>NC_054491.1:12639666-12945000 GCF_017639515.1 Carcharodon carcharias | reverse complement strand
TGTCAGAGAGAGAGAGTGTGTCAGAGAGAGAGAGTGTGTCAGAGAGAGAGAGTGTGTCAGAGAGAGAGAGAGTGTCAGAGAGAGAGAGAGAGAGTCAGAAAGAGAGAGAGAGTCAGAAAGAGAGAGAGAGTCAGAAAGAGAGAGAGAGTCAGAAAGAGAGAGAGAGTCAGAAAGAGAGAGAGAGTGTCAGAGAGAGAGAGTGTCAGAGAGAGAGAGAGTCAGAAAGAGAGAGAGAGAGTCAGAAAGAGAGAGAGAGAGTCAGAAAGAGAGAGAGAGAGTCAGAGAGAGAGAGCGCGTGTCAGAGAGAGGGCGAGCGCGCGCGTGTCAGAGAGAGGGCGAGCGCGCGCGTGTCAGAGAGAGGGCGAGCGCGCGCGCGTGTCAGAGAGAGGGCGAGCGCGCGCGCGTGTCAGAGAGAGGGCGAGCGCGCGCGCGTGTCAGAGAGAGGGCGAGCGCGCGCGCGTGTCAGAGAGAGGGCGAGCGCGCGCGCGTGTCAGAGAGAGGGCGAGCGCGGCGCGCGTGTCAGAGAGAGGGCGAGCGCGCGCGCGTGTCAGAGAGAGGGCGAGCGCGCGCGCGTGTCAGAGAGAGGGCGAGCGCGCGCGCGTGTCAGAGAGAGGGCGAGCGCGCGCGTGTCAGAGAGAGGGCGAGCGCGCGCGCGTGTCAGAGAGAGGGCGAGCGCGCGCGCGCGTCAGAGGGCGAGCGCGCGCGCGCGTCAGAGGGCGAGCGCGCGCGCGCGTCAGAGGGCGAGCGCGCGCGCGCGTCAGAGGGCGAGCGCGCGCGCGCGTCAGAGGGCGCGCGCGCGCGCGCGTCAGAGGGCGCGCGCGCGCGCGTCAGAGGGCGAGCGCGCGCGCGCGTCAGAGGGCGAGCGCGCGCGCGCGTCAGAGGGCGAGCGCGCGCGCGCGTCAGAGGGCGAGCGCGCGCGCGCGTCAGAGGGCGAGCGCGCGCGCGCGTCAGAGGGCGAGCGCGCGCGCGCGTCAGAGGGCGGGCGAGCGCGCGCGTCAGAGGGCGGGGCGCGCGCGCGCGTCAGAGGGCGGGCGCGCGCGCGCTCAGAGGGCGGGCGCGCGCGCGCGTCAGAGGGCGGGCGCGCGCGCGCGTCAGAGGGCGGGCGCGCGCGCGCGTCAGAGGGCGGGCGCGCGCGCGCGCGTCAGAGGGCGGTCGCGCGCGCGCGTCAGAGGGCGAGCGCGCGCGCGCGTCAGAGGGCGAGCGCGCGCGCGCGTCAGAGGGCGAGCGCGCGCGCGCGTCAGAGGGCGAGCGCGCGCGCGCGTCAGAGGGGCGAGCGCGCGCGCGCGTCAGAGGGCGAGCGCGCGCGGCGCGTCAGAGGGCGAGCGCGCGCGCGCGTCAGAGGGCGAGCGCGCGCGCGCGTCAGAGGGCGAGCGCGCGCGCGCGGTCAGAGGGCGAGCGCGCGTCAGAGGGGCGAGCGCGCGTCAGAGGGCGAGCGCGCGTCAGAGGGCGAGCGCGCGTCAGAGGGCGAGCGCGCGTCAGAGGGCGAGCGCGCGTCAGAGGGCGAGCGCGCGTCAGAGGGCGAGCGCGCGTCAGAGGGCGAGCGCGCGTCAGAGGGCGAGCGCGAGCGCGCGTCAGAGGGCGAGCGCGAGCGCGCGTCAGAGGGCGAGCGCGAGCGCGTGTCAGAGAGAGAGAGAGAGAGCGCGTGTCAGAGAGAGAGAGAGAGAGAGAGCGCGTGTCAGAGAGAGAGAGCGCGCGTCAGAGAGAGAGAGCGCGCGTCAGAGAGAGAGAGAGAGCGCGCGTCAGAGAGAGAGAGAGCGCGCGTCAGAGAGAGAGAGAGCGCGCGTCAGAGAGAGAGAGAGCGCGCGTCAGAGAGAGAGAGAGCGCGCGTCAGAGAGAGAGAGAGCGCGCGTCAGAGAGAGAGAGAGCGCGCGTCAGAGAGAGAGAGAGCGCGCGTCAGAGAGAGAGAGAGCGCGCGTCAGAGAGAGAGAGAGCGCGTGTCAGAGAGAGAGAGAGCGCGTGTCAGAGAGAGAGAGAGCGCGTGTCAGAGAGAGAGAGAGAGCGCGTGTCAGAGAGAGAGAGCGCGTGTCAGAGAGAGAGAGAGAGAGAGCGCGTGTCAGAGAGAGAGAGAGAGAGCGCGTGTCAGAGAGAGAGAGAGAGAGCGCGTGTCAGAGAGAGAGAGAGCGCGTGTCAGAGAGAGAGAGAGCGCGTGTCAGAGAGAGAGAGAGCGCGTGTCAGAGAGAGAGAGAGAGCGCGTGTCAGAGAGAGAGAGAGCGCGTGTCAGAGAGAGAGAGAGAGCGCGTGTCAGAGAGAGAGAGAGCGCGTGTCAGAGAGAGAGAGAGCGCGTGTCAGAGAGAGAGAGAGCGTGTCAGAGAGAGAGAGAGACAGAGAGAGAGACAGAGAGAGAGACAGAGAGAGAGTGACACACACACACACACACACACACACACACACACACACACACACACACACACACACACACACACACAGAGTGAGTCAGAGAGAGAGAGAGAGAGAGAGAGAGAGTCAGAGAGAGAGAGAGAAGTGATGTCTCTTGGGCTGGCAGTGAGTGAGATGCCAGTGAACGTGTGATGGACTTGAGTGTGAGAGTTGGTGAGATGGTTGCCTTACCCTGGTGGTGTGGATGAGATCATTCATCCTCTTTCTGCACTGGATGGTGAATGCCTTCTGTGCAGCGTTTGCACTGATCACCACTGCTCCTGCCTCCAAAGCCGGAGTGGTGACACTGATGGGCTTCCTGTGGCCAGAGCAGGGGTAGAGGACACTGCTGTGGGCTTCAATGGTGCACAGAAGGCGTCCCAGGGATGCATCACTAAATCGGAGGGGCTGCACTCTTTTTTGGGGCTATGTCTTCACCAGTACCCTCCTGGGCTAGAAGCACTGAGGTGTGCGCATGGCCGCACTTTAATTATAGCGCCCAGCATGAGGAAGCGGTGAGGTGATGGCATGGTAGGCGAACAAGACTCCGCCCTACCATCGAAATGGCATGTTTCCCCAAAATGCTTAATTAACGTAGCAGGATTCGGATGATACGGTGAGAGGGGATGCCATTGCGGCCGGCAGAGTAAAAATTGTTTCCCCGCCTGCTACCGCACATAGTGTGAATCTGGGACGATTTGGCCCCATGTTAACATTTTTCACTGGATGGGCCACAGAGTCACACTTGTACCCCCAAAAATACTGCTTTGTTTCTTCTAAAATAGCTTATGTGAACATAGGGGCTGACAGCGCAAAACAGACAGCAGCTATCATACCGAAGTCTTAATATTAGGAACTAGAATAGACAAACTATTGTTAGTTGACAGAATATATGACAATATTGTTTTTAAAACGTCAAGACAAAATTAGTTGCCAGTGAACACATTTCAAGTTAGTTGAACTGCCAACTCTCTCCGTGGGAACTCCAAAATTGTAGGTACGTCACTAAAAAACCTGCTTCTTCCAGGCAGCCTCAATTTGGCTTCCCTGTGCCTGTAGCCAGCATAACACTCAATCATCTTTCGGTTAAAAAGCAAAGAACACCGGAGATGCGTGGAAAACAAACAAAAGACAGAAGATGCTGGGAGACACATGTAGTGAGCATCTGAAGAGAGTTCATGAAGCAGTTAATGATCCAGGCACAGGCCCTGCTTCTAAGTTGTAAAAGAAGAGGAGATGGGCAGGCAGCTCCCGTGTTTAACCAGCATTTTCTGTTTTTTTGTTTGCTTTTCAGCACCTTTTCCTTAAAAAAAAAATCCATTCTTGGGATGTGCCCATTGCAGCATTTAATGCCCGGGACTAACTGCCATTTAGAAGGTGGTGAAGAACTTTCTTAGAACACTATGGCCCACCCAAGCAGGGACACCCCCCCCCCTCCCCTGCTGTTAGGGAGGGAACTCCAGGTTTTGACTCAGTGGCAGCAAAGGAACAGCGATTTGGTTCCAAGCCAGGATGGTGTGTGGCTTGGACGGGAACACTCAGGTGATGAGGTTCCCGTGCATCTGCTGCCCTTGTCTTTCTAGGTGGTAAAGGTCATGGGTTTGGAAGGTGCTGTCAAGAGAGCCTTGGTGAGCTGCTGCACCGCTTGTTGCAAGTGGAGCACACTGCAGCCACTGCACCAGCGGGTGGAGGGAACGAATGGTTAAGTTGGCGGATGATGTGCCGATCAAACGGAGGGCTTTTTCCTGGATGGCGTTGAACTTCTTGTAGATTGCTGGAGCTGTGTTCATCCAGGCCAGTGCAGAATATTCCATCGCACTCCTGACTTGTGCCTTGGAGATGGTGGGCAGGCTTTGGGGAGTCAGGAGGTGAGTTGCTGCATATATCCCAGCCTCTGACTTGCTCTTTTAATCATAGAATTTATATGACAGATTGAATTAAGTTTCTGATCATTGGAAACCTCTAGAATGTTGATGGTAGTCTAAAGTATTATTTGCTTTTTACCATAAAATGGATGAGTATTGGACTAGCTGCCCCTGTACTGTAGGCTCAGAAAGAAAAACACATTAAGAACAGGAAGAAAAATCTATGTTAAAAAGGTTAACCCAGAATGGAACCATGATTGGGATGATGTAACCTTGGTAATGCACAAACACCCCATGACATTAGGAACAAAGCATGTGTAAATATGGAACTAGGAGATAGGCCTGTAAAATGCAAGAAAATAAACATATGGGCAATATGGAAAACGTCATGGGTGCTGTCTGGAATTTAAGACAGGCTCGAAAATGATACTAAAGCCTTAAATTGTTTAAATTTACATTCGGATCACAAGAGGGTCGCAAGGTGTCTAGGGAGAAAGCAGTGCAAGTTCGCTGGAACAATGTATGGGAACGATGAGAAATCAGAGCTGGAATCAGAGGAGAAATTAAAGTGGTGATCCATAGAGGGCTAGAAGGGATCACACCTACAGAGAATGGAGGTGTGCAGCAAATTAATTTATCTGCATTTTTCCACCCCCTCCCCGATTTAAAGGAGAATTACACGACAAACTAAAACGGGCTGGGTTTTTAATGGGTTCAGGCAGACTCCGTGAGGGATGAAAATGGCATTGGGACCCAATTCCAGGATTCCTGACTCCATTCCCAGGGATTCTGATTTTCAGGGTGCCTTTTTTAAGGGTGTGAGCTGGTTCAGCTGAGCCCACACCCCGACCTGGCAGGTTCGATTGCAGGGAAAGGTAAATTTTCAATTTAATCTTGGCAATTTTCATGGAGTCGGGTCAGCTTTGCAAGCAGTCATGGTCCACAACATCTCAGCTGGTGTGTCGTGTACCATAGTTTGCATGGAGGAACCTTTTGCAAGGCAAGTTCAAAAGGTTCTCTTCATGCACCCCCACCCCCCCCATGCCAAGGTATGCCCACCCACCGACAAGGAGAAAAGTTGCATGAGAATTGGGTGGATCTGACTGAGATCTCACTACTGCAGAAGGGAATCCTTGGGCAGGGAAAAATAATTCGATTCAATGGCATTTTCTAAAGTTTAGACAGATAGTTATATAACGGCTAGAGTTTTATTTTAGCCACTTTTGTTCAAGTACCACCTCTGTTTCTGTTGCAGCACACCCAAGAGAGCCAGGTTAAATTGGCAATTCAGAGAGCGAGCACTAGAGGGCGAGCATGAGAGGAGGACGACGACGATGTGACAAGGCTCAAATCACACTTGATGTACAAGTTACACTACCAATGCAATTCCTTCTTCAGGTGGTAACCTATCGACTGCCTCATTAGCTTATTTCAAATCAGCAGAAAATGAAAGAGAGGGGCAGTGTAAGATTTGAACATCAAGTGAAAGCATGTCATGAAAAAGCCACTACAAAGGCATCTTCAAATTTAAAAAAGTCAAATTCCTCGATTGTGGTACACTCCCAACAACCAGCTTCACTTTACCTCAAAATTAGGAAACAAAGGTCAGAAATGATTTTAATAATGCCAAGTCTCTTGCATCGAACAAGATTGAATGGTCAGTGTCTATGCATCTCCATGAAATTCAAGGAGATGCATAGACTCTCCACTGCATCATAAAATATCAGGGAAGAGTTCTCCTCAATGCCAAACATCAGTGGCATTTCTGGGACTCCACTGCTTTGCAGTTATGTCAATTTACAAAGCGAGGATTGGGAAGCTTTGGATGTGCTCGGTGAGCCAAATACAAAACGCAGCGGAGTGCATTAGTTGTAGTTCAGTGCCGGGCACATCTGGATGTGTTTGGCTCAGGGATTTCTCTGCGGCAGACTCCACTCCAACCACACACAGGCCTATAACTTGCCAGTTCTTGCCAGTTCCCACTCGCCAAAGATAACAAGTTCTCCACTGTAGTTGGACAAGCCATGTGAGCTGTTGGCATTGAGGTATGACAAATGCACTTGCAGTTTAAGGTTACATCCTTGTACTAGTTAGATTAAAAGAGGAATATGCTGATGCTCCCCAATAATTAACAAAAAACACAGCAGTTTTTCAGACAGGGAGAAGGCTCCAGATTGAAGCAACAATGTAGGTCGGCTGAACATCAAGTTCAAAGCATGAACCCTTCTGCTAAGAAAACAGACAATTTCTTCAATGGTGTAAACTTCCAGGTCACAGCAACAAATGGAAACAAACTCTGTTTTGATCACACGTGGAATGCAACCATAAGTGTGGGTGTCAAAACACTTCTTCTATAATCCATTAGACAAATAAAACTGTCAAAAGATACACGCTGTACAACATTTAAACCTAGCTAATGAGGATAAGCCTCAATCATAAACGCAGTTAAGCCTGTGTATTTTTTGCATAATTTTTCCAGATTGTAAGTTCACAAATCGGAGTTAATATTCATTTTAGAGGCAACAGGTTTTTTAAAAAAATCATTCATGGGATGTGGGCTTCGCTGGCTGGGCCAGCATTTATTGCCCACCCTTAATTGCCCTTGAGAAGGTGGTGGTGAGCTGCCTTCTTGAACTGCTGCACTCCATGTGGTGTAGGTACACCCACAGTGCTGTTAGGGAGGGAGTTCCAGGAATTTGACCCAGCAACAGTGAAGGAACAGCGATATATTTCCAAAGGCAGGATGGTGAGTGACTTGGAGGGGAACTTCCAGGTGGTGGTGTTCCCATTCATCTGAATAAATTGAATTAAAGCTTAAAGGCATAGTAAAATCATTTCATTGTTTTCATTTATATATTTAGAGTGTATTTGAGTTCTAACTCCCAGTAGATGAGAAAAAGTAATGTTATGGACTCTCTCAAAGTAACATAGTGACCACACCAGAATAACAGCATAACGGACAGTGTGGTCTTTAGCTTTGAACCATCTTTCTGTTACATTTGATGCATGGGAAAATGTAGATCACAGAAGTGGATGATCACTCAAATTAGTTAACAAAATATTCAATTAGTCAGAAATAAGACTGCTACCAATTTATTCTGTGCTCTCATTTAATTGTGAAAATTAAAACATTTACCTTTAGTCACCAACTTGAGGAGAGAAGCTTGATTAATGATGTTGATATCGTGTTGGTATATACCATCATTGAAAGATTAGATTCCAGTTTGGCCATTTGAGAGATATCCTTACATGATCCACGAGTTGCACAAACAGTAAAGACATGAACAGCATAGAAGCTGCTACGCACGGTAATTGGAATAGTTGCTAACCCCAGTCCAAGACATGTCCAGTGTTGTGAACATAGGGAAATATGAGGAGGGAGACTGATGATCAGAAAGAAAGAGTGAAACAGATTGTAAATGCTCTGGAAGTTGTGATATACACAAGAAATAGGTCACAGTTTTCAAACCAGGGTGAGCCTTACTACAAATTAGTTAGTGAGAGTTGACCGTATTAAAATGATCAGCTCAGCTTCACATTGCTACTTGTGCGAGAGAGATCAGGGTAAAATGACTGCAGAGTAAAATCTGCTGATGTTTCAGTGTTTGTCGTATTAGTTGGGAGATCAGACTTTTGGGAAATGGAAGGGTTGCTGTGTAAACAGAACACCAACTTAGCTTGTAACAAGAATTGTCTTGGAACAATGGGCCAGATTTTCACCAATCAGGGAGACTGCTGACATTTAAAAATAGCTAAAGCCCCAACCCCATTTCTGACAGATCCAATTTTTGCTGGTTAGGGAAAGGGGGTGCAGCATGATTTAAGCAGGTGGGAAACCCAAACTTAGCAGGGCCATTTGAACTCACTGCCAAGTTCAAACAAACCCCATTTTGACTGGTCATAACTTGCAGTGTGCGAGTGACAAATTGATGGAGAAGATGCAAGTGCTCGTGAAGGGCAGATAGGATCTGTTTAATTGACACAATTTGAAAATTTTTAGAATGCCCCGCTCAGCAGGCTGCAGCTGTCAACGCTGAACTGGACTGCTTTGATTAATGGGGTTAGGTTAGGAAAAAAAGGAGCACCTGATTCTGCAGTTTCAATAGAGGTCTTTGTTGACATTTCTCCAAGGGCAATAATTATATTATGAAAGCTTGGCTGAGTTTCAAAAGCTAAAATTGTCTTAGCAAGAGGTTCAGAGTTCAGTTTGATTGACAGCTTAAAGAGGCTATTAAATGTTGAGTTGTCTTTGATATGGTGTTTGAGTAGAAGTGCATTTGTTTCTTTAAGAGATTAACTAGAGAAGATTTAAAAACTTTGAACAGATTTTATGAATGGGAGTTTTTTTTCCCCTATCAAGTAGGAGCAAGAGAGATATTAGATTGTTAGAAGTTTCTTTCCCCTCCATGTCCACGTGGCTCCTGAGACCTACCCCTGGTGAATATCTGTGGAGGTGGCATGGAGGATGAGGGAGCACGAGGAGTGAGGGCCTAACAACTTCTAAAACAACTAGGATGAAGTCCCAGAGAACCGAGGCAGCCCTTCTAACCAAACCCCCTCGGCAATCACATGCCCCCGTGGCTATTTACGCTCTGCTTCCAGGGTTGGAGGGCCCGACTCTGTTCCTCACCCAACCCCCTCCGAGGAAGAAAAAAAATAATTGCATGTTTTGGGGGACTTTTTAAACAGAGGCAGGACCGGCAAGTCGAAAAATTTCCCACTCAAGCTACCGGATCAGTAACTAAAATCCAGCCCAACGTCTCCTCATCACTCACCTCGGGTCAAATACAAAAATTGTTCTGCAGAGATTTCAGAACCTGTTTTGTTATCATCCTCTCCAAGGAATTACAAGACTCCTAATCCCAGAGCTGATTAGGACGACCAATTTAGTGAATGAATTATAGTGGTTTTATAAAGTTGGCAAAATGCTCATTTACCTACCTTGGGCTACCACTACTGAAATAAAAGTCACAGAACAGTAACGTTCCCCCTCTGCATGTTATATATACAACTCCTGTACAAAAAGAATTGCATTTACATAGCACCTGGCGCATCCACTGGATGTGCCAAATTGTTTCCCAATCACCAAAATATTCTTGAAGCATTGCCACTGTTATGGGACTAATGTGGCAGTCAGTTTGCTAATCCAAAGATCTGCAAACAGCAATGTGACATGTGACCAGGCAATCGGTTTTGGTTATCTCCACCTATTACTGGCTGCTTGTCCCAACAACCCCCCTCCCCAAACCAGCTTCTATTTCACCCCTTTCCTATTTTTACTTAGTTTTGTTGAAGGGTCATGAGGACTCGAAACGTCAACTGTGCTCTTCTCCGCTGATGCTGCCAGACCTGCTGAGTTTTTCCAGGTATTTCTGTTTCTGTTTTTGTTTTGGATTTCCAGCATCCGCAGTTTTTTTGCTTTAATCTGTTTTGTTGGTTATGGTTGAGGAATTAATGTTGGTCAAGGTTGGGAAATTACTCACATGGGCTACTATGGATGTAATCACAGCTAACTAGCCTTGCAATCCAGAAGGAAGTGGCATAATAGTTGGTCAACAAATATTTGGTCAACAAGTATTTGGGGAGAGACAGGGGGAGGGGTTCTTACAGTTCAAATACAAAACAAGGCAAGTATATCCTTAGCTTTAAAGAAAAAAAATGGAAAAAAAGTCAATTTTCACATTTCAATTCAATTAACCCTTTAATACAGATTAGTCTTAAACAGAACCCCTATCATTCCGATATCTAAAGCAAAATCCTTCAAGAATTTCTTACTCCATGTGCTCCTCCTTTGATGGTGGGTGAGGGGAGTTGATATGGGGCCATCACCCATTCTCCCATATTCTGAATTAGCATAGCATCATAGGCAAGCCTGATCTAGTCTTCAACCACTTTCAATGTACACACATTTACAGCTAGACTTATTGCATACCAATTAAACACAAAAACCACAGACAAGCTTTCCCTCCTTTGCCCAGAGTGGAGGTGAAGCAACAGCATTGCTTCAACAAAGAACAGGAATTGTTCCTCTCTGCAGAAGCTGCCAGACTTGCTGGGTTTTTCCAGGTATTTTTGTTTTGAGCAGGAATGAAGCCTGATCTTTTATAAGAGAAAGAGAGCGAGAGCGCGAGGTGAGAGGAAGAGAGGAAGGGGCTTTCTGGGAGAGGGTGGGTGTTGAGAGGGGTAGTCACAGTGAAAGGCCGTGTGGTGTCTGGGAGAAGGAAGGTGTTGGGCTTGCAAGAGAGAGGGGCAAGGCTAGCGAGGGTGGGTCAGAGGGGAGGAGGGGAGGGTGGGGGCAGTCAGCGCAGTGACCTGAAATGCAGTGGAGGCTGAGTTAGACAGATTTTTGATGTGCTTATTGAATGGTGGAGCAGGCTCAAAGTGCCCACTGACTTGCTCTTGCTCTTATTCTTTTCTTCTTGTGTCGTGTTTTTAATACCTGGCAATGCACTTGAAAAAGACTCAATTTAGAAATTTTTTTTTTTAAATCCTCTCGTCCAACAAAAAAAGGCAACTTCTGTTGATAGTGTATAGTCTGCATAATAGACTTAACTTTAAGAATGAACAGTTTACACTAGTAAGAGAACTGCCCACCACTCCACCTCCCCCATCCCCAATTCTGCCCCTCAAGGTGCTCTTTGGGACCACTGAAGTAGGTTTAAAGCTCCTTCTGACTGATCATTGAGGAATATATATTGTTGCCACATGCAGTTCAGCTTTAGGCTCACAGTGACAGTAATGTTCTCCATTTCACATCTAAATTCCAGGTAGCACGAAGGAGAAATGCAACTGGTCCTGAGCAATTCATTGAATTACCGTTGTGTTCCATCTATTGTGTTAGAACCGGTTCAACACTCTCGCTCTTAGCAACAGATTGCAATCACCCATCCTGCCCCACCACCCCCTGAATTACTCACGACTATTAAAGCTGCTGTTAACAACACACTGAGTGCTCAATTTACAGTCCAAAGGTCAAATCTTGGTTAGAATAGAAGGGAGAAATCCACAGTGTGGATTTGTTTAGTTCGAAACAAAAGGCACAACAACAAAGTTCATTAATCAGACAGTTTTCATTACTTGAATGTGGAGGGGCACAGGGGTTGGGAAAGAAAAGGCAGGAGTCTGTAATTCAACAGTTAAACGTTTAATTGCATGGCTCACACACACATTCACAACCATTCTTCTTCCTACAGAGGAAGAGAAGTACTCTTCATTCCTAATATCCATTTTAAATGTTGTTGCAATGTGCCTTCACACAGATTGCTCCTTCAATTTGGAAGCTGTTGAGTGTGTTTGTATGTCTACAATCTGCAACCTTTTTAAATTTATTTAGGTCTTATGGTCAGGTTATGCCTGGAGTTAACTTGCATTAACTGATTTTGATGCTTGTGGAATCACTAATACCACAATTCTATCATCCAACAGCTTTGAAAACATAAAAACGCAAAGGAGCTCTTCTGCTGTCTGAGAGAGAAGTAAACATACTTACCTTGTTGGCTGAACTGTAACTGTTTAATCCCATACACCTAAAGTCTGGCCTGCTCGACATCACATACATCACTCCAATAGACAAAGTTACAGACAAGACAAGCTGTCACGACAACTTAAACTAGCGCATATATTTAAACAAACAAATTAGTAACATTCGAGAAAGAAAACTTAGCATATTGTGCTGTTAATACCGAATTAGCCATCAACGTTTTATAGAATCTTATAAATTGCGAGGACCAACTTAATGGGGACACATTCTTTTGACAATTCTGGCAGATTCAGACAACACAAGAGCCCACCAGAATGACTGCTAACTTCCCCAGCACCCAGATAAGCCAGGTGCTGCCTGTAGGACCTAGTGTCCCATACCATCTTGCAGGACTGCAGCTTTTGCCATCCCTAAAAGGACCTTGATATTAGGGAGAGCAGGGGCCACCCTCATGGTGAGAGTTCCCACATAACATTGGGAGTCAAAGGGCATTGAAGGTAGAGAAACAGTGGCCTCCGAGGGCAGAAGTGTGTCCAAGTTGGAATTGTGGTCTGGATACCAAGAGATTGTCAACTTAACAGTTTTGATTCTTTTTTTTAATCTTGTAATGATTGTAAATTAAACCCTTTCTTATTCTTATGGGGATCATGTGACTGTACAGACGAATCAGCCCTAAGCATATGGAATCTTAGGGACGGAGATTTTTAGCCTTGGTCTTGGAACAAGTATGTAGCCTCATCAGGAGTCTGTAAATAAAGTTTACTGTTTCTTACAAGAAACTAGCACCACATTCCAAGTTTATTACTTAACTACAGCTCCCTTTCAAGAAGGAGCATTGGGGGGCAATTTGTGCTGTTCCAGAAGTCCCACATGGCTCCCTTCACCCACAAACTAGGCAGATTATCAAGCAGCTACAAGCAGCTACGTGCCACAGGTGTGCCCGCAGTGGTGTGGGCACCCACAAATCAAATGCTAATCAGCTGCCCTCCCCTCCAGCATACTCCAGTAAGCATGAGGAGCTGCATCAGGATCATTGTGGCATGCTGGAGGAGTTAGCATGTACAATGTAAAATAATGTAGCAACAGGATATATTCCACAAAACAAAAGTAGACTAATGGAAGGAAGATTAGAAGCTTCTGCTAAACCTTAGTCCATTCAAAAAATTTAGAGCCATCACTGTAGCATTCCTCAATAACTTTAAGCAAGTACCTTTAAGCGTGTAACAGTGACAAATACGTGACTTGAAAATCAAGAACACCTTAGCTTCCGGTACCCAAAGTTGGATTTTCTCTCCCAAATAAGTTAAATGGTTATGAATTGGATAACAGGCATACAAGCCTGTTACATGTATATTCCACATAGTTTATAATCAATGCTCTCATGATTTTCCATCTACCGCAATGTGTCAATATAAATAGATTTGTTCAGACTTATCAATGAGATAACAGCACCAAGGCCAGCCCTTTCCAAACCATCAGTAAATTCCAAACGAGTAAAATTAACAGGCAAGAAATTTTATGCAAACTGAAATAGGACAGTTTCCTGAGCGTGTGGGCCAGACTACCAGGCCTCAACTACCATAGCTTAAAAAAGGACCTACATCTTCAGTCAGATTTAAGTTCAAAAAGTTATTAAAAAGGATGCTCAGTGTTTTAATTGAAAAAAAAAATACCTACTTCAAAATGCTTCGAAAATATTGTTCACAAGGGGAAACGAAATCAGCCCCCTTCAAGATAGAAGGAGAGGGGTGGGGGGGGGGGGGGGGGGGGGGGGGTGTTGGTGGCAAAGGAGAGATAAAGGAGGAAAGGATACAGGGGGAGAGGGAGAGAGGGGGAAGAGAGACAGAAAGCAAAAAAAGAGAAAGATCAGATAAAGAGGGAAGGAAAGAGAAAAAAACAAGTCATAGTGCTGACAAACATCTTTTATACAATTATTCTCATTCCTCTTAGTTTTGAAACCCCTCAGTGGACAATTCACAAATCCATGGGGATCCTACGATCTGGGATTGACCTCTGGGTCAGGAAATGGACAGATGACCAGTCCAGAAAACTGTACGTGATTTTCCTGAGAAACAAACTAACCAGGAAAGCACAATGGTGAAATCAGCCACAGAGAGGCAGTGCAGGGGTTATTAGTAAACATTGGAACCAATAGCCAGGGAGCTCAGGATTTTGCTTGTGGCATTGTACTGTTCCAGTACCTGACCCCACACCATGTAATTACACGTTTCAAACTACCACACATTTTTCATTACGACACATTCAATTATCATTCCCATGACCATCTGACATTATATGTAAATGTGTTCACATTTCATTCCACATTTACTTTAGGGAAAACTAGCCCTGGCAGTTCTTGTAGATTTTCAGAAAATAAATTTCACCTTTTATTGCATGAATATGGACAGTTCCCTCTGCATTTACTAAAGCACATAGCTCGAGAGAGGTTTACCCTTTTACAAAACATTTGTAGTTATCACGTGT
Source organism: Carcharodon carcharias (assembly GCF_017639515.1). Classification (NCBI taxonomy): domain Eukaryota; kingdom Metazoa; phylum Chordata; class Chondrichthyes; order Lamniformes; family Lamnidae; genus Carcharodon; species Carcharodon carcharias. Next base: position 12,930,795 of record NC_054491.1, on the reverse strand, counting down.
GGCCCAAATTACTCCTTGTAATCTCAGTAATGCGTTTCCTCAATTCCATAAGGGGTTGAAGACTGGGTGCAAGTCAAGAAGGTTCTTTATTTGGAGGAGATGCAGGGGCAGGCTCTGCCGAGTTACACAGAGGATTCTATCAAGTTGTCTCCATTCCATGACTGCTACCAGTCCCAAACTCTTGCATGTGTACAGCTTGTAATTTTGTGTTGTTTAGGAAATGTAGTTTGTGACAACATTGTGTCCATGAAATCCCCCATATGTGAAGATCCACAATTTGAAGGTGAACCAAGCCTTGTAGAGTGTAAAACCTGTAATAGACCCTGACTTTTCACAGTGTAAAGCTCCCCTTAAGGCTCACTGGGTAAATATACTGTGACATGATAACAAGTGTTACAATTAAGAGGTTTATAAGATTATGTTTTGGGACTGTCTTGAATTTAGGGTAAAATGAAGGGGATCATGTAACCTGCACTGAAGTCTGCCTGACAACAGGCTTAGGCGATGGGGCTGTAAAAGATTAAAAGGAAGGCCTAGATTGTTTTACTGGCAAGAAGGTGCAAGGTTTACACACTTGCAGACAATGGTGAAGGCAGCTCTGGTGACAGTGAACAGACTGTGGGTCTGCAAGTCCTACAGAAATGTTAAGAACGTCAGATTGTAAAAGGATCACTTTGAACTGTTCATTTGAATCCAGGATAGGATAGAATTGTAGTCTAAAGAATTGCTAGTCATCATTTCTACCTGAATACAAGGCCCATGTGATTCACGTTGCCATGCCATACAGAGGAGGCCATTGTGAAGACTGGGTTACAGGCTTTTCTGAAACATTACTGAATAATGGTGGGTTGGTCTGCCAGGGTCCAGGACACAGAGAGCTGCCAGAAGCCAAGTTTCTATGGTTCACCATGCCAGAATGCAGGATTCAGAATCGCGCTCGAATTAAAAAAAACAAATTCGTGAAGGGTTAAAATGAGGCTGGAAGATTCACCTTGTTTGCGCTGGAGGAAGGATCTCCAGTAATACTTCATGAAGGACAGTTCTGGGGTTAGAAGTTACCAGGCTGAGAAAGGAAAAGAACAGAAGTAAACCCTCAGGTGCTAGGAATCACTTTGGACTGATTTTGAAAGAATTGAATGTTTACTTGGAGGACAGTGTAATGTATCCTATTAAGTGTGTGGTTGTGCTGAAATAAAAAGGGGGGTGGTGAGATATTCTGTTCAGTGGTTTAAATTATATGCTGCCAATAAAGATGGTGTTTAACCAATAGAGCTTCTAATCTTTTGTTACAGTAAATGCCTTAAAATGCGAAATCTTGTCACCTCATTCTTTCAACTATTAACTGGAAGTTCAAATTTCTTTTTAAATGTCATCTATCTCTACATGGAACATAACAAAAGCAATGTCAGTTGAGAGCAAAAAATACAGCTTACTTTGAAGTCGGCCTTTTTCTTGAATAGGGTGTGCAAGTTGAAGGATTTGACCCAAAGGGACTATGTGCAGCTAGAATCCTTCCAGCCATTATGAACAATGCCTCAACACAACAGGCTAAAGGCATCTATGGTCAGGGGAGAAGAGCATAAAAAAACCTTTGTATGGCTTATTCGATTTTTCAGAATTCCAAGATCTATCAAGTTTTAGAGCAAATTAAGGAATATTGATTTCTTAAAATAAAATTACTCATAGTTAATTCAATTTACAAAAATAATTAACATTCAAGTGATTCATTAGTTATGCATTTCAATTTCACTCGATTTGAGATTGCTCCCCACTCATTTCGACTGCTCTGTACATTTAGTCCTTTTCTGAAATGTTATCAGCTCCATCCCTACATTTGATCTTCATTCCTCCAGTGCCTTTTCTAAATGCATCATGGCATCTCAATCTAATGGCTTAAAGGAAAAGTCTTCAAGGTTAAAATCAGCAGGCCTATTCTTTCTAGAAAGGACTTCAGTTAGACTGAGTTGAAGTAATGCAATTACTTCAATATGAAAATGTAAATTCACTATTTGCAAGTCTACTGTGTGCAAGCACAAACTGATGGAGGCTAAGTGAAGAGTTCTGTAGGGACACACATGATTTTTCCTTGCTGACCTTACCCTGAAGCCAAGACCATTCGCTGGGCAAACTGCAGATAAACACTATCCTTTGGAGATTATCATCAACCTTCAAAGGGTCAACATGAAAGTAGCAAGAGGGAGCATACTGCCTCTGGTCTCATTTTGATAGACTTCCTTAGAAGCCATGGCTTTACCAACTGAATCAAACATCATCCTCTAATCTATTTAATACTATCCAGACTGTCTCAGTTTCTCCGGAACATTTGGAAGAAAGGACACACAAGAATATCTGAAGAAGGCAAAGAGTGGTTTCCAAGTCAAAGAAAAGCACTGCAGTACAGAGCTTGGATTTCATTTCTACATGTGCACTGTTGACAGTTGAAGTAGGTAATTATTGTAACTATTTCCCCTTAGCAGAATTCTGCATTTATATATAAACAGAGTGAGAGGCACCTTTTATAAATGACATCGCTCCAGACAGACAGACAGACAGACAGACAGACAATCTGCTACTGCAAGTGGTTGTGGGTTTGAATCCCAACCACAGGATCACAATTCTGAATCCCACAGTTGCCCGACAACCAAACCTTTACAATCTTTCCCCTATTCGGAGTCAGCCCAATAAATGCATGATATGTGGCATGTGCCTTTTTAGCGATAAAAAAGAAAACAAAGAGGGATGAGAATAAATAACTTCTAATTAGATTTTAACTATTCTGAAACCTTAAAGCTATTTTTCCCCCCATCTCAGTTACCCTCCCAATAAAAGACTTGAAAGCTTTAGTAAGCTTGACTGATCTACACTTTACTGAAAGCCTTGTTGAATAGGAATTAAAGCAAGGAGTGGGTGTGTTAGAATGATGAGCGAGACTACTAGCTTTTACTGGACTTAAATATTTTTTATATAAAAAGTTGTTCGTGGGATGCGAGCATCATTGGCAAAACCAGCATTTGTTGCCCATCTCAAACTGTCTCAAGAAGCAAAAATTAATTCAGTACATTTTGAACTTTTCAACATTAAAAAAACAACTACTCAACTTGTTTATGCAGTTGAGAAATGAGTTTTGCAACAGCATTTAAAAACAATAAGCATAAAAATTATACATTCAAATTACTTGATACCGATTTTTATTTTAACAATTGATAGAGCTTACAGGTGGATATCACTCTCGAGGGTTATGTTTTTGGGCTGCTTTTAGTTTTTTTTAAGTTCATTAGCTTTCAACTTAGAAATGAGAATCAATTGGGTCTCTAAACCCTGATAAACTGAATTTAAGAATTGCAATGAATTAGGATTTATCAGATTAAGTTCTTCTCTGCTACATCATTTCATTAATGTAAATTAAAGTACTTTAGAAATAAAAGTCAGAGCAGATTTAATTAAGAAGGCAACTACATTGCCAAAAATCAGTCAAATTTGGCAACATTCCCTAATGCTGAAGTTGATCAGGCTGCGCTCTGAATGCTGACTGCACTCAGTTCTAGTTACCAAGACACAAGGGTTGGGAGCACCGAGACTGATAACAGAAGGGTGATGGGAATGATCTCTAGTGCCAGAAAACTGAGCTGAGGAAGAGAGTTACAAAAGTTTGAAATGTTCAGTCTTGAAAGATAGTGGGATAAACAATGCCTCAAGTTAAACCCCAACTGCAGACCAAAGAAAGATGGCTACAAAATGCAAAATTGAGGAGTGATTTCGCAAAGCACTTTTAACCGTGATAAAAGCCCAGTCACAAATGGCAGAAACAAACCTCCAGGATTATTCAAGAAACTGCTGGATGGACAAAATGGTCGCCGGAGGGGGGGTGGTGGCTGAGGTGGGATGAATTTTGCCAAACAGTTACCTTCCACAGAAGCCTAACTGTTCTCCCTCATTTGTTAATGTGTTTTTTTTGTGACATTGTACAAAAATACTGCTTCTGCGTCAACCTCAACTCGTGCAGTTGAAGTTCAAATTGACTTTGACGAAATAGCAGGGCGTGATGATCCTGAATTCACAGCACGAAGAAAGCACAGGCTCTCATAGAACAGATGTTAGATTCTGATGAGCCTCGGGTCCTCCCCAAGTTTAGGTTAACCAAGGACCACCGCCTCATTACGTTAAAAAGGACACAAAAGATGAGTTCTCTCACAATGAAGCGGATTCATCTTCAAATATGAAATACAGACCATCTGGGATTGATTCACAGCTGCAAATGTCTGGTGCCACACACAGCACAGTCAAAGGGAGGACAAGTGTCTACAAAGGGCAGCTTTCCTGGCTCCAATCATTACATTCCACACATGAATGCATCTAACTGATTCTGAACTTGACTGTTGACCTTTCAAACTTCCTTGGCATTCACCTTCAACCTTGACCCCTCTTTAGGACACAAAAAAAATTTAAGACATTGGTCTCATTTTTCTCTGTGTATGATAGTTAATGCTGCCATTTAAAATAATAGCATACTGACTACCTGGAAGATGGGGAGCTTAGACGAAGTATTTGCCAGCTGTGTACATAATAAAATCTGTTAACATAGGAGAAAGAAGGTAAATTAAGATAAATCTCAGGCAGTATAAGCTGGTAAAACTAATGTAAACATAACAGTATTCATTGACTAACTGATACAGCAACTCAGTTACACTTTTATTCAACTTATTTTAAAAAGACAACAAACTGAGTAGGATTTCTAAATGAAAAAATTACTTTTTAAAATTTCTCCACAATTTTCTTCCAACTCCTCCCAAAGACTACACGCCTTGAGATTCTATTTCACAAGCAGTGACAGTGCCCACACCCCACTTCAATCTTGTTGCTCACCTTTGGGTGAGCCTGGCAGACAAAGTGTTGCAAATAGGACAGTAGGAAGTCAATTTGAGTGGGGTTTCATCCGAATGAGCCTTTGCCCTCTTTTGCCCAGTTTCCAGGCATGGGGACCAGCGCATCAGGAAGTTCCTGCCTCAAATCATTTAGGTGTTTTGTTTAAGTATTTATTTGGGAAGGACCATGCTACATTCCAGGGGTCCACATTCAGGGGGTACTGTGGCCCACTAGGGGTTCGTGCAGTGATTTCAATGGAACTGCCAGTGGCTTAGCCTCAGCTGTTGCAGACAATTTAAAGTAAAATTTCATGTTCATCCCTGAAGGTTACCAGGATCCAGAACAGAGTTTGACCTTCCAGCCCCGTGTCACGGGTTGACAGCATCACGGTATTCTAGTTCTCTGGCCTCAGGCAGGATATGAGGAACCAAAACTGTCCTTGGTCCCAGAAGCTCATGCTTGCTGCTCTAGACCCGGTTGCCAAGCAGATGGCGCCCAACCTCAGCAGGCACATTCCACACAGCATTTTACTAATGGATAAGGGGAGAGCATGTGGCTGTCAACACCATCGGTTGCATCAGCACTATCAGCTCCAGTGATAAAAACAAAAAAACTGCGGATGCTGGAAATCCAAAACAAAAACAAAAACAGAATTACCTGGAAAAACTCAGCAGGTCTGGCAGCATCGGCGAAGAAAAGAGTTGACGTTTCGAGTCCTCATGACCCTTCGACAGAACTCTGTCGAAGTTCTGTCGAAAGGTCATGAGGACTCGAAACGTCAACTCTTTTCTTCTCCGCCGATGCTGCCAGACCTGCTGAGTTTTTCCAGGTAATTCTGTTTTTGTTTTTCTATCAGCTCCAGTGACACCTTACCAGAAATGGTCCCACTTTGTCTTGGCTGACATTAGTATATGTGGAGGCAATGGCGTAGTGGTATTGTCACTGGGCTAGTAATCCAGAGGCCCAGGGTAACCTGGGGACCTGGGTTCAAATCCCACCATGGATGGTGGAATTTGAATTCAATAAAAATCTGGAATTAAAAGCCTACTGATGATCATGAAACCATTGTCGATTATTGTTAAAAACCTATCTGGTTCACTAATCTCATTTAGGGAAGGAAATCTGGCCTCCAGTGCAATGTGGTTGACTCTTAAATGCCCTCTGATGGGCAATAAATGCTGGCTTCATGCAATATTGGGGCCCAAATGCCACCACTGAAGATAAGTGAATACCAACTAACCACAATGTGAGGAGCTGCCACAAAAGCACTCCCCCACTCCAGTGTTCCTGTCCTCCTGCACTTGAAAGGTGGCAAGAGGGAAAAGCCTTGATTGGATAGACCAACAAGATGCCACCAACTACACTTGCAGGACTGACAGCTGCTCAAATATCGTGCACGTAAAAATGTAGTAGGAGCACCAGGAGCAGCAAATTGGGAGGAAAAAAAAAACTCACCATCCAACAGTTCAGAAAGGTTAAAATAAACAATCAACAGGTTCCCAGCGCACTGTACTCAAAACCAATACTAGTGACTGGAAGCAATCTCAGTTATAATTCAGCACTGTCACCAGTTACCTAGGCAACAGCTACAGTTCAGCTGCAGCAAAAGAGAAAGCAAAAGTCACAGCTCCACAGCAACAGGTCGTTCACCGCCAGTTCAACAATATGAAGTCTGCAGCTGTTGTGACCCCCATCAACACAGAAGCAGCAACCAGACAACAGGAGGATTATGTATCAGCAGTCACCACGGTTCGAGTTTATGACAGAAATGGGGTAAGAGATACCGTCTTGGATATTTTCGCACCAGGAATATTACTCAGCATTGCATTGGTAGATGAGGGGCCTGGGGAGATACATTACTGGAAGTTTTGGTTGATTACTCAAATGGAACACGTACACTGATGAATTAAGTCCTTTGTAGAATAGGCTTTGCTCTCGTGTTCTCCCAAGCATCACACACGTGAGATTCTGTTCCAAGAAAATGTCAAAGCACCCAATTTAATTCAGCCCATTCCAAGATAACTCCACGTGTCTCTTTGGCATTCAAAGTTATCCATCAGCAATAACCTTATTCTAAACACTGCAACATCAAAAGCAGGGCTCCTGACAATATTAACATAAATGCTACAGTGCTCTGGTAGAAAGGTTAAAACAAGAACAGCAAACATCAGCTAATGCTGTGGGGTGGATGAGCTGTACCGTTAATGATAAGAGTTGATCAGCAGACACTTCTTGGGTGGAAGCTTAAGTTTATTTACAATATACTCAGCAGCAACTATGTGTGTGTGCTTTCATTTCCACACTCTTTCTGAGGTAGTCCACGCTACTGTCCTATTGGTTACTACAGATCATGTGATATTCCTTCACAAGCATTATTCTTAAAAGCTACATTGCACATTGAACAAAACCATAATTACTACAGCTAGGAAATAAATTGAGAAGGGTGGTAATTTGGATTTTTAAATTTCACTCAAACAAAAATGAAAAGGTCATATAATATATGAAAAAACATCAGTGGCCTTCATTGTTAGATGTTTGTTTAGCAACATGCTCAGTTTTACATTTGAGAGAGTCATAACGGCACAGAGGGGGCTATTCGGCTGGGTGAGTCCATGCCGACACTTGTACTAGAATGCGCAGAAGATGCTACAAATGGGTAGGAAGCACAGGGCGGTACTAAGGAGTGAAAAGGAGAGACAGCTTTTAGTTTAGTAAATTGCAAAGGTGGCCCAGGAATGTGGAAACAGTGGGCAGGATAGGATGATGGGGGGCAGGAAGAGAGTCCAGATCAGCAAAAACGAGTTTTGAAAATGGGGAAGGATTGGCCGTGGCAATAGTGGGAGTGCCACTTGATGACAATGAAACTTGTCAGGTGGTAGAGTTTGAGACTACTAGGTGAGTGCCAGCATGTGGAATGAGAATACTGGTGGCTGTAACCAGGGCTGCGAGCAGAATACAACATACTGGTAAGAGGATACAAGTGTCTGATGGGGATAACAATTGGGGGTTTCGTTTCCAAATGCATCGAATGGTTGCATGGTCTAGAACAACTGCAAGCACTAGATTTGGAGAATGAATGTGCAAGCAACCAACGATTTGCATTCCCCTCTCTCCCCCCTTAAATGTTAACACTGCTCAAAAAGAACACAACCTGTTCCTGGGTCACAGCCAAGAGCACAACAAGAGGACAGTCTTCTTCAGGGCGAGTACAGGGTACATCACAAAGTAACTGGAGACACATTCAGGTGTAGTTAAAGCAGAGGGGAGAGGTGACAGGAATTCAATACAGTTGAGGTGCCCAAATTTCAGGTCTTGGTTGGGTAGCAGAGGGGAGAACAACAATGCAGAGTTTGGAAACACAACACCAGGAACTGAAAGGACATAGAGCAAGAGTTGGTCAGATGGAGAAAATATGAGCCAGTCAAGTGAAACAAATAAGCTTTAAAACAGCCAAATATCACCTAAAACTATGACATTTGCACACCATACCATGCACCAAAACTGTTCAATTGTAGATAAATAAATATTCATGTGTAGCCAAGGGTTGTACTGAATAATATGTAATGCAAAAAAACAGTATTAAACCAAAGCTAACAGCAGCACTTGATTTGCAGGTCTACAACAAGTACTGAACTTTAGCTCAAGTACAATCAAGCTGCTCTCTTTGGTTTATCATGTTGCACCACAGATACAGGTCTAGTAATACACAATCCATCAATACGAATCTCAGTATTATTCCCAAAATCCTTCTGCAGAATAAGTGCCAGTCTTCAGCAAACAATGAAAACCTGACAGGAATGAAAGATCCATTGTGGTCGACCCCAAAGTTCGAGATCGAGATCAAGATCCTCTTAGTGACCTGCTAGTGGCAATTACATTAATTCCCTGCAATGCTGTACTATATGGCCTTCAAGTCAGTGTCACATGTATAGAATAATTAAGTCAATTTCCCCACACATTAGGGAATAGGAATAGGCTCGGGTTGGTTGGGGGGGGATTCACAAGAGCGAATTCAACATAAGTTTCTCATGAGGAAACAGATTAATTGATAAAGGTGACATGAGGAAGGGTCCTTGAAGCAACACCTCCTATTGCTCCCAGTTAGCTGGAGTCAAGTGAGCCAGTTTGTTTACTACATTTGCATTGAAGCTTTGTGAGAAGAGGAGAAGAAAGGGTTATGGGAGTGGGGTGGGGTAAAAAAAAAGGAAGCATTTGATCCCAGCCTGGGAAAACCTCCAACTACAAAAAGGCAATGACTGCAGTGAATAACTACACCACTACAATCTCTTTTTAGACTAATTGTTTAGGGGTGCAGGTGAGGGAAGGACTTTTAATTGCTCGCCACTTCTAAAATGGTAGAAACATCACCTCTTGAGGGACAAGTATCTTCTGGAAATTTTACTGGAAGAAAGAATTTTTACAAAGGTGGAAATGCAGTGGAGTTACATGGGGTAAGGTAGCTGGAAATGGACACTCAATATAACCAAATGGCTCACCTGGTGTTTTTGGGAGCAGTCAATAAGAGATTTAAGGACTATTAATTTTTATGCTCAGCTGAGTGCAGTTCTGCAGTTTTGAAGACTGATGTTTTTGTTCAGCATTAACAATAAGCAATAGCACAGAGCTCTTGAAGGAAATACAACTGAGGGACCACTTCTCTGCTGTGAATTTTAACACAGCTGTTTCAACAACTGCAGACATTAATCCCAGTGGTAATGGTCCATGCACATTGTATGCGAGGGTGAGAATTCTGCCAATACATGGGATGCTTTCATGACCAAGCCTTCCAGGTATTGCTGCAAACATATGCTGCACTGGGAACTCAAAAGTCAATAATTGTCCTGCACCAACAGCAGATCAGTATCAAATCACACCAAGGGCAAAATACTGAATTATGTTATTCATTTACTCTGTTCAGAGGAGAGCTCAACAAGATAAAGTGCAGTCAAGTCCTGGCAACTTCCCAGGTTTAAGAGGAAAACATAAGCTGGCTTCTAAACATGTTACCTTAACCTAAAAGAAGAGTTCCAACTGCAGCAGCACAAAATCAAAGCATAACACTTTGTTAACCTGCGAAATTTACCTTAGGGTTGAATTACCAAACTTTAATTAAAAGATGAAGGAATAGGATATTATGCAGCCAGATCTGTACAGCAACATTTCTAGGAGGTTATTTTTTCACATTCCACCAGAACAATTTTGTGGCATAAAGCCACTGTGACCATTAACACCACTAAAGTTATCCATTCACTCACTCACGTTCCTCCAGCAGTTCAGTGGCTAAACAGACCACGATGTGTGATATTGAAACATACCAGACCAAGAAACTCCTCACTCACTGTGTGTGTGCCAAGAGCTAATCCCAGTTAGAGCAGCTGAAAGATGATTAAACCTAAAGGTACAACCCTGAAGAACTCCTGCAGCAATGCCCTGGGACTGAGGTGATAGGCCTCTTGCAACCACAACCATTTTACTTTGTGCCAGTTATGAACTATAAACTTGAGTCATCTCATTAAACTAATCTTGAAAATCATAATAGAAAGAAATAACAACTCATTTGAAGTGGGAATTGGTGAAGCATAATGTGGATTTAGGCCTGGAATAGGAACAAGAGTGTGAATATTTAACAAAGAATAATCTTCAATAAATACCTAGAAGCAAAAACATTTATATATGCTTCAGAGACTATGAAAGCATTTGATCATGTTTATCACCAAAAGTTATTAGACATGTTGCTGAAATGTGACACTGGCAGTAAAGATCTGAGATTTATCCAGGGTCTACGTTGGGACTAAAATAGTGAGCATCAGGTTAGAAGATGGACAATCGGACATGTTTCAACTGAAGAGAGCACGACAAGGCTGTGTACTATCACCAAAATTATTCAATCGGTACACAAAACAAACATTAAGAGAATTAAATGCACTTCCAGGGATAAAAATTGGAGGCAAGAACATAAACTTGCAGTACTCTGGCGACCCAGTGCTACTTGCAGAATCAGAAGAGGCTCTACAAAGTATTGTAGGTCAAGTAAAATCTAAAAGTTTAAAATATGGATCGAGTATGAATGAACAACAAAAAGATTAAAACAATAGTAGGTAGAAGGAATACACTAGTGAAGATTGAAGTGGATGGTGTCACAATGGAACAAGCAGATAAGTTTGTCTATTTAGGACAAATAAGATGCAGAATCATAGAATAAGTTAGAAGAAGGATAGAGATAGCCAGAAGTAATTTTGTGAAGATGAAAGATGTGTTAACAATAAGGATACTCAAACTTGTAATGAGGAGAAAAACTCAAGGTGCTACATTCTAGCCACTTTCCTGTATGCCTCAGAATCCTGGACAATAAGTAAAGAACGGCGGAAGAAAAGAGGCTATTGAAATGTGGATGCTAAGATGTGTGCTTAAAATTCCATATACAGACTATAAGACAAAAGAGGTGCTTGAAATTGCAAGATCGAATTCTGAAAACTGACACCCAGAAAAGAAAACATTTGGTACTGTAGTCATTTGACCAGGGTTAAAAAGCTCCAGAGCTTTCTTCCAGAGGGCAAAGTGGAGGGCAGCAGAAAAGGGTAGTCCGCTGAGGCATATAGTGAGAAGACAGACCTCAGAGGGCTTACAGATGAGCTACAGTAGATGTATGAGGATGGCACAAGACACAGAAGTGTGACATGCAATGACAGCAGAACTCCTGACAGGAGTAGCTACAAGCATCAGCAGGTGTGACTCTAACCAGTGGAGAGTTTTTCGCTCAGATTTCTACAGACTTCCAAATTTTCTGGGGCTCCTTGATGCCACAACTGGTCAAACGCTGACTTGACATTAAGGGAAATCTCTCTCAACTCATCACTGGAATTCAGCTCTTTTGTCCATGTTTGAGCCAAAGCCGTAGTGATGCCTGAATCCAAGCAGCCCTATCAGAACACAAACCGAGCATTGGAGAGCAGGTTATTGCTGAGCAAATGCCTCTTGATACCAATGTTGAAGATAATCATCAGCAAAGTGATGGAAGGTGAGAGTAGACTGATAGGACGGTAATTGGCCGAATTGGAATTGTTCTGCATTTTGTGTACAGGACATTGTCAGGCAGATGCTAGTGTTGTAGCTATACCAGAACCGCTTGGTAGGGGCACAGCTAGTCCTGCAACACAATTCTTCAGTAATCGAAATCAATTCACTGAAGGGCATCACCAGGAGTGTACAAGTAGGAGACAGATACCCAAAAGGATTTTATTTAAAAAAAGAGGATATTTTAAGCATTTACTCTGATGTTTTACAGGTGATCTTTTTAAATGTAACTCACACTGGACCATTGACAGGGTGTGTCAAGTTGACATGCAAGGACAATCAACTGAAAAAAAAATCACCAGGTTTGAGAGTTAATTTGCAGCTCACTGCTAACCAGAATCGGCTCAAAATAATTGCATAGAAATACAAGGCACCTGCTTCAAATGACCCACACTAAATGAGCACGACAATGAGCACACTGTTAATAGGCTCAGTTGAAAAGACAAATGGAAAACATTTGGTCACTTTCTCCAAAATGTACGCAACAGCTAAGGAATGCCATTACGAAAACCACAGATATTTGACAATTGAGTTTCAGAAATATTTCAAGCTGACCCCACACTGGAACTCAGTCCATCACCAACCACAAAATGAACCAGTTCTGTTTCAAATTCACAAAGGAATTCTTTAATTCTTTAAATACCATTTAGTGTGCATGTGTAATTCAACAGCATAAGAACGTGTATTTGCTACAACGCCCATTCTACAACCTAGATACCAAATAGGATTTCACCAGGGCCGATATGGAGTCAATAATAAGGCTGGATTAAAGCATTGCACCTACAGAGACCCTATGGACTTGCATTCGAAGTGAGTTCTAGTAGAAAAAAAATAGAAACGTAGATGCCAGCCATGAAATAATGCGGATCAGGGCAGCAATATCAATAAACAAATCCATTGCAATGCAACAGATCTCCCCCGCCCACCACCCATTCACCCCAACAACTGCAATGCATTTATTATGCTCACTCTTCAGTGCCGCCTTTTAGCCTCAAGATTCAAATTTAGGACGGCCGAGGGAAAAGTATTTTCCATTAACACAAGTGGACAGTTCCAGGGAAACTGCTGCATCTCAAGTGCAGGTTGTGCAAATTCAGACTCGTGCAAAAACCGAAGGGTTACATCTACAGGTCAACTGAGCCAGGGAGAAGAAAGCCAACTCTTTTCTTTTCGAAATACAGTTGAAGTTGCTGCCAGTGTATACTGGCACACATCCAAATCAAAGTTGAACACCCTCGGATCAAGACTGGAACTAGCTCTTTGAAGTGTATGCTGCTATTTACATAAGAGCCACTTTGGAACAGACTTAGCACCAAATCCCATTCCATTAGCTTTAATGAGTATCACATTCGGTAAAGTGTTCCGAAACATCGCGCCAATCTCTGCCAAATGTTAACGACTAATCTGGTACAAAAGCAGCAGCCCAGTTGTTGCCATGGCAGTAAGTACCTTGCAAATGAAAAGACGCTCCCTCTCTTCTCTTTCCACTGGCCCTTCCGTACCTAACCTCTTCCAAATTTTAATTGTACTGGGTTTCAGCTTTCACATTCTGAGTTAGCCCAAATGCCCTTTAGATTCCAAGCCTCAAACAATACAAGTCAAACTATTTGGAGTTAAGAGGCAACGTTATCACTCCCAAACCTACTGTCTCAAATATAAGACTGCTGCTCCTCACAAACCACCATAAATTTGCCTAATCTGCTGTTTCTGTATTATTGAAATTTCCAACGGAATGATAAAAAAAACAAAGCAAACTATTTCCAAAGTATTACACAATCACCAGTTGACAGAAGGCTCGAGGAGAAAGACAGACGTTTTATTTTTAATATATGCTTCACATATTACCCAACCAAAAACAGATGAGGGAAATGATGATCAACCGACCGCACCACTTACCCCTCAGCTACATGGGAACACCAGGAGATCAGATCAGTAGAACTTGCGTGCACACAGGTTTGTAAGCCAGTCCCAGAGAGTCTACACTCCGCGAATCAAGCAAGTTGACATGGATTATAGAGTCCAAATTGCACAAATCAGCAATCCAGCCATTTAAATCTCAGATAAATTTTTCTCTGACTCCCACTACCCGCCTCAAGATGAAAATCCAGCCCAAAATCTTGACGTGGCCCTACATATAAAACACTCAGTCTCAAGTAGTCTAAGACACATTCAAGTTTCAGTGGTTAAGTCCATTTGAACCTGAAAATATTTGCTAGCCCGAAAATATAAACTGCTTAATTGAAGCAGCCCAATCTCAGTCTCATAGCCCCGAGGTTTGCTCTCGAATGCCCAATCCCCATGCCTATCCTGCTGTCAATACAAGAGAAAACTGAAAGCCATTGGCAAAAAGCCAAGTAATGACATCAGCTTGGTGCAGGTAGAGCATAAAGCATGTGCTGTGTACTTCAGTGCACCCCTGAGCTATATTAATAAGCCTGGGATTCTGAGCTCATGCAAAGGATTGGGTGGGGGGTATAAATAAATACTCCATCTGTTCCGGCGCTGAGCCATACATACTAGACAGGTGTGTAATTTGATAACTGCTACATCTTACTTAACTGTAGCCGGGTGGTAGTATGAACACAAATGGCTTCAGCTGTTCCGACATGGAAGGGGGGTGGTGTAGGGAGTTGTTCCATGGCACAAGTAGAGCTGCTTTATCTATATTGCGGGGCTCAGATTTTCACATCAAAGCAATAGATCCTTGTACAAACTTAGAACACACATGAGAGACAGTTACACATTATTTATAAAAAGATTCTAAAATTACTATGGGGTTTCAGATATCATAAAGAGCATCTCAACCCTGTTCACAATAGCATCTGCATGTTCACATTTGTTTCAGCACTGACAGACTTCCAACAGCATGTACACGTCAGGTGGAGAAATATGGAATTCTCTCTCTCAAAAGGGCTGCCAATGCTGAGCGACAATTGGAGTTTTCAAGGCTGAAGTCAGCATATTTTTGGTTTAATAAAGGCATCAAAGGGTATAAACACAAGGCAGTTAAATGGAGTTGAGGTACCAATTAGGTTTGATCTGACTGAATAGCGGAGCACGTTTGAGGGGATGAATGGCCAACTCCTGTTCTTATGTGCCGTGGATGTTGGATACCAGAAATCTAAAGGAACGGGATAGCCTCTGAAAGATAAAGGATGTGCCAACAATACAGTTATCACCCGATGCTATTACTATTGCAGCTGCATTACTATTGAGCCAATTCAGGGCTCTTTGGGTGCCTCAAAGAGTAGCTGAGCCTTCAAAAGGAACAAGTTTGATCTCCAATATGTGAAGGACTGATTAAACCTATCCAGTAGTGATAGGAATGCTACAACCCACCAGCTGGAGCATGAATATATGGACAGGATCTTCCTTCGATGCAAGCTATACTGCCATAAGGTCAAATAACCTGTCATCAATCATTCTTGTGATTCTTGGGTGAATAATTACAGTAATGGAAGGTGCCCATGGAGTCATAATGAGGCAAAGATCAACACCTGCATAAGGGAAGTAGCATGAATGATGAAGAAATGCACAGCAATTTTTTTTTTGTTGGCTGAAACAATGCTGCTTCTATCATCTACAGAAGTTCCCCTACATTAACCTTTCACCTCAGGAACGTGCAGAGGCAGGAACTCTGTCAATGCCATTCAATAAGGACATCAGGAAGCTAACCGGAAGGTTGAATGACAAGCGGAAGAAAACTCCTCATTTCTCTGTAAATTGGTCAATAGTGACAGTACTACACCAGAGGACATCAGCATGGGACAAACAGCAAACCTGCAGCAGATGCCAAAAGTCCGAAACTAGATAAAACACACCGCACTTGCAGAGAAAAGCTGGGTACATATTTGACAGGTCATCTCTCCACAAACACTGCTCGATAATGCTACGTATTTCCAACATTTTCTGTTTACAGCGTGGAGTGGAATTTGTCTCAAAGCCCAAAATGGACAATTCGGATTTTACTGCATTTGATGGATTATATAATTTTAATCCCGCTGCCCACATGACCTGGGAGGTGCACAATCCATGACACTAGCAGTCAGAATGAAAAAAAAAAATCACACCACTACTACGAACAATATCTACATATAGATTTCCTGGAAAAACTCAGCAGGTCTGGCAGCATCGGAGGAGAAGAAAAAAGTTGACGTTTTGAGTCCTCATGACCCTTCAACAGAACTGAGTAAAATTAGGAGAGGAGTGAAATATCAGCTGGTTTAAGGTGAGGGGGGCTGGTGGGGGGAGAGAGAGAGAGCTGGTTGTAGGGATAAGCAAGCAGTGATAGGAGCATTTTACTCAGTTCTGTTGAAGGGTCATGAGGACTCGAAACGTCAACTCTTTTCTTCTCCGCCGATGATGCCAGACCTGCTGAGTTTTTCCAGGTAATTGTTTTTGTTTTGGATTTCCAGCATCCACAGTTTTTTTGTTTTTATCTACTTAGATTTCACTAGCTAAACATCAGACAAAGCACACTCAACACATTTGATTGAAATAAAATAGAATATCTTGGCACTTTTGTGCTTAACTCCACCAGTGATGAAAAATGTAGGCATGTATATTTAATAAAGTTTATTTATTCTTAGCTCAAGTGTCTGCAGTGGAACAATTGTCCTTTGAGCAACATTAAATCCTTGGAACATGCTGTAAGCACTACAAACTTATAGCAGATCTGCAATTATTAAACCTGCAAAGATGGATTTCACACTCCATAGTTCCATTAGATTGCATTTCCTGCCCACCCATTTTCAAGTAAATTTCAGTAGGAGGTTCTCTGGTGTCTGGTTAGGTAGGATTCATAGACATGCCGTAGAACCCATGTGTGGGAACACATTTCATTATGTTATTTTTATTCAACGCCGATTCTAGAGGCAAATTAAAATTGCAGGCAACCATTAAAGCACCCAAGTATTTTACAAAAAACTGCTTCAAGCCTCCACACAACATGGGACAGATTTTGGAACAGCAAGTTGAGCAAATAAATTAAATTTAACCCATCTTTAATTGCACTTCAATTCTGACCAGTGACAGTCTAAATAATCAATAATTCTTTTGCTAAAAGTGAAAAAATGGATTTGGTTTATTTGTCAAAACATTTCAATTATAGTACATTCACTATAATCCTTTCTAAACAGCAGAAATCGCAAATTTTAAAGGGGTGGCAAATAGTATAGGCGATCACGGACTTAATCGTGGGAACTTTATAGAACAAAAGGCAAACAAATCATGCTTAATACAGCAATCAAGTTCTGAAGCATGCACACTTCACAATTCTCTAATTTTATCCAAGTTAACAAGACCAGAGTCTCTTATTCGTATTTATCATTTTTGAAGCAATTTTTTTGAAAAAAGATCCTAGAAAGCGCTGTCCTTTTGAAGTTTTACTCAGTTTGCTGCATCTCTTTGCACACAATTCAATAAATCAGCTCAAACAAGTCCCAACAGACTGCATCCAACGAGTCCGCCTGAAACTAATTAACAACGAGCACATGCTTTAATAAATATTTCAATGCTGTGCAGTTTTGCAAATAAGATGTCTACATTTTAAGTCACCAGTGCAATTAGACTTCTTGTATTAAACATCAATAGGTTTGTGCTGGGTAATCCTCAGGAGGCAGTAAGCCTTCCCAAACAAAAGCGAAAAGAGAATGACCCAACTATACTGTCCACCCTATGCAACAAGGAAATGCCTTGTGGTCCACTTTATGGACACGTGTCTATTATTTCAAATCATAACACTTCAGGATCAGAATACGCTCAACAACTGATTTGAACCGGAGGTTTTCAGCAGACATGAAGGGCTGAAAACTAACATTCTCAGGGGCATATCGCAGGGTGCTGAGGGAGACAAGGACTGAAATTTGCCAAGGCCAAACAAACCATTGTGACAGAGTTGATTAATGTAGGCAGGTAATATTTTACTAGAAACAAATTAATAAAATTAACATGCTTAAAGTGTACCATTTTAGCAGAATACATCTCCAGTATTGCACTCAGTTTTGGTCACCAAGGCAAAAGGAGATTCAAACCATGGAGAGTGTATGGAGAAAGGTCAAGAGACTAATCCTGAACATCAAAAGGCTGAGTTGTGAGAAGAGACTGGGGAGAAAATCCTAGGTTTTTTAGCATTGAACATCAACTTCAGAAGGATTGACAAAGCAATAAATGTCATGGATAAGGTTAATCCAATGTATTACTTCAAGGTATGTCAGAAATCTAGACTTAGGGTGGAAGTAAAGCTTAGGATAAATGTCAGGAAAACCATCTTCACCCAAGGAAGAATCCATGTAGACTAGTGGAGGGAATAAGGAACAGAAGATTCATTAAAGAATTAGAGATTATAATTGGTGAGTGAGAAATGTTAGTTTTGCGGTCTGATGGGATGCAATAAGTGGACTGAATTTCTTTCACAATATCTGTGTCCATCTTGTGATCTTCATTTGGAGACGCTTAACAAAGAGGCAGGCTCAAAGGAAATATGGATAAGATTGTTTTGAAGCAACACATGAGTGTACAGAGGAAATATCTTTTCGCTGACCATTATTAACTAATCAAGTGCCATAATATTCCATTTGCAGGGCACAAGTTAAATGGAAAAACTCCACTGATCTTTGTTTAATTTGGCTTCGGGAGCTGTTCATCTGCACTAGCTCCTGGAATCCAAATTAAAATCTTGGTAACACTCCCACCTAAGTCAGATAGTTGTGGGTTGGAAGTCCCGTTCCAGGATACAAGCTCATAAATCAGGACTGACATACCAGTTCATTTGAGTGTTACATTGTCAGAAATGCAAACAGAATGTTTGCTTAAATTGTTGTTAAAGATTCTGCAACACTTTTGAAAGAGTCTGGTGTTCTGCTCAACCAGTGCCAACTAAACACATTATTTCACAGCGGTTTGTGGTATCTTGCTATGCACAACTTACTGTCCTGTTTCCTTACATATCACTTGAAAAAGTAGTTTGCAGAAAAACTTTAAGATAGTCAATAGATACAAGACCAGTGTGAAAAGGCCTAATCATGAAATGCAAAACTAGTTGTAGCACTCCTCCATACAAACTAAAAGTAGCCAATACACTTGAAAGCACTGTACATCGTCACCTCATTTGAAATCTGATTATTTAAAAACTCAATCTTAAAATAGCCCTTTCAACATATTTGCTGACAGACTGCAAAAGTGTGCGAACTTCAATTCCTCTTCCATTCTCCATGGAATCAAAGAATTACATAGCTCAGGGAGCTGGCCATTTGACCCATCATGTTTGTGCCAGCAAGTCTTGGGTAGAGTTACCCAATTAGTTCCCCTGCTCTGTCCCCATAATCATGAAAAGTTTTGCATTTCAAGTATTAGCCAATTCCCTTTTAAAAGCTACTATTGAACCCGCTTCCACTCCATTCCCAGCCAATTATACACCAGCTATAAGTCAGGGCCACTGAAATTACAGGGGTGATGGAAGTAATGATGAATGATTTCAAAAGGAAATTGATTGGGTACTTGAGACAAATAAACTTGCAAGGCTATAGGGATAGAGTGGTGGAATGAGACTGATTGGATTGTTCTAGAGAGCACTGGTATGGACTCGATGGACCAAACGGCCTCCATAGTGGACATGATAACCTCCCATATAATAAAGATCTTCCCTTTGTTGCATGTGCTGCCTCTCTCTGAACTAATGAGTATTAGGAAGGCCTGATTTTAAAGCATGTATTCACCACACTGCATATATTTTACAGCTCATCATTGGTGTCAAAAAATTATGGCTTTTGAGTTGATAAATCAGACTGGATCCACGAAAAGCAAAGACTTGTCAAGTATTGTACCTGGACTTCCAAGCTTATGGAATTTTACAACCAATTCATTTATTCTCAGAATGCCATAACACATTATAGACAGAGAACACATCCTGCATCACAGATTGTACAGTTTCTTCAAACCATCAAAGCTACGATGAGACTGCACATTCATAGAATAGTTACAGTACAGGAAGCTGCCATTCAGGCCTGTCACTTACGTGCCAGCTCTCTGCAAGAACAAATCAGCTGCTCCCCCACCTTTCCTCCATAGCCCTGTAAATCATTTATCTTCAAATTACTATCCAATTTACTTTTGAAAGCCATGATTGAATCTGCCTCCACCAAGCAGGTGGTTATGTTTTAAAAACTGCATTGTGTTAAGATGATCTCAGTAATGGCGTGAGCATGCAGTTGGCGCATTACAATTAGCCTCAGAGCTTCTAGGTTCAGGGAACTGGGGATGTGGTTCCATCCTTAACCACCATCTAAAAATGCCTGCTAGATGGTAATGCACTTGGGTGGACAAGACTGGTATATACCCTCCTCTCACAGCTGAATAGCTTGTTGTTACCGCCCAAGGGTCAGATCTGAAAAAGCAACCAGATGGAGATGATAGAGAGGGAGTCAAACACTCAGAACTCTAACCCAGAATGAATATCTTCTGGGAAAAAAAGCAGCACAAAAATACACTGAAGTGAAAAACACATGAACTGACTTAATTCAGATTTCAAAGTGCAACTGCCTGAACAGCTTGGCAGTAATCCACCTGCCAGTCACCCCGATCAAACACGAAATATAAATTAATGATCAACGTTCATTTGTCTTTATGCAGCTCATCCACCAGGCTGAGAGTCAGATTACAAATCCCACCCAACCCTTTTGAAATGCAGCTCCTGCATGCGTTTGCAAATAAAATGGATCATTTCATTAAAACATAAAATGCTAACTGTATTTGAGGCTACATAAAGCAGAACTCAGTCACTGTTGCCGGGTTATTAAGCTTCAATTCTTGCCTACAAATGATCAAACACCTTTACATCAAAAATGGCTTTTCGAGACTAACTGCTTGCAAACCATTGACTGGGTAGCATTTTGCTGAGTGCTCGGGAAATGAAAGCTTATCCTGGGGCAGCAGCCACCTCAGCCCAGTGACACCCAGGACAGCCGACTGTCAGCAACCCAAATGTACCTCGGTGCCGACAGCCTTTTGACGTTGATGTACTCGCCTCCCAATCTTTGTCCATTTCCTGGGACCATACTGCTACTTTCTGGCCACAGCAGACAAACAGCTGTCTGGCTGCATTCATTCTCAGTCCATTTGTAAAATCCACTGAGTCAATGGCCAAGGCTCAAGGCTGGATTGCCAAGTGCACAGGCTAGGAGTTAAAGTAACCCTTTAATGATTTTTACCATCCGGTCTCCTACTTAAACTCGTTTGTTCCCAGGATATTTTTTTAAAAATGCAGCTTTTTTTTTGCTTCCCAGTAACTTCTAACACCAAAACCTGACAGAACCTACGTACCATTTATGGAGTAACTTTTGCTTTGAATGAGATTCAATGTTGAAGATGTCCTTTTTGTGTCAAGAAATCTGCCATCTTTGCCCTGCTTGGTCTACATGTGACTCCAAGCTGGGCCGCGAACCCTCACCTTTGGTTTCTTAAAGAAAAAGCAAACCTTAAATGTAGCAGTAGGAGACAGAGCCAAATGGCTCCGATCACAGGTCACCGACCCGAAGCATTTAACGGTGTTTCTCCCCACGGATGCTGCCAGACCCCTGAATATTTCCAGCATCTTCTGTTTTGTCTCTCAGAGCAGAATTTGCTGATAGGCCAGCGCATGATGCATGAGAATGATGACATGCTTAAAAAAGAACAACATCCCCCTGACAATCATGCAGCACCAGCCCAACAACCTGAATATATTATAAATTATATCCAACACACCAACACTTGGAAGAGGACAAAAATGAGCATAACTGCCGAACAGGATCCGAAAGTCACCTTGGCAAGCTGAGAAAAAAAAAAAATAAAAACAAAAAATTGCGGATGCTGGAAATCCAAAACAAAAACGGAATTACCTGGAAAAACTCAGCAGGTCTAGCAGCATCGGCGGAGAAGAAAAGAGTTGACGTTTCGAGTCCTCACGACCCTTCGACAGACCCTTCTGTCGAAGGGTCATGAGGATTCGAAACGTCAACTCTTTTCTTCTCCGCCGATGCTGCCAGACCTGCTGAGTTTTTCCAGGTAATTCTGTTTTTGTTTTGAGAAAGAAAAAGTTATTTTAAAGAGGAATACATCAATGTGGACAAACATTAGAAGGCTGTAGGTTTGCTTGCACTTATTTGACTCAATTTTAAGCAAAATCTTGCAAGATTTGAAATCATAATGCATAACATTTCCAAGCAGTGCTTCTGCCACATACATCATTGTGGTGCAGCCAAGCAGCTGCTCTTTTCACTACACTCATTTAGTAGCTTGCGCAGGGCAAAAAATACCATGCCTTGTCAAAAATGACATCAATGCCATCAGTTACATCACTTGAAAGGTATCAGTGATAAACCTTCACACCCACAACATACTCGTTTGTTTTGCTTACACTGTGGAGAGGCAATATTAGTGAAAATTTCAGTAACTTTGACATAAAAGGATGAGAGATCACTACAGTCAACAGAATTCTATTTGTGCAGATAAAAGGCAGTAGCTCACTATTGGCATATAGTGATTCAGCCTCTATAGTAACCCCGAGGTGTGCGAGAGTGGAGAATTATTTCTTTTAGATACAAGTTATATTTTCACATTAAGATTGCAAAGATGACAATTTGGAGGGCTTTAGTTTGTCCAAAGTTCAAGTCTTGAATATGCAGCAGAAGCCAGGTGAAACATTGATATTAGGAAACCATTATGAAAGTAGAGGAAGCAAAATTAGGAAAACTTTTTTTTTTAAAGAATTCATTCATGGGATGTGACATCTTTAGCATGGTCAGCATTTATTGCCCATCCCCAACTGCCCTTCAGGTGGTGGTGGTGATCTTCCTGAATACAACTGAGTAGCTTGCTTGACCATTTCAGAGGGCAGTAGCAAGTCAACCCCACTGACTGTGGGTTGGAGTCACATGTAGGGCCAGACAGGGTACGGGTGGCAAATTTCCTTCATAAAAAAGGATATTACTGAACCAGATGGGTTTTTTTTTGAATGACGATCTGATAGTCTCATTGTCAGCACTGCTGAGACCAGTTTTTTATTCCAGGTTTATTTAATTAATTGGATTTAAATTCCCCACCTGTCATGCTGGGATTTGAAGTCATGCCTCTGGATTACTGCTCCAGTAACATGAACACTGTGGCCCAAACCTTATGGTCTGCAGATCGTCGGAGATGGGACGTAAGTTGTGAGATGCACATCAGGACTCTGCGAAAGTCCTGATGCACACACATACATGGAAAATGCCTGGGAAGTTTAAACTTCCGAAGGGCCGATTTCGCTGCCTGAGACCCTCGACATGTGTCTCAGACCCTGAGCCATGGACCACATCCATGGGATTTACCTGCATTCTTAACCAGGAAATGTTACACAGCTCGATACTGATCTAACTCTGGTTAACTAGCATAACTGAGCGCCACCCCCTCCACCTAATCAAAGCTCCCAAGCACCCTAGTAACCACCCTGACCATCCCTCCAACCAGACCACCAACGACACCCCCCTACCACCGCCCACCGATTCACTGAAAGATTTGGGCCTTTAAAAAAACTTATCCAAATACAGCAGCTGCTGTCACAAAAAGGGAGCCTGTTCTCCCTTGTCTTTTCTTGTGCCTGTCGATCGTCTCTGGGACTGCCTGCACTGACCTTTCGATACTTCAGCCGGGATTGGGAGATGTGACTGAAAGATCATAAAAGGGTCAGGTGGCAGAAACCTTCGCGGGCAGCGCAATGCGCTCAGCATTGACGCTGACTGGAAATTCTGGACCTGCATGTTATCCATCAGCTCCTGCAGATGGATCACAGGGGAGACCTGCACAACAGAACAGCAGCAGAATTAGGAGAGAGTGTTTTCCATTTAGCCTGCAGGTCTGCCAGAGCATCAAAATATATCTTCACGCTTCTCAAGAGCAGACTCAGATCACTTGAATCTGTTGAAAATTGTGATCTTTGGGGAAAAATATTTTTTTTAATGGGTTTTAATTTAAAATCCGGAATGCCCAGTGACAAGTGGCGTTTTCCCCATTAGAACACTTAATAGTTCTCAAGCTCTTGCAGTGAAGCAGTTCGTATCCTGTTTACTCATCACTCTCAACAAGCTAACTAGTCAGACCGTTGGATGCAAAGCTTGAAAAGCAAGTTCCCATCTGCATTTGTTCTTTTCATTTATGTCAGATCAATGAACACTGCTTTAAATCTGTTAACAGCAGGAAAGAGCTATTGATTTTATTCTGCAACTTAGAAACTCTCGCACACGATTAGTGTTCCAGTAAGAGGTATTATTTCTGAACAAACATTTCCTTCTTTAAAATTGCATTTTGGATAACTAATAATCCTAACACTCTTAAAATGGAAGGTGGCTTGCTGTTGACAACAAAGCATACCCACAACTGCCACTGAGTAAAATAAAAGGAATGATTCAACTCCCCTTAGGAAAAAGTTTTTCATCCATTAGAAAAAATAGTTTACAAAATTGAATGGGTTGCCACTGCAGCTCAGGGAATGGGCACTTTGCCCCCATGTAAGATGGCCAGAGTCCCCCCACCACCCAGGAACAACTGTGACTTCTCAGTAATACCACTGGGTATGGACATGGGAACAGAGTGGAAATTATTACAAGATGTAACGCATGCCAAATGAAGGTTTATATCAAATTTCTTCAATGTAATGATCACTTAAACCCTCCAGGTTTTAATTTTAGGCTGTAACTAAGAATTTGTTTTTCTTACATTCAACTTGAGGCTTTGCTCTCGATAGGAATCATGACAAGACACCCTGGCACATGAAGAGAGTTATGTGTAAGCAATAATGACAGTGAGAATTTTTTTCAAACAAAAATCTAATACATACAAACATACATACATATGAACAAGGAGCAGGAGTAGGCCATTCAGCCCCTTGAGCCTGCTCCGCCATTTAATAAAATCATGGCTGATCTGATAGTAACTTCAAACCTGCATCCCGCCTACCCCCGATAACCTATCACCCCCCCTTGCTTACCAAGAATCTATCCACCTCTGCCTTTAAAATATTCAAAGGTTCTTCCTGAAAAGGTGGTTGGAGCAGAGAGATTGTAGGTAGTTTTCCTAACATTAGGAAGTGGCTAACAAAATTAAATGAATCAACTGCCATTGAAAACATTCCGATTGTATTGCGCAGCCTTGATTTAGATTGTTTTCTCTCAATTTGTCCATCTACCTAAGTAACAACTTGTATTTAGATAGCACTTCATAACATAGCAAAACATTCCAAGATGCTTAACAGGAGGATTACCAGACACATTTTTACATCAATCCCTATAAGGAGGTATTTGTGAGGATGATCAAAAGCTGAGTAAAGGGTAGTCTTAAAAAGAGAGACACATCGGGTCAGATGTTAAGCTTTAGGGAGGGAATTCCAGTGATTAGGGTCCGAACACTGAAGGCACAGTCACCCAAGGCAGGGCAAAGGAAAATCAGGAATGGTCAAGAGGCCAGAATCAGAGGAACACAGAATTCCCAGAGGGTGGTCAGGCTGGAGGAGCGCAATTCCATAGGAGGAGGAGCTGAATACAAGGGTGATCATTTTAAATTTGAAGCACTGCTGAACCGGGAGCCAGTATTAGGTCAGCGAGCACAGGGGTGATGGTGACTTGGTGGGAGATAGGGTGTGATTCATGGATAAGCACATGTGTAAATGGATAGGAAGGCTGACAGGGAGGGCACTGAAATAGTCGAGCCTGGAGATAAGTAAGGCATGGATGAGGGTTTCAGCACCATGGGCTGCAGCATGAGGAGGAAGTAGGCAGTCTTGGTGATGGAGAGGGTCTCGCTACAGAAGATCAGCTCAAGTGCACATTGGTCACCCTCTTGGAACCCTTTCAGGTTCAGTCTCAAACAGCGGCCAGGGACAGGGATTGGAATAGGTGGTTAGGGGATGGTGTTTACGATGGGGAGCAAAGAAAATGGCTTTGACCTTCCTAGTATTGAATTGGAGGAAATTTCTGCTCATAGAATGCTTTCTGTTCGACAAGCAGCATAAAAAAATTAAAGGCAGTGAGAGGTTTGAGTGGTGATGAGGTAACCAGGAGTTAGCTTCAACGAGGCATTCAACAAGTAATTTCTTTTTATAAAAACAGAATTACCTGGAAAAACTCAGCAGGTCCGGCAACATCGGCGGAGAAGAAAAGAGTTGACGTTTCGAGTCCTCATGACCCTTCAACAGAACTGAGTGAATATTAGAAGAGGGGTGAAATATAAGCTGGTTTAAGGTGGGGGGGTGGGTGGTGGGGTTGTAGGGACAAGGAAGCAGTGATAGGGGCAGGTAATCAAAAGATGTCACAGACAAAGGAACAAAGGTGTTGAAGGTGGTGATATTATCTAAATGAATGTGCTAATTAAGAATGGATGGCAGGGCACTCAAGGTATAGCTCTAGTGGGGGTGGGGTGGAAAGACTAGCAGGGCATACAAGATTTAAAAATAATGGAAATAGGTGGGAAAAGAAAAATCTATATAAATTATTGGAAAAAACAAAAGGAAGGGGGAAGAAACGGGAAGGGGGTGGGGATGGAGGAGGGAGTTCAAGTTCTTAAGGTGTTGAATTCAATATTCAGTCCGGAAGGCTGTTAAGTGCCTAGTCGGAAGATGAGGTGCTGTTCCTCCAGTTTGCTTTGGGCTTCACTGGAACAATGCAGCAAGCCGAGGACAGACATGTGGGCAAGAGAGCAGGGTGGAGTGTTAAAATGGCAAGCGACAGGGAGGTTTGGGTCTTTCTTGCGGACAGACTGCAGGTGTTCAGCATAGCGGTCGCCCAGTTTACGTTTGGTCTCTCCAATATAGAGGAGACCATCAAGCCATTATTTCCAGGACTGTCACTGACCTCATCTCCTCTGGAGATCTTCCTCCCACAGCTTCCAACCTGATAGTCGCCCAGCCTCGGACGGCCCGCTTCTACCTCCTACCCAAAATCCACAAACAGATCTGTCCCGGTAGACCGATCGTCTCAGCCTGTTCCTGCCCCACAGAACTCATTTCTCATTACCTTGACTCCCTTCTCTCTCCCCTTGTCCAGTCCCTTCCCACCTACATCCGTGATTCCTCTGACACCTTATGTCACATCAACAATTTCCAGTTCCCTGGCCCCAACCGCTTCCTCTTCACCATGGACGTCCAATCCCTCTACACCTACATCCTCCACCAGGATGGTCTGAGGGCCCTTAACTTCTTCCTTGAACAGAGGCCCCAACAATCCCCATCCACCACTACTCTCCTCCGTCTGGCTGAACTTGTTCTCACACTGAACAATTTCTCCTTTAACTCCTCTCACTGCCTCCAAATAAAAGGTGTGGCTATGGGTACCCGCATGGGTCCCAGCTATGCCTGTCTCTTTATGGGGTATGTGGAACATTCCTTGATCTAGTCCTACTCCGGCCCACTCCCACAACTCTTTCTCCAGTACATCGATGATTATTTCGGTGCCGCTTCATGCTCTCGTCGGGACTTGGAAAAATTTATTAATTTTGCTTCCAATCTCCACCCCTCCATCATTTTCACGTGGTCCATCTCTGACATTTCCCTTCCTTTCCCTGACCTCTCTGTCTCAATCTCTGGTGATAGACTGTCCACCAATATCCATTACAAGCCTACCAACTCCCACAGCTAGCTCAACTACAGCTCCTCACACCCTGCTTCCTCTAAGGACTCCATCCCATTCTCTCAGTTCCTTCGCCTCTGTCGCATCTGTTCCGATGAAGCTACCTTCAAAAACAGTTCCTCTGACATGTCCTCCTTCTTCCTTAACCGTGGTTTTCCACCCACGGTCGTTGACGGGGCCCTCAACCGTGTCTGGCCCATCTCCTGCGCATCCACCCTCACGCCTTCTCCTCCCTTCCAGAAACATAATAGGGTCCCCCTTGTCCTCACTTATCACCCCACCAGCCTCCGCATTCAAAGGATTATCCTCCGCCATTTCCGCCAACTCCAGCATGATGCCACCACCAAACACATCTTCCCTTCACCAACCCCCCCCCCCCCCCCCGCCCCACTGGCGGCATTCCGTAGGGATCGTTCCCTCCGGGCCACCCTGGTCCACTTCTCCATCACCCCCTACTCCTCAACCCCTACCTATGGCACCTCTCCATGCCCACGCAAAAGATGTAACACCTGCCCCTTCACTTCCTCTCTCCTCACCGTCCAAGGGGGCCCAAACACTCCTTTCAAGTGAAGCAGCATTTCACTTGCATTTCTCCCAACTTAGTCTACTGCATTCGTTGCTCCCAATGCGGTCTCCTCTACACTGGAGAGACCAAACGTAAACTGGGCGACCGCTTTGCAGAACACCTGCGGTCTGTCCGCAAGAAAGACCCAAACTTCCCTGTCGCTTGCCATTTCAACACTCCACCCTGCTCTCTTGCCCACATGTCTATCCTTGGCTTGCTGCATTGTTCCAGTGAAGCCCAACACAAACTGGAGGAACAGCACCTCGTCTTCCGACTAGGCACTTTACAGCCTTCTGAATTCAACAACTTTAGATCTTGAACTCCCTCCTCCATCCCCACCCCCTTTCCGTTTCTTCCCCCCTCCTTTTGTTTTTTCCAATAATTTATATAGATTTTTCTTTTCCCACCTATTTCCATTATTTTTAAATCTTGTACGCCCTGCTAGTCTTTCCACCCCACCCCCACTAGAGCTGTACCTTGCGTGCCCTGCCATCCATTCTTAATTAGCACATTTGTTTAGATAATATCACCACCTTCAACACTTCTTTGTTCCTTTGTCTGTGACATCTTTTGATTATCTGCTCCTATCACTGCTTGCTTGTCCCTACAACCCCACCACCCCCCCCCCAACTTCTCTCCCCTCCCACCACCTTAAACCAGCTTATATTTCACCCCTCTTATAATATTCACATAGTTCTATTGAAGGGTCATGAAGACTCAAAACATCAACTCTTTTCTTCGACGATGCTGCCAAACCTGCTGAGTTTTTCCAGGTAATTCTGTTTTTGTTTTGGATTTCCAGCATCCGCAGTTTTTTGTTTTTAATTTCTTTTTATGATGACTAATCCATGTCAATTAAGTCAGTGGAATATACAGAGCTACTGAAACTCAATATGGGGTTGGCACCATCCTAACAAACCAGCTTGGAGCCTTGAATTCCACATCCTTCAGCCTTGAGAATTTCAACAGCAGGTTCAATGTTCTCAACGATACCACCACTGAGAAATTAAGTCTGTTTCATTGTATTGAAAACTTGCATAGAATTTCTCACACATCAGTTACTTCAGAACATTAGTACTGCTGGCATACCAGAGACTACATGATAAAGATCAGAATGTTTTATACTGGCAGTTAATCTTTTTGATGTGTTTACAACTCCACATGACTTGCTGGCCAAATTGAAAACAGTGTACTGTGGTCTCCTTACTTAAAGAAGAATACACTTGCATTGGAAGCAGTGAAGAGAAAGCTCATTAGGCTGATTCCTGGAATGAAGGGTTTGTCTTATGAAGGAAGGTTGAACAAGTTGGGCCTACACTCTTTTTGGAGATTCGAAGAATGGAGGGGTGATCTTATTGGAACGTAAAGCTTCTGAGAGGGCTTGACAGAGTAGAAGCTGAGATAATGTTGCCTCTCGTTGGGGAATCTAGAACGAGGGGTCACAATTTAAAGATAATGGGTCTCCCATGTAGATGGACATAAGGAGTTTCTTCCCTCAGAGGGTCATTAGTATTCTCTACCACAGATAGCAATGGAGGCTAAGGCCACAACTAGATCAACCATGATTTTATTGAATCATGGAGCAGGCTTAATGAGCTGAATGGCCTACTCCTATTTCTTATGATCTTATGTTCTTAACTTAGTTGAGTATAGTAGCTTTTACTTAGGGCCCCAAAATGAATTCCTTCCATCCTCTGGATGAGACATTACACTAACTTAAGTCCCACCTGCCCACTTGGGTGGATGGAAGAAATCCCATAGTGCTATCTGAAGAACAATTTTCTTCCAGGTATCTCGACCAATATTTATCTCTCAACCAACACCACCAAAATTAGATTACAGTATTTGCTTATTAGCACACTGCTGATTGATGGATCTTGCTGTGTGCAAAATGGCTACCGCACTTCTTACATGACAACAGTCAATACATTTCAAAAAGTACATCAATGCTGTAAAGAGCTTTGGGAAGTCCTGAGGTCATGGAAGGTGCTATGTAGATGACAGTTTCCCTTTCAACAACAAACACAAGACCCACAGAGGCAACTCTCAGTAAGGGAAAGTGTTTGACCTGAAAACTTTAAAGCTTATAGCCATGTCTGGACATCTGAGACAGGTGAGATGCCTTCAAAAGGCCAGAAATTATCTGCTCTCAGCATTCAGTTTTCCTCCCTTCTGAAGAAGCAAAGTTCACCAGGACGTCACATCATAAAATCGAAAATATCAGCAAAGGCAATGATTCCCAGGCTAGGGATCAATAATTTAAAAATATTTTGCAGACTTTGAAATTACATATTTCTAAGTCAGCATCTAGAAAACATTTATCCAAGGTAGTTTTGAAACATTGAGGCTTTCCCCTTTAACTAAAATTCCATGAAAGAACCAGGCAAGTTGACTAGCAAACATGAATAAAGTTATTAATTGGAAGCAAACAATTTTAATTCTAAAGATAAATCAACACTTGTGCTTGGGATTTTAATAATCGGTGACTGAGGTTGCTATATTCATATCAAACTATTATTGGTATTGGAATGGACAGCACTGCACAACAATCTACCTCAAAATGCATTCTGACCATGCATCACTATCACCGTTATTATTAAGCCATCAAAGAGAAGGAGGGTTAACTGCAGGGGATGTGCAACACATGAGCTCAGGAACCTATAAAAATCTCAGACAATGGCAGTTGGATAAAACTAGTTTGTAGCCACTTTATCCAGAAACGCCTCTCTCCTCCAAAACATTCCTTAAAACCAACCCTTTATTCGAAGCATTTGACCATCTGTAATAACATCTCCTAACAGGGAGACCTCCACTTAGCCCCTCAAACTTATTCTGTCATCCAATGACATAATGGCTGATCTATGACAAAACTCCATATATGCCTCTGCCCTTAATAACTTTGGCTAACAAAAATCTATCAATCTCAGGTTTACAATTAAAAGTGGACCCAGCATAAAGTTTTGTGCAAGAGTGTTTCAAAACTTTTGCCATTTTTTGTGTGCAAATATATTTCTTAACTTCACTCCTGAAAGGCCAACATATCATTCCTAACAGCTCCCAGAACTGCTTGCAATACTCCAGGTGTGGTCTCACCTGAGCTCTGCTCCCAATGGCATGACTTCTACCCCCATGCATTCTGGTCCTCCAGATATAAAGACCTTTGAGCCTTTTTGGTTGTTTTCTGTGCCTGCCCATGACATTTTAATGATTTGTGTACACGGATTCCCAACTCTCTTTGGGCTTGCACTGTTTCTAGCTATCGCCAATTGGAAAGTACCCTGTTTTATCCTTTGAAGGTCCAAAGTGGATGACCTCACATTTGTCTACATTTAAATCTATTTGCCACACTTTTGTCAATGTGCTTAATATTTCTTTGTAACTTCATATGGCTTTTGTCAATTTTTTGTTTGAAAATGCTTCCCTGAAGAGCCTTGGGAGGTTGTACTAAAGGTGCTATATAAATGCAAGTTGTTCTGTAGTTACAACCTTACTGCCAGAACCTAAACAAGTCTCATTAGCAAGTTCCCTGGCACAGTAACAACCAGCTGTTTATTGCTCTAAATATTTAAATAATAAAGGAATACAAGTAAGGTTTTAATAGAATAGAGAAAGGTGAATAACTCATCTATGGTTGACACTGTGCTCATTAAAGTGCACCAGGCCCAATACATTACAGTCAATATTATACATGGTCAGTTTACAACAATGAGACAGGATGTTATTGTTTGTCCATGGACAGAATGAAATTTTTCCATAACTTGTAGCAGAGCAGTTTCACAGTTACTGCTAACTTGGTCAGTTTGACTCTGTTGGTAATGTACCTGGGAGCACACAGTTGAAGTTTCAAAGCTACTTCAGGACGCACGTACAATCTAGGCAGTACCCAGAAAGTGCTGCATTGGTGGAACCACCGTTTGAGTTGAGAGATTAACCAGAGACCATGTGCCTGTTTTAATTGCTGGTGCCAAGCCAGTATTTCTTCCTCAACCAATGCCAGTAGAAACAGCTCAACATGTCATTCATATCATGGCTGGTAGTGGAATCTTCTAACCAAAATGTCTGCTGCATTTTCTTACATAACAGCTACATGTGGAGATTCATTGTGTCTCAGGATATTCACATCCAATGTCAATTTATGAAACTTGTTCTTTACAGGTTCCAGTGGTTTAACTTTTGTCAAACAACATTGGTAACCTCTACCTCCATTTGCAACAAACAGATCATCGCTCCACCTGTAGGAGGTAGCAAGAAGAGTGAACCATTTTGGGAAAAGCAGCAAAAAAAAGAGAAAGAAAGTAGCAAAATGAAGTACTCAGAGCGTGGCCACCACCATTCCACTTCCTTTGAGATCTTAGCAGCAACCTGCAGACAACTAAAAACCTTTGGTTTGGATTATAAAGAAATTGCTAATATTGTACAACTTGAGCACCAACAGCTTGAAATTAAAAATAAATATTTGATTTAAATTTCTATTTGTACTAAATACTGAAACTGGTGACATTTATGGAATGGTTATATACAAGTACTTGTCATTGCTCAACCTTCCTTAGTAGGCTTGTGTCTATTAGTCATCTGAGAAAAAAAGCTTTTTTAAAAAAATATAATTGTCAATAGTTTTGGATTTCAAGGGCAAAATGACCATGGAGCATTCTTGTGTTTGCTGCTTTGTGATTCATACAGATGAGGACTTGATAAGATCCTTTTAGTTGGGTTTATCAAAGGGAACCCACATTTCAGTGTTAAAGACAAACCTTTTATTGTGTGACTCATACTGTTTTCCATTTAGCTTCTGTGACTTTCTCCACAGTTCAGTCTGCACTCAGTTATCTAGCACTATGTTGCTATGGCATCTGCTTTAGGTGATGCAACTGTCAATTCACTGCCTGATATTTCCCCTTTTTGTCTTTGTTAATAGGAAAGTTTTTAAATAGGGAGAGGTGGAATCTACTTAGGGACGATGGGTTACAACTGTGCCATGACTATACAATTAGACAACACAAAATTGGAGTGAACACGTGCTAAGCAACCTTCAGTGGGAGGGAAAGGGGTCAAAATCATTAAGATTTCCTCTTAAATTGCAGTGATAATTCCATCAACAGAACAGAACTCTGATTCCTCTCTCTAGACACACTTAAATGGATGTAAAAATCCATGTTAAAAATGAAGCAATCACCATTCCCAAGCACAGAGCAAAAGCTAAGTGAAGCTGAAAGCTCTTCAGTGGGATGACTGGAAGTTGAGCTTAGAAACAACTGGAGTTCTTCTGTTCACTGTAGATTAAAAAAAAAGTCGGTGAATAAAATGAACACTTCTTGTTACTCAGTTTGCTTTCAATACTGGTAACATATTCAACAGTGACACCGCTGGTCAATCATGGAACTGAACAATCGGAGCATTTTGAGGCTTTGGCCAGTGGTGTCACTCTTGGGCAGATTTAGCTCGGTGAAGCAGTGGAAAACACAATGCTGAAACAATACTTGCAATTCTCTGCTGTCCCGGAGACTCTTTTAAACTGGGTAAGCAGAAAAGAGATCCCTCATCGTCACAAGTGACATTACTTCTCGGTTACTGAAAGGGTTAACTCTAGGATTTCACTGTTTCACAAGAGTTTATTGTGTTTTTTCTCCACGCATGCAAACTTAATGGAGGGAAGAGGATGGGCAGAGGGAGGAGGGAGAAAACAGGATAGACAGGCAAGGAAGTGAATAAGGAAAAATAAAAATGGGGGTGGAGGGGAGAAAATCACAATTCCTGATTTTTTTTCCCTTCAATCTGTTTAGACCATGCTGTTATTCTTTACTCAGGAGGCTACTACTGGATTCTCTACTATGGGTGTCCATCTTCTACACTGTAGAGAGACATAGGACCAATACAGACTTCATTTGATCACTAGATTTCTTTCCCTGCAACCTGCTCACATATGCCAACCAAGATCAGGAATTCAGAGTACTTATACCTGTCTAGGGCCACACCAGGGCACCATCCACTCTAGCACTATAGTGACTATGAATATAGTAAGTTTAACTAATTGATACCATCTCAAATTTAATGCTGTCCTAAGAAAATAAATTTGGACTAAATGTTACGTCATATTTTATCAGTTATGTGAACAATGGAGAACTGCAGTTGAATAAACACTCCCACTTTGATCATCTCTGCAGGAATGCTACAAAAACTCGCCCCCCCCCCATCCCCATTCTTGTCCACAAAACCAGATACATTTGGCAAAGTTCAACAAATCGCAAGCTCAGTCAAAAATTCCTAAATTTATCAATGAACAGGTTATTAAAACTGTTTTCACAACAGTATCTAAATCTACAGAATCAACCAGCCACAAAATAATCTTCCAAAATCTACAAGTAACCCAATAGAAATAAAGAAGCCCAGCACAAAGGGAGGACCATTTAACTTCTACCACCCAGGATTGGTTTGCTAACTTAGACGCAGAAGATTCAAGAGTAATTGGGGAACTCCGTGCTCATTGAGTTTATCCTGCCTGCGTGGATTAGTGCAGCCAGAAAGATCCCAGGTTATATCCCCAGTCTGACCTCAGGAAGCACAACAGCAGGATAATTAGAATGGCCCTTCCAACCACTACTGCCAGCATTGGGAAGGGGGAGGAGCAGGGGAACAGAACAATAGACAATCATACTACCTGTAGAACAACAGCACCTACTGTTACTCACCATCGACTACCAGACATGAACAGCTGCCACTCAGCATGGTGTCAAGCACTAACTGTTGCCTAATGCAATGCATAATAACATTTTGAAACAGCAGTTTGTTCTAAAGGGAACAAACTTCAAGTGAAAAGCTTTTCCTTTCAGAGGAAATAGCTGAGCAGGTCTTACAGGGAAAAAAAGAATTGTGGCAATTTACTTACAGAAGTACTTTTCTTCATGGTAATTTGAGAGAGTTGCTTTTTAAGCAAGATATAACAATAGATGTAATGGATAACAATCTGCATTATCTCCTCTGAAAATTGAAAACATAACATCCATGTCTCAACAAAATATGCTCCCTTCTTCCAGAGGCTATAAAATAAAGCAGCAATATACAAATTTCACTGCAAAACCAGGTCTAGATTACAGTTTACTGTCATTCCCTTAAAGTTATGCAATGGGTGTGACTACAGGAATCCTCAAGGTGTTGTGGCGCAGTGCATACTGTCCCTGTCCTTGAGCCAGAAATTCTGGGTTCGAGCTCCACTCCCGAACTTGATGGCCACACTTCACAACATGACCAAACTGGCTGATTATCAACCTGAAAACCCTTCCAACATACTCTAATGGCAGGCAATAAGAGCAGGAGAGATTCCTGGTCTGCCATGTGATGGAAACAATGCTGGAGCCTCTACCATCACTATCCATAGCTCGAGGCTACGACATGCATCTAAAAGTGCATTTTGCAACAGCAACTCAAGACTCCTGGAGTGAAATGTAACAGCACCACCACCGCAGGGATCCTCAAGTTGTTACAAGTAACCAATTCCAAGTTTCCTTTATAATACAAGCCAGTTTTTTTTTTAATTCTTTTGTTCACTCAATCTCATGCAGAATTTCTTTCCCTTGTTTCAAGGAAAGCCAGTTTGCTCTCCTGTGGATACATCAGTGAAAGACAGATTGGTTCAGGCTGAAAAGGGGAAAAAAAATCACACCAAAGCTCATATTCTACATTATGTTAGGACGCAAGTTTTAAAAGTTGTATCTGAGGGCATATTTAACTGATCAATGATATTTTCACACTGCCCCCCCCATCCAAAACCCTCCACACCACCCCCCCAACCCAATCCCACCACCCCCCATTCACCCACGCCCAACCCCCGACCCCATTCAGAGAAAAAAACTTTTTCCACCTCAGAAATAATAGGACGTGCACAAAAGATTCATTATACAAGACATGGATGCATGGGTATCACTTTCCCGAAAAGGCTAAACTTAGAACAGATTTCCCTACACATCGGAATGCAAAAGGAATGAAATATGCTATTTTGGAGTTGTAAACATCCCTTTAAAACAATAGAGTTTGAAACTTCATGTTTTCTGTGCTTCGGTCAAATACCAGCTTTGTTCAGCTGTCTTGTTATTTTTATTAGATTTATTTTTAAAAGAAAATGGCCAATTTATGACATTTTTTCTTTCACACTTGAAATTCAAATGTTAAAAAAGCAGTTTTAAGATCAAGATGACAATAAAGCTTCTCTTATTTCACACTATGATACTAA
The DNA here is from genome assembly GCF_017639515.1 of Carcharodon carcharias. Lineage (NCBI taxonomy): Eukaryota > Metazoa > Chordata > Chondrichthyes > Lamniformes > Lamnidae > Carcharodon > Carcharodon carcharias. The sequence continues at coordinate 12,894,440 of NC_054491.1, read as the reverse complement.
CCAATCAGTGTTTAATGTCTTTTGTCCAAAGTACTGTAAACTTCTAATGTTACCAAGCCCTTGAAATCTAGACTCAATCTCTATTCACTGCATGAATTTTCACATTTAATGCTTCCTCTCCTGATGCGCACAGTTCTGTAGGTGTCAATAGCTCTTGGATACTGTGCTCAAACGGCAACTCTTCATTTAAAAGATCAGAACCAGAATGAGTTATTCAACCATGGGAGTGGGATCATAGTTTAACTTGTGGCAGAACAAAAGCATGCCAAGTACTGATCCAGGAAAATTAACTCTGGACTACATAAAGTGTAGATAGGCAGAGCCACATTTAACCTGACGGAAAATTTGAAGGGGTTCAGGCAAACTGCAGCTTTTAATTTATGCAAAGTTACATTCAGCAAATGAGAATTTCAGATTAACAAAGCATCTGAATTGCACCATGTAAATAGACTGCATTTCACTGCTCACTTGATTTTTCATTTTACTTTAAAACAAGTTTGTAACAATTCTGTCAATTAGAATTATTTCAATTTTCTATTCACTTACAGCAAGCATCTGCACAATAAAACGCTCTGAAGGAATCTCCAGTCAATGGCTACAATTTAATTTGCTGTAATTGAGATAGAGTAGCAATTAATTTTGTGTTATTCAAAAAAAAACTATTTAATTTATTGCTTTGACAGTTTAAATGAAGAAACAGATTATAGAATTCACACAAGTAAATAAAGCAGAGATATAATTATGAGGCTCCAGGGCTTGAGCACAAAATTCCAGGCTGACACTCCAGTGCAGTGCTCAGAAAGTGCTGCACTGTCAGAGCTGCTGCCTTTTGGATGAGATGTTAAGCAGAGGCCCCATATGCCCCATCAAGTAGATGAAAAAGATCCCACGGTGATATTCTGAAGAGGAGCAGAGCAGATAGCCCCAGTGTCCTGGCCAATATTTATCCCTCAAATCAACAATCCCCAAATAAGTTTATCTGATCATTATCCCATTTCTGTTTGTGGGATCTTGATGTGTGAAAGTTGGCTGCTGGCATTTGCTAGATCACAACAATTGCTACACTTCAAAAAGTACTTCATTGGCTGTAAAGCATTTCGAGGCATCAGTGAATGGCACTGCCTAAAAATGCAAGTCAGTTGCTCACTAGTGCAAAGTGCATGGAAACAGCTCAACACCTCCTTACACCAGGACATAGCACATTCTTTTGGATGAGCAAAGCAAGTGACTGCAGTCTGAAGATACATTCGAACCAAAATTTGACAGTGACAGACTGCATGGAACATACAAACACTGAACAATTTTTACCTGGGGGCTGTTTGGTATGATGAGCATTTTAAAAATTTAAGCAGTCCACTTAAACTGCCAGAAACTGTAGTTACATAATTGAAACGGTGAAGTTAATAAAGGCTGGAGAAAAATAATCTGAAAGTACTTACTTGTGGTTCACAAAAACTAGGTTTGCAGTTAAATATAAATGGAATAGGAATCCCTGCCTTAAAATACAAGGCATTTGACATCTCTGCAGGACACAATGTAATATCGAAGTTTAAAGCACTAGGAATACAATGTGGCAACTGAGGAACACTGTTGGCCCTACACAGCACAGCATACATGGAATCAATTGTGCAGGTGAGCAAGGATACATAGTATTTAATGATCTGCAAGTCAGTGTTCTCCTCCCTAGCTATCCCCTAGCCAACATCTACAGATCAGCAAAGAGAGCTGTGATCAACTGTAATCCATGTATCGATCCAAACCAGTCAGTTTAAATTCATGGCTAATTCAATGAAGATGTAGAACCTAAAGTAGCAAGAAACATATTTGGCACAATTTCAGTACAGGAAGCAATGCTCAGCTGGATACTTATCAATACCAACCACCACTGCTGTCACATTCTAACAATGAAAGGTTCGTAGTTGCAATCTGAGCAACTATGATTCAGTGAGTTTCACCAAAATGGGCTCCTGCCTCCCTCAGCCAGGCCTCAGAAATCACTGTGCAACCCCCACCACCCCCCCATCTCAACAACCACTGCACTGAAATAGCCCAGCATCACCCAGTCACGCAGAACGCTGCACATCACAGATGTGCTATCTTTTACATTACACCAACATTAAATGTGTACAACTGCACCAATAGATTGATTATTTAAGATAAAGGCACTTATACCACTTACTGGTTGCTGTGTTTCAGTACACACCACGCAAAAACTTATGTGGAAGTTTACAAACAACTTTCTGACAGTCTGCTGCACAACTATTAAAATTTCTAAACTGTATAGGAATGAGTTATCTATTCAAAATGCCACCAGTAGTCAAAGGCGGAGAAACAGGAGATCTAAATAGGCATTGAACCAAGTTAAACAGTGAAAAAAAACCCCAGGAATTTCTGCTCCCACATAAAGACATTTGACATCTGTATAAGCACACAACTGTGAAGTTAGCAGTAGCAGGAATGCAGTGAGTTCACAGGCTTCCCACCCCCTGACACATGCACAGGTCCAACAGCTGCTGCACCACATGGTAACACTGTAACTGGTATGCCAGTTTCAGGCCTGTGAGCTTTTTCTGTAAAACTGCAAATGCCAACAAATGGACAGTAGTATTAAATCAAACCCGCGAGCTTCTATTAATAGATGAATAGCAACTGTGAAGAATCAAAGCTAAATTGTCACCTCTAAAACCAAGAGGATGAAATAAGCTGCAGGGCTTGCATTACACAGCAAGTTAAATAAGCCAAGGGAAGATTGCTGAAACCATTAATTTCTGCTCTTAAGGGAGCCCCACACTTAGGACTTCATTACTGCTGGAAACAGAATTTTGACTGAACTACATAGTTTTCATTAATATTACATCAAAACATTCGCACATACAACAATACAACATTAGACCACCCCCACCACAAAATCCCTATCCTCTAGGATATCTTGGGTAAGCAGCTATGCTAAGCAGATCTAAATGCCACATACAAGTTGGAATAATACATCCAGCTGAAAATTAATGGAGGTGAAGAAGTACAAATTTGATATGTGACTCATCATTTTCTACTACTCTTAATACACAGCTAGCATTTTTGTCTGGATGTGATAGCATATATTTGTAGCTGTCTCTCAAAACCATCATTGTACAATCCAAAGTGGATTGCAGGGATTACTATAGGCATGTTTGTTCACAAAAATTTGCACTGAATGTAGTCCTGTTATTTTAAGAAGTGCTGGCCTTGACAGGTATGATGAGTTAATGAATAGGTCCCTGCATCTCCACGTGTAGAGAACTTTGTGCAAAAAAAAACGTACTGCTTCCTCAGTGGCTCAGTAAATTGTCTAGTAAGCAGCAGCTCCTTCAGTCCCATCTTAAATCCCAAGGTAGGATCAAGTTAGCTGGTTTCACCCAGAACAGCAGCGCAGCTGTTGGCAATTGAATTCAGCATCATTATGTTGAAGGAAGAGGGGGGGTAAATATCCATTATGAAGCCCAATCAGAAGAGGGGACCAATGAACCCCTGGCTGAAGCAGCTTTTGTGTAGAAAACAGGCAAGAAGGCTGTGATGGTCCCTATTGTGGAATATTTTTCCAAAGCTTAGTACGATTCTTCGTGTGAAGACTGCCATGTGAGGAAGGTATCAGGGATTACTCAGCACCCATGGAATTGCAACCCAGCGAGGAGTCAAAACCTAGGGGAGGGAAAGAGGGGAAGAGTTCACAAGAAAAAGAAACCTTTGAATTAATTCCCTAGGGAATTATTCAAGTGGTCTATGAAAAGGATTTTGTGCTGTGAAAATTGAGCATTGAGTATGGCAGGCACAAACTAAGATTGCTTTTGAAATAAAGCATTGCAGAAAGAAAGGATAATAAATAATATGGCAAGTAATAACCCACTTCATAACTCTTAAAACCTGTTCAATGCTATCACATATTAGTCTCAAAACATTAATTTAACAACCAATTTATACAAAAGAAGTGAGGAACAAGTTGCATTATTAACAAATTTGGATCAAATGAATAAAAACTGACTAGTTCTAATCTTACACTTTATCTTAATATTTATATTGGTATATTCCCAATATACTGACACTCTGACAATGCTTTGACTGAGAAATTAAATACATTACCTAAAATACCACTAGTAACACGATCACAGGTTATCACTCACAGAAGTGAGCATTTACCATCTTAAAGTTTTTCAAAACTGCCTTGTTGATTGTTTCTTTATTAAAGGAGAACTCAAGCTACCAAGTATCTGTGCTGATTCAATAGGCCCCATAGCAGATATTTACAAAGGGGAAACTGGAAAGGTTTGCTCCTCTTGGTCAGGAGCCATTTCTATAGCTGAATTCATAGATCACAGAAAGCTGACCAGGGAGAAAAATAGCACCCTAATAAAGATTAGTTAATACCTCCAACACAAAAACAGAACAGAAGAATTGGGGCTCAACTTTGATTTTAGGCAAAGTTGGCTGTGATTTTGCACATAGCAAGATCCCATGGTAAATTGACCAGTAAATCTGTTTTCCTGGTGGCGCTAGTCGAAAGATGAACTTGGCCAGCAGGCTTCAAGGAATCCCTCCAGCTTAGAATAGCGCTACTCCTATTGGAACAGAAAGACAGGGCCTGAGTTTCGTTGCTCCTCTGAAGGTTGACACACCTGAAATCCCTTCCTGAAGCGTCAACCCAGCCTCTGCGCTTGAATCCTAGTGTGAGGCTTGAAGCCACAATCAACTTATAAAGAAAACAATAGTATTGCAAGATCTGGAACATTGCATTTATTCATGCATGAATGTCAGTGATACTTCTGCATTGTACTCTGGATAAAATAGTTTGTCAGGTATGACCTACACTTCAGTAAGAGTTTTCTACAGCACCTTAAAAATCAAAAACACTCCTTCAGTTGATGTTAAGTGGTACAGCTATGCAGACAATCCAGTCCCAAAGTCATTCTGGTCACTTATCTAAAACAACTCAATTTTGATTCAAGTAGCAGTCCAATAAAACAGGGCCAGGTCTGTTTATTCTTTCTAAAGACAGTTGGATAACGGAGAACATTGCAGGTTCAGCAAGTCTGAATGATGACTAAATGATATTTGGTGTGATGTACAGGCTGCTGGTATTGCTTTTTCAGATGCGACGTTAGCAGGTATTTAAAACAATACAAGGAACTGAAGGCACCCAGAATACTATATTCCCAATTCTGAGATATTGGAGTTCCCTGTTAATTTTCAAAATTTTCTTTTTAAGTAATGAAAAAGGCTTAAAGACTTATATTAAAAGAAAGCTAGTGTAAATAAAATAGTGTTATATAACGAAACCTTACAGGAGAACTTCAGGGTTGTTGGGGCTATTATCCTCTTTAGATTCCAGTCCATTTCTCCTGCAAAATTCATGATGCAATATTTTTTGAACATGATTTGATCAGACAGTGCCTAACAGCTGAATCTGTCCCAGCCAACGCACAATGACAAAGAGCCCCCTTGGCCCATATGAGCCACAACTGGAATGGGATTATCACAATGTCCTGATGCAACACTGGACAGGGACACACATATTTCAGTGATTGCCACCCTGGCAGTGACACTAAGATAATTAGGGTTGCCAACTTTAACTAAGTATATTCCTGGCGGTTTCATCAGATGACTTGCCCCCACGCTCCAGCCATGAGTTGGCCAACACATCCATCCTTGTGACGGGCTGCCTTCCTACGCCAATTGGAAAGCAAAAAGACTCATGATGCTTGACTGTCAGCCAAACAGCCTTTTCTCCCCCCCCCCACAACATTTTCAATATTTTTATATCTGGTAAAGAGAAACGCTCAAAGAAAATTAAGCATCCCGTTGATTTTTCTCCAGGTTGCAAACCGCAGTGACCCGGAGATTGATCTTTAATTCCTGGAGACTCCAGGCCAATCCTGGATGGTTGGCAACCCTAGAAATAATGGCCGGGATTTTATGGCTCCGTCCACTGCTGGGGTCTTCTGATCCTGCTGAAAGTCAATGGACTTTTGGCTAGTCTGCCTCATCCCCCATGGCGGCTCCCATCACAGCGTGGCTGGAAAATCCCAACCTATATGTACTGAAATCCTGGTGGTGACCCTGGGCTGATGTGCCAAGATTAATATTTGTTTTGACAAGTTTAGCATCAACTTCTGCCCTTGTAAAACACATATTTATACTGTACATACAAAATCTCTCCTAGGTTTTATACAGAATGAAAACTGCATCACTAGAATACACTGAGTAAGCAACAGGCTCTAGCCCATGATTGATTGCAGAAAAGGATGAATAACATTCCTCTGCTGGTAATAAGGCAGAATGTTACAAGCTAGCTTTGTCTCCATGCAGCAATGTCTCAGTCAGAACACTGGAAAGATTTCCTGTCCAGTGAATCATTAGATTTCACTAAGCCCCCCCATTCTCTAAAAGCACATCATACCAATGTAACCTCCCACCAAACTTAAAAGAAACATGCTACCCCCACAAGCAGGCTTATCATTGCTGCCATTGAGCAGGAAGGTTTTGTAACCTCAGAAATGCTGGTATTACTTATACCAAAGTTTCAATCACATCTCTCAACAGAATTCAACTACTAGTTCACCAGCATAGTGATTGCCAGGTTGAAAAAAATTGAACTAAAGATTGACACGCAATGGCTAACCTTTACACAAACAAGGCAAAATCGACTTCCGCTGCACCACAAGGTGTTGGGTGTTTGGCTCCTGATCAAAGTACCAAGGCTTACATTCCCTCCTGTTTGCTCATGTCCTTCCTCCGCTGGATCTGTTCCAGAAATTCTTGCCAAATCATTGGAAGGAATGTTGCATGCACCTTAGGAACTCTGGCTGGGTAACCCACTGAATACTGCACTTACACTGGGGCGTCCAAACTGCAGTCTGTGGGTCACATACAACTTCCATAACCTGTCATTTGGAGGTGGATTGCTTACTCTCTGCCTTGCTTGAATTTTGTGGATTCAGAAATTTAGAATGGGCTGTTCTTAGCACTGGTACCTCTTTGTGTGTGTGTGTGTGTGTGTGTGTGCGCGTGTGTGCGTGTGCGTGTGCGGTGGTTGGGGGGGGGGGGGGGGGGGGGGGGGGGGGGGGCGGCGCTGGAAATAAGCATAAATTCCAAACCACAGCACCAAGGATTGTGATAGATTTAAGGAAACAGGAAACTGACTTGAATGTTCTGCACCTCAGGACTTCAGTGTCTTCAATTAAGTAGACCATGAAGACAAAAACCATGGGATATTTCAGGCTTACAGGATGAGTGCAGACCACCTCACTCTCCAAAACATACAGTAAGCAGCATGCTGAGACATCAGAGACAAGAGAGTTAAATTAGGAGAAAGTAAGCTTTATGTTAACATAATCATAGAAATTTGTCAATTCCAATCTGCTTTATGTAGTAAAGTGCCTGTAAATGGCTCTTGTAGCATCAGTGAATATTTGTCAGTAGTGCCTCCAACTACTAGAGTATACAATTCTCATTTATCACTTTTTCAATTCCAGTCTGAAAAAGATTAATTATGCATCAGCAGCATAAATAAGCTGGTGGATGGGTTTATAAACATTTCGATGGGCTCAGTATTACAAACCTGCAATAGGCAATCAGAATTTAGGAACTAAACAAAATGTTTTGGATTCCTTAAACAACTACAGCTATTTGCATTAAATCCACATGTAAACACGTTGGTAATAAGAGCTTCATGGAATCTCACTAGCTGTGAGTGTACTATCTCCTGGGCAAAAATAATCAATACTGTATACACCATTAAAAAGTAAAATATTTCAAAGCAAGCTGTGGCCTTGATCCCTGACCTAAAGTTCCAAGGAAAATTAACATCTCCATGACTGATTACAAGTTACTGAGTATTAACTGACTGAGGACTAAGCTACAATGACTCTTCCTTATAGCTAAATTGCTATATTTCAAATTACACTAACAGGCAGTCTCAAGGTAATTTCAAGTCGGCCTAATTGTAATTATAATAATGAAATGCAAATGCCTTTCAAGTTTAAAAAGAAAAAATATTCAATAATTACAACAATTGATTACAAGCCAGTGTACAGTTACTCAGTTATAGAGTGTCAATAAAGGGGATATAGAAAGTACAGATAAAAAACAGCCCAACATTAAATAGCTGAAAAGACATTTATCAACTTCAGTGACAAGGTCTTAGATTCTAATTTTTTTTCTCTTCTTCTACAGCCAGGACTGAAATCTCTCCCACCACAACACAGCCATCCAGAGAAAGCTTTCCAAATGAGCAAAAAGCACAATGAAAATGGTGCCAGACTTTGATATAGGAAGATGAAAGAAATTTAATGCCAGCCTATCTGAAAAGAGGCTTCTAGGTAACAAATTTGCTGTATGTCTTAGATCTACATCCGGTAAATGCAATACTGTAATGCACAACCAGGAATCCCCAGGAGCACATTGGAGCAAGCCAGAGCTGGACAAATCTCCAGGGAAAAAAAAAATCTGCTTTTTCCTCTGTGTGGGTCAGTAGAACATACTCTTCGCAAATTCCCATACATTGTCATGATTTCAATAGTGAGATGCCTTATCCTCCTCCAAAACGTACAGCACTGGGACTTACTCAGAACAGTAAGAGTTCATCACATTTGAATGTCATGTGCTCTGATTAGCTCACAGACCTTCAACAATCCTAGATACTCTCACATAAAATAAGAGGGTTCGATTAAATTCACCACAAAAAATATGGGCTGAAACAGACTTTCATCATGTTCAAAATATAACACATGTGGTAGCTTGCTGGCGGGTACTGGCTCTAGGTGATGTAAAAAAAATTGCACTGAGATTAGTAAGCATTTAGCGGTTTTGACTTTCCTATCGGTTCATAAACACACTAAAAAATGCCATTGTATTAAAATGCATCTCCCAAGAATTGTGAATGGCATTGGGGTAAAAAAAAACTATTGAAATGAGTACAGTGATCCTGTGTTTTGCACTGATCACGAACAGCATTCATTGTGGTGGAGGAAATCATCTACAAAACGCATATGAATACTCGCTTTTGTTCACGGTCACTAGCTGCTGTTTCGGGTGCTCTGATTTGTTAAAATTCGAAAAGGTCAATCAATAGCGCTCTTGTTTGTGACAATCGACGGAAAAAAAAATGTTTTCTCGTCTAGTAATGAAAGGTCGTTGCCAATGTCCCCAGACACATCATCCACTGGACAGTCACTGTAAATAAGAAACAGCACGGAGGGCAGGAACTGCTTTGATGAAGCCATCAGTGTAATGAGCTGGTGACACTACCGCCTTACCCACCCTCCAAAACAACTTTGGCAAACGACACCGACCAAAGTGCGGGTAAAATTCGCCAGTTTCTGGGGATATTGCACTGCAAGTTCGGGGGCGGGTGGGTTGGGGAAACGCATAAACAGCCAGCATACTCATCAGGTCAGATTTGTGTGTTCAACATCAAAAAAAAAACGGTCGGAATTTCCAATAGTAGCTCCAACTGAAAAAAAAAACGCTAATTCACATGGACAGTAAAACGCCTTGATGTACATCAATCCACGAATTGCTAAATCTATGTAAACATTAATATTAGGTGTTTGGAGAGAGATGGGTCGATCATGTTTTGAAACAAAAACAGGATTTGGAAGTGGAGACAATTCCCCACCCCTTCTTTCACATAATACAGGAATTAATTCGCCCTTATCTCTTCCTTTAAGAGTTCAGCGGCGGACGAGGCTTGTATTATTATTGCTGCGTTTGAACTACCACGAAACGGAATTCTCCTTCGTCAACCCAAACATAGTTAAGGCAGAGAGAGAGAGAGAGAGAGGGGCGGGGGGGCGGAAATCTTGCTCCAGATTTAAAAAATGATGGGGAAAAAAAAGCTTAGTCCAGTTCAAGACCACGGAAAAAACGAGGAGAAATAAAGTTTTCAAGAGTCGTAAAGCTCCTCTGTGCAGTTTAATGCAGATTTAATCATGTCAATCCATGTTGCATGACTGCAGTTATTAATTTTAACTCTGGCTCTCTTGCACTGGGTCGTTACAGCAGGACATTGAGAAACTACTGATCCGGGTGTGTGGGGAAGATACGGAGCCGGTGGGAGTTAACAAAAAGGTTTGTTTTTTTAAAAAAAAGCAGGAGGGACGTGGCGATGGGTTTCAGTAATCGCAAACAAAGGGTTGAGGAAAGAAGGAGGGGGGGTGGGGGGGGGGTGAAAAAGGCGGGCTTCCCGTATCTCCTTCCACTCGCGTCAAAAATACAGCCCCAGAGGATGAACCCGATGGAAATGAAATCTCACATCGTTTAATAAACCGAAGACAGAAGGACATTCATATCTCCACTTGTTGTGCCTTCAGTCAATACCGCACTGAGTGGGAGAGGTGGTGGGGGAGGAGGAGGAGGGGGGTGGGGGGGGAAGAGAGGAAATTGACATCTAGTCATTTGCAACAGCTTGTCAGGCTGGAATTCACATCAGTTTCAATCGCAGTCAGTTTTCGAGGCAGAGCCGGCGTCGGCAACCTAGAGTCCAAGTGGATCGAAAGATCCCCATCTCAAGTCGCGGTTTGGTTGAATTTTCAAACAAGGATTTCTTGAGAAACGTCGCCCTCTTCTCTCTTAAACCCAGCCACCTGAACTCCCAAGCGCTCCAAATGTACAGGACAAGCATTACTTTTATAAAACCCCGTGGAGTGAGGGGAGAACAGACAGAATAGACCGCTATGCAAAAAAAGAAAATAATCAAACCGCTTTCTCAACTTTTCACAGTTCCACGCATTTCATCAGAGAACAGTCTCCCCCCCCCCCCGCCTAACAATGCGAACACGTATTGATAACACAACACTGCCTTGACGCCACATGATGGCAAAACCCACCAGCCAGATACAGCCCCAAGCTTCTAAGTTCTTTCTAAAAAGAAAATCTTCCCCCTTGTAAATGAAACTCCTTTTTCTTTCAAACACCAGAACGCTGCTGAGATTTCCCCCTCTCTGCTTCCGAGGCTTGCAAAAGTTCCGTTTAAAAAACACACACCACATACACACACACACACACACACACAGATTTAATGTTGGAAACCGTCAAAGGCATCGCTCCGTTTCAAGCATTTGTTTTTAGCTTAAATCAAAATTGAAAAGGTGGGAGGGGGGGGGGATGCCAGAGAACTTTGCTGGGATTCAACTCGGCTCAAACAGCAACACATTTCAGTTCTCCCTCCTTCCCAACATATGTTGTCTCTACCGCCTCTTGAAAATAAAGGGTTTTCTCGCTCTCTCTCTCTCTCCCCCAGCCCTCTGGATGTATCCATGTGTGGCTGCTGTTACCCCACTTACACTCCCCTCCCTCTCTCTCTCTCTCTCCCTCTCTCTCTCTCTCTCTCTACACCCTTGCTTACCTTTCCCGATGATAAGTGCCCAAACGGCGAGGCAGAGGAGGAGATGGTGAGAAACAGCAGCAGCAGCAGCGCCAGGCATCGTGAACGCCATGTTGAACATACACCTGCTTGTGTGCGGAGCCGAGCCGAGCGGAGTGGCGGCGCTGCTCCACCTCCGCATGCTAATCACCGCCTAATCAGATGATAATCAGATGCTAATGAGATGCTAATTGCACGGACTGGAACGGCACGGAAATATGCATCAGCAAGGAGGGGAGGGAGGGTTGGTGGTGGGCTGGGGGCAGAAGAGGGCAAAACCAAAGCACCAGAAAAATAACCCTCTGTCTGTGGCACCTCCCTTATGATATTTTCTTCCCTCTGCCCTCTTTATAAAGCCCTGACTTTTTATTTATTATTGAAGGTTGCTCATCAGCTCCTGGTAACCTCCCACTGAAAAACCAGGGACGCATCAGTCAATAGATTTCTACACTGTCCCGATGTGTGTGTGTGTGTGTGTGTGTGTGTTGGGAGGGGTTACTGAACCTCTTCATCCCACTCTCTATGGCAGGAAAATGGTCAACTAAGCGTTGTCACATTTTGGGGATCAGGAATTTTGCTCTTGGCGCAAATAACGCAGGTGAACTACTCCTGTGAACGAGGCAGTCTCCAGGTGTAATGTCCAGCCTGAATAAGTTAACTGATGTTTACGGTGGCAGCTTTGAGGTGAACAATCGAAGGAAAAGGGGGAATGTAAGGTTTTGATCAGTTTCTCTCCTGATGGTTCTGCACTAGCTCCTCGAAGAAAGTGCATGCATTGGATATATCGAAGGGAGATAATATACTCCCCAGTCAAACAGCCCATCAGAATACATTTCTAGCCTCACTTAGCTGACTTGAGCACGGACTCACATGTATCATTCATTGCACGGCAGCAGGTGAGCAGAGGAACTATTAAGAGCCGGGAGGGTCTACCCAGCGCTGAGGAAGAGCCATACAGACTCGAAACGTTAACTCGGTTTCTCTCTCCACAGATGCTGCCAGGTCTGCTGAGTTTTTGCAGCATTTTCTGTTTTTCTTTGAGATCTCCCCAGTGTCCAGGCCCTCAGCTTATCTAAAGACAGATGCTCTAGTCATTGTTACGTTGCATTTTTTTTGGGAGCTTTCCATGTGCAAATTGGTTGCCATTACAACTGCGACTTCTCTGGGAAGCATCCTGGATTGTTGGAGGGTCGTGGTGGTTTTGCTGTGGGTCAGGGCGAGGAGGCAGGCCCCAAGTCTACCCGAGCCAGAATGAGGATCAAACCCCAATCTGTTGGCTTCATTTTGAAACACGTGCTAGCCGTCTAACCAATTGAGATAACCACACTCCCCCACCCTCCCAAACACCACACACACAAAACAGTGACTATACTTCAAAAAAGGCTTCCTTGGCTGTAAAGCACTTGGGACAAAGTTCTTAAAGGTGCTATATAAATGCAAGCCTTTCTTTAAAATTGGAATAACCATTCAACCGGATGAGAATTCTTGAATTCAGTCTTTAGTTCCAAATTGGTAGAGTAGGTTAGAATCACAAATGTAATACGGTTAGAAACCAACTTTTTTGTTTGGTAAACTGCAGTTTATTAGTCCATTACTGACAAATCCACAGAGTTAGAATTTGGGTTTACTTATTATGAAGTCCACACTTTCTCCATGTAGGGACACAACCCACTTACCCAGGTTCAGAGACATAAATGAAAAAATTAGCACTGCCCAGGATCCCATTTCAGAGAGCATTTGCTCTGCCAAATCTTACTCATTTGGGCATTGGCATGCAGGATTAACTGAAGCTGAATGGGAGGGATACCACCTTGGAGTGACAGATGTACCATTCCAGGTTCCTATTGTCAGTGAGAATGGCTGATTCACCATTAACAGTACCCTGGAGTGCTATAGACCAAGGATATATGGATCAAGTAACAGATTTCAAGTCTGCCATATACCACCTGTGTCAACAATGGTGTACAGAGAGAGGATCAATGTTTCAGAATCCATAAACTTGTTGGGACTGATCTATTTGTCTCCAGGTCCTCAAACTCCTTGACAGATATAGGGAAGTCATAACTCAGAAGCTAATATTAACCTATCCAACTCAGCAGGACATTGTGATCCGATCGACTGCCAGGTTTTGCTTTCTGTTAACTTCAATGGGAAGGAAGCGATGAGAAGTAAAATTCGACTGGCGAGAAAGAGATGAACAATCTGATCTCACCTGTTTCCTGGCAAGTTGCAGAGCAGGAAAAATATATGCAACAAGTCCAGAAAGTAGAATATTAAGGATGGGAACTCACATTAATAGCAATGAAAAGTAAATAATTCTTACGTTAGCATTAACTGGACACTTGTTGAAAGAAGCCATCACCTCGGTGGAAAGAATGTGGTCAATCTCAATTCATTTCACATCGGGAATTTCCTAGAGCACATTACTGCCCCAATTTCACCGCAAACTGCCAATCTCACAGAGATAGCTGATGTGGAAAATAGAAAATTGTCCCACTAACACAATTGACACTACTTTTCTCAGATGAAGGCCGAAGCAGATTGTTGGGACAGAGCAGACCGAGCATCATGCTGTACCTAATGGTTAAAGCTGACAATGGGTGTTCAGAATTTCCCAGCACTCACATCCCTTACTCCGATGGGCATCAAATTCAAAAATAAATGTTTATTTACACTAAATCTTTAAAGAAAACGCTAACTTTGGGGCCTAATGAAGGACTGACTGCACAAAATCCAACAGCATGTAAATCACTGTGTAATCTTATACCATTTGTACTTTAAGGTTTGATTTTTTTTGAGTGTTAAGAGGTTAAGAGCATTGTGCCCTGCAGTGTGTTTTAGCTGGGCATCACAGAAAGGTGAAACAGCAAAAATGAGACAGAGCAATGCATGGCTGCTCTAGCACATCTCAGAACTACCAGTTGCAAAACAGCTCTGACACAGGCCTGGGAGTAGGTTGCTTGAGAATTTTTTCCCGATGGAATACAGTGCATGTGATGTGAAGCATTTAAAATGGTGTGGAGAATAACTCGGAATTGTGAAATTTTTAATGACTCTTTTTCAATTAAGAATTGCAACTATGGCTGTACTACTTCTGACTTAATTGAAGTTATTCTGTCTGCCTCACTGCAAGGCAGATCCATTTCACTATTTCATTCCTATCTAATAAAATGGGAATCAGATACTCTTTGCCATGGTTGAAAACAATCAGGATGGAAGGGGCTATGCTTTGCTGCAATTGCCTTTTTGATCAATGTCATTTCCCTTCCTATTCCTTGAATGTGACACTAGAGTAAATAGCTGAAGTTTCTTTGTCTGTACCCACTTCTCAATCACAGAAGGGCTGAAACTCCTGTATTTGGAAATTTTAAGGACGAATAAGACTCCTTTTAGACATTTTCATCATACCGTTATCTCACATTAGCAAGGACTCGAGAATCTGCCTTGTGAAGCCTGTACTGTGGCAGCTAGAGAGAGAGAAAGAGTCCCAAGAATAAACAGTTGGTGGAGCAAGTCTACACATTTTATCCCCTAATTTTCAATATCATACTGTAAAATACTTGCATGCTTTTCTAATACCTATTCAAGCTGCATTAAATGCACACATTTTAAATTGTAGAAAATAGCAACTGCATTGTTTTTTCCATGATACCTGCTATGGTGGTTACAAAATCAAGCTCAGTTTAGTTCTACATAGCTGCAAGTTCTACAAGGCTGCAAATACCTTTATACTTATTTTAATAATTACTCATTTCCAAAAACACATTCAGCTCAGCTTCTGTTGGCATGGTTTACGTGCAAATAATTAACTTTGTTCACATTTGAGTGGCTAAAAGATTAATAGATTGAGCAGTAGGTTCTGAAAATATATCCATTGAGATGGTCTTTGGCACATTTCACAGCATGTATGAGAATACAGCAATGTACCTCCAACTTGAGCTCAGTCCAATTGTTTACTTAACTAACAACATCTATGGAAGGTATATGGAAATTTTTTTGCATCTGGTGTTGTCTCTTTAAAGCCAATCATAGAACTCTGACCAAGCCTAACTTGATGTCATCTTGCGTATAAAAAAGGTAAATAATTTGAACTTAAACAGTGCGATGAGATTAGTTTTCTATGTATGTGACAGACAAGTTATTTTTTAACATTTCATTGAATAGTCAAAATTCAGGAAGCACCAGTAACCTTTGAGATGAAAGCAATGGGAAGAATTTGAACTGCCAAATACAGGTGGATTTGGGGTCTGGTTGTATGTTAAAATATTTGAATCCCAACCTCCACTTGCCCACTTCCAGCAGAGCTGGGGCAATGGATAGGCAGGGAACCCACTTGCAGGAGTAATTTAAATATTATAACAAGGCTGAAGGGGATTTTAATTATAAAGTTAGGTTGGAAAAGCTGGGACTGTTCTCCTCGGAACAAAGGAGATTGAAGAAGATTTGTTGGAAGTTGACAAGATTTTGACAGGTTTGGATAAGGTAGGCAAGGAAAAACAGTTCCCATTGGCTGACAATACAAATATTAGGGGAAACAAATGTAAGGCTTAGAGCAAGAGATGTGAGGGGGTGGGGGGGTTAATGAGGAGGAACTTTTTTACGTAGCAAAAGATAATGACCTGGAACTAGGTCGCTGCCCATGAAGCTGATAGAAGTGGAAGCAATCAATGATTTCAAAGGAAGTTGAATGGGCACTTTAAGGAAATAAACCTGCAGGGCTACAGGGATCGAGAGGAAGAGTAAGACTGACTGGATTGCTCTATGAGAGCCAGAATGGACTCACTGGGCTGCTTGGCCTCTTTCTGTGCCATAAATGGCACTATGCATGCCTCATATTTAACCACTATTTTAAATTTAGTCCTGGCTAGCCAGGAAACCCTGTTGGATATAACATACTTGCTTTGCCCACTCCCCCCACCCTGCATCCTCTCTGATCTCCCCTGACTCTTCTGACCTCCTCTACAAGGCCTCTGAACTCCTTCTGAGCTCTGATCACTACACCCAGTCCCCTGTCCCGACCCCGCCATGACCCCGGCCTCTGATCTGCCTCTGACCTCTGATGTCCCCTGATCTCCACAATTTCGCCAGGCTCCAAATTTTGATGTTCCACACCTGCCCTTCACCCCCCACACCCCCAAACCCAGCCTCCATGATCTTCCTTGCTCCAGACTCTGCTGTCCCTCCCACCAACCACTCCCCACCACCCAACCCTGCCTGCCCCAACCACTTCAACCTTCCCCTGAAAAAGGTGATTAAAAAATGTTCACCAGGTCCTGCCGTGAAATTCTTCAGGATTTTTGGGATACTCGATCTTTCATTATCTCAGATCTAATATCCATTTTGATTGTTCTGTTTAATGCCAGGAGTCAACTTTAAAAAAATCAGAGGTGGAACTAATTTCCTTCTGCAGGAGGAGAACGAAACTTCCAAGAGATAGTTTAAGTTAAGATGAGCTGGCAAGAAATTCAAAGAGAAAGAAGAAACAGTGCTTGTATTTGAAAGTTTAAGTTTACCCTGAACCTCAAGTGAAACAAAACACCCTTTATCAGAGAATCACACATTGGTTTACTCTTATATCCCTGACACTGGGATGCATTCATATTATACCATTGTGTTGGTACATAGTTGATGTACTGTAGATGTGCCCAGAACATCTCAGAAAGTACACCAGTACCTCATAGAAACAATCTGAAACATATCTTGTTGTCTGGCTCACTTCCATAGTCAGAACTTCAATCTGCTTCAAATAATTATGACGTTTTCCCTTTAAAGGACACAATGTTCTCTACCTCAGCCTCTCTTCATTGCTCCTCTTTATAAAGGTATTCCTCTTAATGTCTCTCCTCAAATAATCCTTCAGCACTGATTTCCAAGCCATATGAAATAGCCTTTTCCTATTTAATCACTCAAAACCATTTTCATAGTTCTCAAAACATTGATTACATTTCCTCGTGGCTTTCTCTGCTCTATTTGAATAGAGAGTCTTTGAAGTCTCTACTCATAACTACAGTTTCCCCTAGTGATAAAACTTGGACTCTATGCCCCAATTTATAAATTTATAAGACTTTATCAGTCTTTTTCACGACTTTATTTGCCCAAAGCACATTTTGAGGAAATTATATATTTGAACTATTGAGTATTTGAACCCAATAACCTTGCGGGTTTATTTCCTTCAAATGTCCATCTAACTTCTTTTAAAGTAACTGATCGTCTCTGCTTCCACCAGGCAATTGTGGATGCTCCATTGTTGAATACAGTTAAGGGTGGGCTAGACAGATTTTTGATCTCTCAGGGAATTAATTGATATGGGGAGCAGGCGAGAAAATGGAGTTGAAGCCCAAGAGCAGCCCTGATCAATTTGAATGGTGGAGCAGGCTCGATGGGCCGTGTGGTCTACTCCTGCTCCTGTTTCTTGTGTTCCTGTATTCACCACTCATGTGGGCAGCAAGCTCCACATCATTTACACTGGCTGCGTAAAAAACTATTCACCCACATCCTTCAGAGTCTTTCCATTCCTTGTTCTTCCAAAATATATTATATCATATTAATCCACATGAAGTTGCATCAGTCTTTCTATTCCAATTACCTGCTCATGTCCTTTACATTCGCTGTTTGTTAAACCTATAGACATACTATTTTTACTGAAGTCCCTTTCAGTAATCAATTGATCACTTCTTCAACCAACTCTTATGTATATCAAATCCAACTTGCCTTTGACAAGTCTTTGATTAGCTCATTCATTTCTAAATGCTTATTAATTTTAATCACAAATTATGGATTCAAAGTGCTTGCCTACAACAGAGGGTAAACTAAATAGTTTGCTGCTATGCCCTTTATCCTTCTCTCTCCACTTCAACAAGGATGATACATAGGTTACTCTCCAGTCTCAGGAAACAATGCACTTATCTAAGTAGGATGAAAAAAATTTCAGTCAAAACCTTTGCTTTCTCTCACCTCTGACTAGAGTACCATTGGGGGCCAATGCATTAGCAACCTTGTTTTCTGTTATTATTGGAGAGTTAGGTTTTTTTTATAATTATCTCTAACAACTGTTCCTTATTCTCTTGCTGTATATCTGTTCTTATTTCCACTAGCATTTGTCAAAAACAATGCAAAGTATTTAGTAAAACTCTGTCACACCTTCATCCTCCACAATTAGACTCCATTCTTTAACTGCGTGGTCCTGCCCTCTATAATTTTAATTTTTAATATGCTTATAAAAGCCCTTAGTATTACATTATATGTTAGCCTCTTTCCATATTCCTTTTTAGCTCTTCTAGTTTTCCTTTATACTTTCCTACCACATTCTCTATATTCTTCACAAGTAGCTTTAGTACTATTAACTTTGTCACGTGGCTTCATTTAACTTTTAATTTAGTTTTCGTGGGGTCATTTTAACTTTTGGATTGATTGGGCATTATATATCCTGTCCAATTTACCTTTCCACTGAAGTCATTTAAGAAGCAATAGTATGCTGCCGTTGGGTTGGTGGGCATTGGGGAGGAAGAGGCAGCGTGTAATGGTCTTCCTCATAACCCTCAATAGGGGTGCAGTAGCACTGTTTTTAGAACACTACTAGATTATTGTAAAACCTCATCTGGTCCACCAATGTCCTTTCTGTAAGGAAATTTGCTATCCTTAACCAGTCTGGCCTAAATATAACTCCAGGCCCATAGCAATGTGGTTGACTTTTAACTGCTCTCTGATGTGACCTAGCAAGTTACATCATATTCAACAAGGTAGCTCACTACCACCTTCTCGAGAGCAATTAGGAATGGACAATAATGTTGACTTTGTCAGCAACTCCCATAAGCTGTGAGTAAATAAAAAAAAATTATTATCTTGTGATCTTGTGAAACAGCTTATCAACGCCAGGAACCCCAAGATGGCTAGAAAGTCAAATATCCCATTTGGAGCTAGTCCCAGAAAGCTCTTTTTCCTTCTAATCTTGCCTTGGTCCCATTCTTGACTCCCGAATCTCTGCCCATGAGCCCTGTACCCAGACCTCTTCCCCTTCGTATGACCTGCTAGAGCCCAGCACCAAGATTAGAGATGAATGCCTTGCTCAAAACTCATCCAACTCTGAGGCAACCTTGTTACACTGATAGGAGAGTTTTGTAGCCACTTATTCCCGCTGCCCTTGCTCTGACCCATGATGAGATCCTTGCATTTAAACGTGATCTGAAATGCACTCACCTCAGCCAGCAACTCCTAGGGAACTATATTAGAATGGATGTGAAATATTCTATCACTGTAATGCCATGTGACCTGTTGTCTTTGCAGCTGAAGGGCTGGCCCTTCCAATTACAGAGAGAACACTTGCTCCTCCCAGCAAGTGGAGCTATTTCTCCCAAAGATAACTCCAACACAAGACTCTAAGTTCAAGTTCAGAATGATGCCCTTTACCAAAGGCTTCCCCAGCATATCTAGATAACTATGCTCCTACTGTGACCAGCCATCGCTAATTCATTTACCTAACATCCATGCAGGACCACAGCAAGCAGTGCAAACTTCAAGTATGTGAATAACCAAAAAAAGCACAATGTGGTTCGTCACTACAGAAATTATTTCAGACTACAAATGTTATAACCAAACCTAGACCCAAGGACAGAAACCAAAAAATCTCCATGAAAAATTCTCATCAACCGTACAGTTCTTGCGCATGGAGCTCCTTTAGTTCTACGTTGCAGATCAAGGGACAGAAGTTCTGTGCCCTTGAAGATCCAGTCAACAGATTGAAGCAGCAAGGCAAAGCTTCCAATCTGCGTAAACCCCCAGGTCTTACACTATACAGCTGAATCACACAACTCTCTACTTGTTTCAGAAGCTACCAGGCAGTTTCCTGGCAAAGCAATGCTGAGAGCTCAACAGGCACATCTCCAACTTTCAATGGGCAAGCAAAAAAATACATATATGTTACAAAGGCCTTTATGTCCCCATGCTCAGCCTCACAACCTGAGACACTATTATGTTAAAAGCAAGGGTCTTCTGTGAGGACAGAATTGTTAATTTGTAGTTGATAATGAAAATAAAAGATAAGAACATCAGAACATCGGAGTAGAAGTAGACCATTCAACCCACTGAGCCTGCTCCACCATTCAATGCAATCATGGCTGATCATCCACTTCAATACCTTTCTCGCACACTATCTTCATATCCCTTTATGCCATTGGTATTTAGAATTATGTCAACCTCTGCTTTAAGCATATTCAATGACTGATCTTCCACCGCCCTATGGGCTGGAGGTTTCCAAAGATTCACAACCCTCTGATTAAAAAATATTCTTCTCATCTCGGTCCTAAGTGGCTTCCCCCTTATTTTGAAATTGTGTCTCCTGGTTCTAGACTCCCCAACCATAGGAAACATCTTACCTGCATCTACCCTGTCTATCCCTTTAAGTATTTCATAGGTTATAATGAGATCACCACTTATTCTTTGAAATTCTATAGAATACAGGCCCAGTTTCCCAATCTCTTTTCTTTGGACAGTCCTACTATCCCAGGAACAAGTCTGGTGAATCTTTGTTGCACTCCCTCTATGGTAATAATTTCCTTCCTAAGGTAAGGGGGACAAAAGCTGCACACAGTATTCCAGATGGGAATATTTAATAAGCATTACTTTTAAAAGAAGGATATTATGGAAGAGATTAGTAGGAGGTATGATTAGTCAGTTCGCAGATGACATGAAAATTGATGGTGTGGCAAATAGCGAGAAGGAAAGCTTTAGACTACAGGAAGATATAGATGGGCTGGTCAGATGGGCAGAACAGTGGCAAATGTTACTTAATCCTGAAAAGTGTGAGGTGATGCATTTTGGGAGGACTAACAGGCAAGGGAGTACACGATAAATGGTAGGACCCTAGGAAGTACAGGGGATCAGAGGAGCCTTGGTATGCACGTCCATTGATCCTTGAAGGCAGCAGGACAGGTAGATAAGGTGGTTAAGAAGAAATATGGGATATTTGCCTTTATTAGTCGAACCATTTAATACAAGACCAGGGATGTTATAATGGAGCATATATAAAGTGTTAAATAGGCCACATCTGGAGTGTTCTGGTTGCCACACTATAGGAAGGATGTGATTGCACTGGAGAGGGTGCAGAAGATATTCTCCAGGATGTTGCCCGGGCTGGAGCATTTCAACTATGAATAGAGACTTGATAGGCTGGGGTTGTTTTCCTTAGAGCAGAGAAAGCTGAGAGGGGACCTGATTGAGGTATATAAAATTATGAGGGGCATAGATAGGGTAGATAGGAAGAAACTTTTCCCTTTAGTGGAGGGGTCAATAACCAGGGGGCATAGATTTAAGGTAAGGAGACAGGAGGTTTAGAGGGGATTTGAGGAAAATTTTCATCCACAGGGTGGGGATTAACTGGAATTCACTGCCTGAAAGGGTGGTAGAGATAGGAACCCTGAAGACACTTAAGAATTATTTAGATGAACACTTGAAATGCCATAGCATACAAGGCTACAGGCCAAGTGCTGGAAAATGGGATTGGAGTAGATAGAGGCATGTTGACCGGCCCAGACACGATGGGCTGAAGGGCCTTTTTCCGTGCTGTAAAACTCTATGACTCTATGGATCCTGAAAAGCTTAAGAGCAAGAGAAGCAATATTATGATTGAGGAAGAGATCATTTTAGATAAATTAGGCTGAAGGAAGACAAAGGCTGGGATTTTCCCAGAACAATTAAGTCCCACCGTCGGGACAAAATGCAGGTCTTGAGCCCACGCAGGTGAGTAACGGCAATCCCAGTGGTGGTCAATTAACCTGGGAGCTCTTAATTAGCTGGTGCCAGGAAGATTGCCATCATGGTCACACTGCCCACAGACACAGGCTCAGGACCCACATTTGGTTCTGATGGCAGGACTTCTGATGGCTGGGAATATCCCAGACTCTGGCAGGGCCAAACAAGATCCATCCTTGAACTCTGAGGGAAATTAGAGAAGAAATTGCCAAGGCCTCTGAAATGGCATTTCCACTTTATTGAATGCAGATACATGCTAAGGGCCTGGAAAGAGGCCAATGTTGGATTCGCTTTTAAAAAGGGAGACAGAGTGTACTTTTAGGTCAGTTAGTTTAATATTTGAAGTAGGGTAACTATTAGAGCCTGTAAGTAGAGGATGAAAATGCCATATATCTGGATAAAGAGGAAATACTTCAATTAGCCAGTATAGCTATCAAGTGGGATGATTGTGCTCAACAAATTTCATGGGATTCCTTGAAGAGATAACAAGCATTGTAGAAAGGACAAACATGGTGCATGTAGTGCACATAGACCTTAGGAAAACCTTTGATGAAATACCATATAGGAGATTACTAGTGAAGATTAAGGAGTACTTTATGCAACCAGGCAGTGAATAGCTAACTATTTTAAAAATTGTTTATAAGATAGGAGCTAAGGCCAGTTTTTATTTGATAAAGCTAGAGATAGAAAGATAAAGAGACAGAAGAAATGTGGTTAAAAGGGTTCAGCCCTAGGCCCACTTCTATTCACTGTGCACATCAATGATCTGGAATAGAGTGGTCTTGAAAATTGTAGATGATATCAAAATAAGAAGTATAGTTAATTTAAAAAAAAATCAAAGGAAACTGCAAAGGGGTATTGATAAGATGGGGGAAATAGGATCAAATGTGACACAGGAAATTCAATGTCAGCAAAGTTGAGGTGATCTGTTTTTATAAAAGAAATAGTAATTATACTTTAATTGGAAACAGGCTTGGTGCTGTAGATGGGCAGAGGCATTTGGGAGAACAGGTTTACGGAAAATTGAAGATAACACCTCAGATTGTTGGCCATAAATAATCTAATTGAATTTAGACTTTATTACAAGAGCCATAGAATATAAAAACCAAGAGGTAATGGTCAGCGTATATAAAATCTCAACAAGGCCTCAAGTTACAATACTTGGACTAACACTGGGCATCATACCAAAGGAATGATACAGAGATTTTAGAGGACATGGATGCAAATAGGACGCTGGCTGGAATGACAAATTACAAGTATGTCGAAAGACTTGAATAATTTGGGCATGTGCATTGGTACCATGCAGATTTGAAATAATATGCTAGAAGAGTTTAAAATTTTGGAAGATTAGGACAGGGTAGAGTCAAAACAGGTTATTCCCTTGAGCTGAAGGGTCAAGAATGAAGAACCACATTGAATGCAAAAGTATTTAGTGAAGTGGGCTGGAGAAACTTCTTCATGTAGCATTGTGAGGTTGTGGGATCTTCATTGCTAAATTTAATGTTTGAAGTATAAACCAAGTCAGCATTCAGGATAGGATTGGTCACAGAAACACAGAATTCTTACGGTACAGAAGGAGGCCATTTGGCCCATCGTGTCTGCACTAGCTCATGAATGAGCATTATGACCTTGTGCCATTTTCCTGCCTTCTCCCCATAACCCTACACATCATTTCTATTCAAATAATCATCCAATGCCCTCTTGAATGCCTTAAGTGAACCTGCCTCCAACACACTTTCAGGCAGCGCATTCCAGACCTGAACCACTCATTGTGTGAAAAAGTTTTTTTCTCACATCACTTTTGCTTCTTTTGCATGTCACTTTAAATTTGTGACCTTTCATTCTCAATCCTTTTACGAGCGTGAACAGTTTCTCCCTATTTACTCTGTCTAGCCCCCTCATGATTTTGAACACCTCTGTCAAATCTCCTCTTAGCCTTCTCCTCTCCAAGGAGAACAGTCCCAACTTCTCCAATCTATCCTCATAACTGAAGTTTCTCATCCCTGGAACCATTCTTGTAAACCTCTTCTGCACTCTTTCCAATGCGTTCACATCCTTCCTAAAGTGTGGCACAAAGAGCTGTACACAATACTCCAGCTGAGGCCTAACTAGTGTCCTATACAAGTTCAGCAAAACTTCCTTGGCCTTGTACTCTATGCTATTATTAATAAAGCCCCGGATACTGTATGCTTTAATAACTGCTCTCTCTAACTGTCCTGCCTCCTTTAATGACTTATGCACCTGATCACCCAGGTCCCTCTACCCATTCACACCCTTTATTGTTGTACCCCTTATTTTATATTGTCCCTCCATGTTCTTTCTACCAAGATTGATCACCTCAAATTTCTCTATATTGAACTTCATCTGCCAACTATCTGCCCACTTCACCAACTTGTCTATATCCTTTTCAAGTTTTACACTGTTTACAATGTAGTTTACAATGCTTCTAAGTTTTGTATCATCTGTAAACTTTGAAATTGTCCCCTGGACACCAAGATCTAGATCATTAATATATAACAGGAAAAGCAAAGGCTCCAATACAGACCCCTGGGGAACACCATCACAAACCTTCCTTCAACCAGAAAAATATCCATTAACCATTACTCGCTGCTTCCCATTACTCAGCCAATTTTGTATCCATGTCGCTACTGTCCCTTTTTGTCCATGGTGGATAAAAGAAAAGGGAATTAAGGGATATGGATAGATGTGATTAAGACTATTTTTTACCATGGAGGGCAAATGCCAGCATAAACTGGTTGAACCAAATGGCCTGTACATATGATATCAGTCCTATCTGTTTTTATAGCATTTGAGTTTTGAGGAATCATGGTTTTTAGTTTGGCATTCATTCCTAACTCATAGCTTAGAAAACAAGGCCCATTCACTCAGCCAAATGCAGTCTCCCCTTCATAGGCACCCAAACAAAGGTCAACAACAATCCCCATAAGCAACCCTTAAGAACAATTCAACCTTAAGAAATTCTTGTACCAGAAATATTAATTCCCATCAACTTCTTCCTCATTATGGAAACTGGGGAATTTTCAGATGCATTTTTCACAAGTGAATTCTGAACCTTCAATAAAAGGGGCATCACTGGGCCGGGTGGACTCTTCAGACAAGACTATGTCTTTCCAATAATTGCCAAACAAATTGCACTTCATGCACCTATTCCACTACCTCCAAATTAAACTTTTCTGCATGTTAAAAGGAAACTCCCTTGTGGCTCAGCCTCCCTAGAACTAGGACTTCACTTCTTGACAGATCCCCCAGAAACACAGTACAGTAAATGTTTGTTATCTGGCATGCTCAAGGAACATATGGTGCCGGATAAAGAAAAATGCTGGTTAGCGGGGAGTTTACATTACTCCAGGCACAAGACAAGGTGTCTTTGTTCAGGCACAATAACCAAAACTGACCCAATTATTTGATAATTTCAATGGAAAGCCTAAGAACAACTTCTTTACAATCTGTTGTTGTTATTATTAGTTTTATTTAAGGAATGTATGACTTGAACACTGTAAGTGACCGACTTTAAAAAAAATTGAGCTGGCAGAAATTCCAGTTCCTAGAGAATTCCAGTTGGTAGAGTGCTGGATAACACAAAGTTTAATGTATATCATATTTGCCCACCAGAGAATAAGAGAGAATATTTAAAAATCTAACATCTGCACATACGTCCTTTGTACAAAATTTACTTCTTATTGGAAAAACTCAGCAGGTCTGACAGCATTTGCGGAGAGGGATACAGTTGATGTTTTGAGTCCGTATGACCCTTCATCAGAACTAAGAAATATAGAAACAATATGTTCCAGTGAAGCTCAATGCAAACTGGAGGAACAGCTCCTCATCTTCCAACTAGGCACTTTACAGTCTTCCGGACTTAATATTGAGTTCAACAATTTCAGATCATGAACTCTCTCCTCCATCCCCACCCCCTTTCCGATCCCCCTTTTTCCAATATTTTATAATTTTTTTTACAAATATATTTTTCTTTTCCCACCTATTTTTAAATTTATTTCAATCTATTGTTTCATCTCCACCTTTTAGCCCATTTCGATCCCTTCCCCCCACCCTACCCCCACTAGGGCTATCTGCCACTAGCTTGTCCTGCTTGCTACCCTTAATTTTCCCATGAGCACATTCCTTAGATAATATCACCACTATCAACACCCCTTTGTCCTTTTGTCTATGACATCTTTGGCAGTCTCTTCTTGGCCTCCACCTATCACTGGCCCTCTAGACAGCTCTACCTGTCCCACCCCCCTCTACCAGCTTATATTTCACCCCATTTCTATATTTCTTAGTTCTGATGAAGGGTTATACAGACTTGAAACATCAGCTGTATTCCTCTCTGCAGATGCTGTCAGACCTGCTGAGTTTTTCCAGGTATTTTTGTTTTTGTTCCGGATTTCCAGCATCCGCAGTATTTTGCTTCTTACTTCTTATTGGGATGTTTTTGGTCACATTTTTGTGCCACCCTTTTCCATTGTAAATTCCACATTTATAATGAAAACTGCTATCCTGAAAATACACCGCACATCGCTCATTATCCGGAAGATAAATCTATCGTATCTAAAATGTTAATCTATCTGGGCAGATCAAATTCTCAGTAATGGGCTCATTTATTAAACAGGTATGTAGGTAGATAGAGAAATAAATAAATTGACAGAATGTTATTCACATTTGAATATTATAAAGGAACATTGAGGCACTTACCTACAAATTTTAAATGCCTCCTATACTGTTATTATTGTCAAATTGTTATTAAATGAATGTAAGGTCAAAAGAAGTCACGTAAATACAAAGGCAAGTGTCGCCACGTGACTTCATGACATATTTATAAGTGGTTTTACAAATTGGTTATGTCTTAAAATAAAGTTAGATAAAATTAAGAGAATATATTATCAAAAGGATTAAATCAATATTTTAGCATGTAATTTTGTGCCTGGAAATTTTATATATTTCAAAATATATAAAGAGATTTTTTTCAAATACAAAAAGAAGTTACCATGGAAACCTTTACTTCATTGCTGAAGAATGTATCTTCCAGCTCCTGTATCTTTTTGTGCACTGAGAGTATCATTTTGTGTCAAGGAAGAAAAGCATCCCTGATTGGTTAAGTGTTGCGATGATTTTATAAAGAAAAATAGATTAGAATTATATAATCTAGACAGAATAACTATAGAAAGAAAGAGGAAAAATAGCAGGAGCACCATGTCACAATACCTACACATGAACCTGTGACCTCATGTTGAGGTGACCGTGACAAGTAATGGTAGCCAAGATTATATTCTTAGACCATTAACTTTGAGGTAATGTAAATTATGTATTCTTTCCCTACAGGTCCCAAATTTGCTCTCTGAAAGTTAATATTTCAGCTTTGCAGTTGGCCTTCAATTTTTGCAGTGCATCACCTGGGGCAATTCGTAGCTACTTATGGTGTGATTGCAGTTGGTATGGCTGGTATTACAAAGATTGTGGGTGAGTGGCAGGAAGTATTGGAGAGGGAGAGGCGCATGCAGCAGTTGTCAGTTAGGCTCAAGATTTATTGCTATGAAAGATGGATAAGGAAATAAAAAGGAGCTAAAAGTCAGTCACAGGCAGACTAAAGAGAGAAGACAATGAAAACTGGAAATCTCTGACTAGATTTGATGATAAACCAAACATTAATTGCCTGGACTCTAGACCTCCAAGTGCAACCAAATGAGTTCAGCAAACTCAGCACAAAACGGAGGTTGGACCTGAAACCTTCCCTGTCTGTAAGGCTCAGCTTCTCACTAAGTAAACCTGCTGTACCATTGTAATCTTGTTAAAATTGTCATTTCTTTTTCATCTCCCTTCATTCATGGGTGTCACCGCTAGCTACTTAAGGGCCAAACCAACAGGAAATATAACTGAGGGGATGGTGCCACAAAGCCCCCAAACCGATCCTCATGGGATTTTCAATCAGGGTTGCTGGGTGATGATTAGAAAAAGGAACCTTGGCTTCTCTTCCTCTTCCCATCAGACCTATACTAGGTAAGTTCAAGTCACTTAATGTTCCTCCACTGCTGCTCTAATTGACACTGACTGACACAGTACAGACCAAAGATTGAACTGAGGCTTTCGGCCTCAATGATTTAGTAGCACATGGCGCTTTGACCAAGGAAGATATGATAAATGTGCCCTCAATAATTAGTGACAATGACCCAGTTTATTTGAGTCAGTATTTCAGATATCTCCAATAGTTTTAATGATGTTTCCTCAATTTAAAAAAGGGAGGAAAGAAGTTCATAATTTTTTTTACCGTCTTATGTGAATCCTGCTATATAAAAGTGCAAGCTTGCCTGAAACGAACATGACTGTGATCTTGAGTCCGTTTATTTTTGATAGTAAGTGATTCTTTAATCTGGCAAAACGAAAGCGCTCTTTGGGAACACTGACACTTGGAAACGCGTAGAATGTCAACAAAAGCATAAATACATTGGAGCGATTCAAGCTCTGGCACCTTCTAAGACTGGCTTTTCCCCTCGTTGGTTAGGAACGCCACAGATGCAGAGTTAGGGTGGTGAACGGATCAACGATACAGGTGTGCTCCTCAAAACGCGAAGCTACTGTAAGGTATTGAACAACAAGCCAAATGTTTTAATTTTTAATTGAAACGTCATATCTTGTTACTGTCTATTATGAAAATATAATATGTTAAAAGCAGCATATCTAACAGGTGCAACTTGTATCTGAATGAATATTCTAATCTCCAAGCTTCACTGGCCAAACAACAATGAAACACCAAGTGACCTGAGTCTTGGTTTACTTAACAGTCTTAATTGAATGATGCATCAGACTACTCTGGTTATAATGGACAGAATTTTCCCGTTGGCGTGAAGGGGTGGGACCCGCACGCCCGCGTGTAAAATGATGCGTGGTGATGTCAGGCAAGGGTCCCAATGTCACCGCACGCCATTGCGATGCTTAGGAAGGCCAGCGCGCTATAAGTTCGGAGGCACGCCCGCCATATATTAACAGGCCAGTTAAGGCCCTTGAGGCAACAATTGATCTCGATTTTTCGCAGCCCATGCGATCTTCAGGACGTCGCATGGTCGCAACGGGCAGGCGGGTAGGAGACATTTGTATAAACCTCATCCACAGGTGGGATAAGAGGGGTGAGTGGGGTCGCAAATGTGATGTTTGAGATGTTTAAATGTGTAAGTAACTTATACTTGCCTGTGTGAGCAGGAAGATTTCAAAACTCATACCAGCTGCTCGGACAAGAGTAAAAGCCTTGGTCAGGGCTCTACAGTAATGATCATTTCTGGGGCCTGCAGCTTTCAGGAAGCCTTCCCTTAGCCTGGGAGTGGGAGTTGTGCTCTCCCCTGGAGGCTCTTCCTCTGAGGAAGAGAGGGCCAGAAGGGGGAGGAGGCCAGGAGTCTACATTCAGCCTCCAGAGGAGCCACCTTTGGAAGGAAAGGGGCAGGCACAAGGGGCGCAGGGCCAACAGGAAGTCCAAGGCGGAAGCTGCAGAAGATGCCACTATGCTGCCAGGGGATGCAGGTGGCGAAGCAGCTACCTCAATATGACTGAGGTGCAGTGCCAAAGGAGGCTCCATCTCTCAAGGGAGACATCAACTATATCTGTCAGATGATAGGCCCTCCGCAAACTGTATGGGTGGGCACTCCACACCAGTGGCTGTAAAGGTCACAGCTGCCCTCAGCTTTTATGCCTCCGGCTGCTTTCTGGGGTCGGTGTGTGATCTCTGCGGAGTCTCCCAATCAGCTGTCCATACTTGTGTCAAGCAGATGACAGATACTCTATTCAGGTGTACATTGACTTTCATCCACTATTGCTGGGACAATGCCAGTCAGACAGAGTGAGCCAGAGCCTTGCAGTGATTGCTGGTTTCCCCCTTGTCCAGGGTGCTATAGACTGTACATATGTGGCCATCAAGGCGACAGCAGGTGAGCCCAGTGCCTTCATCGACAGGAAGGGCTTCCACTCCATGGACGTGCAGATAGTGTGTGATCACAAGCTACAGATTCTGCAAGTCTGTGCAAGGTACCCAGGCAGTTCACATGACGCTTACATGCTCAGACACTCCCAGGTGCCAGGGCTCTTCAGTGCTCCGGCCCAGCTGGATGGATGGCTGCTGGGTGACAAGGGCTCCCCCTCAGAAGGTGGCTCATGATGGCTCTTCTCAACATGCGCTTCCGATGTCTGGACTGCTCGGGGGCGCACTCCAGTACCCCCCAGATCAAGTGTCGCTGATAGTGGTGGCATGCTGTGCTCTCCACAATCTGGTGCTGGAAAGGGGCGACGTAGTGGACGAGGAGGATGTTGACCCATGTGCTCCAGCACACACGATGAGTCCAGCAGTGAGTCCTAGGATGAGCACACACAGAAGAACACTGAGGGGGTAGACGCTGACCCGAGCATACTCAGGGAGTCAGGGACACTGGGGAAGCTTTAATCCAAAGAACCTTCAGCTAGCACACTACAGATGGACCTTCAACACATGCCAGGGCTGCAGGCTCCACACTCGATACCTGAGTGCTAAATCAGCCTGGATAATAACATTAACTAAGGCTCTTGTCAATAACAATCATTGTCAAACAACTCACTCATAACATCATGGCTTCCTATACACATGCAGAAGTGAGGAATCACCCTGAGGCATGGCAACACGTCAAAATTTATTGAGAGAACAAATGTAACTTCATAAAGCAAAATAAAAATGGTGTTGGACATCACACCGAGTCTTCCACAAAGTACTATGGGCCAACATAAAAGCACCAGTGAGAAACCTGTGGTGTACCTAAGGTGCCTTAAATTTATGCTTACGGGTGCTACGTCTAGGGACTGTCCCCTCTCCGGCACTGGTATCTGAGACAGCCTGCTCACTGTGCTGTCCTGTTGGCCTCGATGACCTTGGTGGATGTCCTTTGGCCCACAGAGCATTTGATAGCCTTGCCTGGGAGGGAGCGGCCAGCTCCACAGCTGGCATCTCCCCAGTCGCCGCAGCCTCATCAGTTGCTATGGTCACTGCCAGAGGGCGGAGGAACTGCTGCCCTCATCCAGAGCGCCCTGAGAGGAGCCCGCAGAGATGACAGGCAGCTGCTGCATTGATGTGAGGTCGCTTCGGACCTCCCTGCTCACTGTAGATGGATGGGCACCGAGCTGGGAAACTTGGTGCCCAATACATCTCCCACACTGGCACTGACCAGCTGTGGCCAATGCCACTGTGAGGGCTTGCAGGTCCGAGCACAACCCCAGGAGGACCTAATTGTTCTCCTGGAGGTGCATGTCCAAGAGATTCGCCACTCTCTCCATGGAGGAAGCATGACCCTCAGCCCTGAGGCTCATTGCATCGGTGATGCTCTGCGTGGACTCCTCCAGCTCTCAGGCACCATGCCACGCATAGCTTCGTGTATCTCTGCCAGATCCTCCCGCATACCCTGCTGCACTTCCAGCATTTGCTGCCTCATGGATGACTCCAGGGGCTCACCATCAGCCACCGACTGAGCACGTACCTGGCCCCCAGCAGTCCTCCGACTGCCGGTGCCCTGGGCACTCAAGCGAGTGTGAAGTGCCCTCACCTCCGTGCCCCGGGACACTAGCTGAAGATTCAATTCCCACTGAGGTGCTAGTATCTGCGCTGGTGCCTGCCTGTCTGAGATGGTGTGACACTGGTGAGTGCATTTGCTCGGGGGGCTTCAGGGGTGAGAGGTGGGTGCTCTGCTTCCTCCTCCCGGCCCTGCTCCAGTGATGCTAAAAGGAAGAGAAAGGACATTTGATTAGTTACAGTGCAGACAATGTCAACTTGCATGCTGCTCCCCCAGATCATTATGTGCTCATCCATCCATAATCAAGGGTAAACCTCTGTTGCT
Source organism: Carcharodon carcharias (assembly GCF_017639515.1). Taxonomy (NCBI): domain Eukaryota; kingdom Metazoa; phylum Chordata; class Chondrichthyes; order Lamniformes; family Lamnidae; genus Carcharodon; species Carcharodon carcharias. The sequence continues at coordinate 12,862,442 of NC_054491.1, read as the reverse complement.
AACTTCAATCACTGAGCATTCAGCAATGCCATTGCTTCTGTGACACACACGGTGACCTGAGTGCTCGCCAAACATAGCTCCCTATGGCACTCCAGCCTCACTGCCACCGGTGGACCTGGGGGCATGGCACCCCTCAAGATCCATGGCCTGCTGCTCGAAAGCCGTTAGGGTGACCAGCTGGGCCTGGCCTCCGCCAGTCCGCATTTGTTCCGATACATTGTGCCCAGTCTTTTCCTGAAAAGGAGAGAGGAGCATTGATCAGTCCAGCCTGTACCTGAATTCCCATCGTATCCCTGCCAACCCAGCCAGAGTGGGACACTGCAGGACTCCAGTGATTCGTCACCCTGCAGCTGCTGCACGCTCACTCAAACACGCCAGGGCTGACCCCCACCCCTACAAGGTGTCACTTTGCTAAGCAAGGAGGCACAAGCACGTGGAACACAAACACCAGCAGATGGATTGGTGCCCCGCTAACTGGAAGCTCCCCTCCCAGCATTTTTAGCACCCTGCCCTCGACATGCTTCGCTATTCCAGCACCGTGCATGGGTGCAGACCCTTGACTCCCAACCCCCATCCTATACTCTGGGTGCCAGTGTCACACATGCTGCGGATGCAGAACAAATCCTAGCTCAACCCACTCAGGGTGAGTTGGGCATGGGCAATATCCGCTGTCACACCCAGCGAGGGATACATGCCATGAGGGATTCAGGGTTACCGGGGGTGTGGGGAGGGGCAGTGGTTTTGGGGGGAAAGGGTGGTGGCTGCATTAGGTGATTTGAGGCAACACGGTACTCACCCTTCCCGAGCACGGGAGAATATTGAACCTTTTGCGGCAGTGGAGCCATGTGTGCCGCACCACATCACGGGGGGTTCACACTCTCGGCCATCTTCTCCCACGCATGTTTGGTCAGGTTGGGGGGGGTGGGGGGGGCTCTGCCTCCCCTCCCTTGGAAGAAGGGCCTCCCAATGCGCTGCCACCTCCTCCAGGAGGGCAGCTAGGCCCTCATCGGAAGAACGAGGGGCACACTGCCCCGCTGGTCTCCCCTCCGGACTTGTGTCACCAACTTTGCCCCTCTGCAGAGCCCTTCTCCCAGCCATTGTGAGCAATCTTTCCAAGGCTGCCAGGCCTTCGTTTATTCAGGCCGCTGGGTTGTCACTGGACCCGGTGGTCTGAGTGTGCCTGCTGCTGCCTGCCCACTCCCGCTATGCACGCGGGGGTCGTGAACTACGGCTGGGAGAGCTCTAATTGGCCCCCTCTCGTAAAATGGCGACACAGACCTGACCTCGGGTGGCGATCGGGTCCACGCTCGCCTGCACCCACGCCCACTCAGCCCACCCAGAATGGGGAAAATTCTCCCCGATGTATAATGTGATGAACATGCCCTTAAAAGGCTCACCCAGGCTATCAGATTAACATCACGGTCATACTCCAAATTCCAGACTAGTCAAGAACAATGCCATAAGAGATGGCACGCACATTGGGAACATCAGGTTCCACTCCAAGTCACACACCAACCTGACTTGGAACTATATCACCATTCCTTCCCTGTTGCTGGGTCAAAATCCTGGAACATCCTCCCCAACAACCCACCACATGGACTGCATCAGTTCAAGAAGGCAGCACCCCATCACCTTATCAAGGGCAATTAGGGATGGCCAGCAATGTCCATATCCTGTAAATGAATAATGTTACAGACATGGGTGGAGGAACTGAAACTCCAATTGCCCTATCGGCCATAAGCAGTGTGTTTTTGAAAAGAAATATGGCCTAAATATTTCCCTCACTGGTCACGCACAATCGGTGGGGCCCGGGAGCGGTCAGGAAATGAGCCCCTGATCCCGATTGGCGTCCGACTGTGATTTCACGCCGGCTGCCCATCTAACAGCCAGCCAGGGTGGAACACGCGCTGAAATGCTCAGCACTGCTGGGGTGGGGGGGGGTGCGGAAAGAGGGAGGGTGCCGACTTCACCGGGGTTGGGGGGGGGTGGGTGGGGTGGGGCACACACACACACACACACACACGCACACACACACACGCACACGCACACACACACACGCACACGCACACACACACACGCACACGCACACACACGCATACACATACACTGAAGAAAAATTGCAGTTCAAGAGGCTAGGGCACTTTTCCAAGTTGTAACCAAAAGGATAGTTTATAACTCACACATTTGGCACATCTTAGGGAAAAGCATGTGTTGCAGGCCCAGTGAATAAGCCATTTTCATGCCTGAAGGGTAATCTAGGTGGATTCAATAGCTGGAGTCCTATATCAGGATTATTGGTAGATTTTCTTAAAGGGATGGATTTTCCGCAGGTGACAATGTTAATTACTTGTAGCCTTCTCACCAGGAAGTCACATTTCTGTACTGACGGACTTGAAAAGGACCAGGCTGGGAGATCTTACAATGTTGCAGTGTCCACTTTTAAGATGTTGCTGCCTTTGGTGCTGCTGCCTCTTACTATGTGGTTTGCAGTCTGACTGTTTTCTCCCTGATTCTTAGGGTAATAAGATTTGTTATCTGAAGACAGTTTTGGTCAGGTGACCATGTGATCAATACTTTTTTTGTCTACCCAAAATGATTTAAAGTTAGAAACTATTGTTATACAATTGAGAATAGATGATGTCCATTCACACCTACTTATGATTTGATTGGTTTCTCTACAGCCTCCATTGTTAAGTTTCAAGCTCAGAGACAACAGATCTAGGAATACGTTGATTTTGAGTTCTGGGTAAATCAATAGGAGGTGTGAATTCCACAACTGGTTTTGCCTTGGTATGTTCATTTGAGGGAGGCACTCAATCCACTGTCATTCATTTAGGAACTTGGCGGAGACTTGAGATACTTTTGAGTCTATGCAGAAATTTCAGAAGTCAATTGCCATTTTGGCAGTTTTTTAATGTCCATTTCTAAAAGGAAAAGGAAGTTCTGGAAGATTCTATACTGAATACAGCTGTAAATATGATATGTCTTTACTGTGTATGACAATCAAAACAAACCACCAAATGAATCAGACCTAAATTTCATGAATTAGTATTAAGTGAATTAGAATAAACTTTTATTCAAATAATTTTACCCATGTCAAGGAGATTGGTTAGTGAATAGTAATAGTTGTAAAAACTGAAAATGCTGGAAGCATCCAGGAGCTCAGGCAGCATCTGTGGAAGGAGAAGCAGAGTTAAAGTGCAGAATCTACAGGCATGTTTGGAAGCAGAGAGGGCATTTAATCAGGTGGGAGGGTGGTGGGTAAGTGCCCTGCAACCTTCCCCCCCCCACCTCCGCCAAATTTAAGTCCGAGGCGTGAAGGCTTGTGGTCAGCCTTCCTGCACCACCACCGATTCAGGCCCTCTACTGAGCACTTAGGGACCTCATCCCACCACCACTAGGGTTGACCCAGCTGTGGGCAGTCTGTCGCCACACGGGGAGCATGACAAACAAATTTATATGGACTGCTTGTGGTCTCCTGGAGTGGTGGGGGTGGGTGGTGGGCTCCCTCATTCAAAGGTTAGTGCCTGATCGAGGCAAAGGGTGCTGAGGGCCACATCCTGCCCTTGTCAATCCCCCCCTACAGTGCCCCCACCCCCCACCCCCGCACCCCTCGACCCCACCCCACAAAACACCTCCCACCATTACTTACTTCTGGCCTGGGTCACTCCGTGATCCTGGGCCTCTGGTGGCTTTCATTCTGAAAGCTGCCACCACCACTGCAGTGACGCTGCTGAGAAAAAGTGCTGCCAGGCTCTGATTGGCCAGCAGCCCTCAGTGGGTGGGACTTCCTGCTTCTGGGACCCTGATCCTGGGGAAGGTCCGCTGGTGGCCTCACAACTGCCTCACTGGCTCCTGGTTTGGCAGGCCTTCCCCAAACGAGGTAGTATGGGTCTCTAGCCGGCTCTCCAGCTGGGAGGCGAGAACCACATCACCTCCGTCAATGACCTTTCATCAGGACTAAGGGTGCCTGGCACCGAGAGTGATTCTTAGGATGCGGCCAGAACAGCGTTTCGAGGAATTCTTGAATGTTTAGGAAGCATCTGAATTTGTAGGTGGATTCGAAACACGGACGGGAATTTCAGCTGGGATCCAGGTGGAATAAGTTGGAGCTGGAGACAGTGACTAAGGAAGGAGATGTGAATGTGGGTTTTGGCAGATCAAACACAGGAAGGAAAACAGAAAGCAATGAAGGTGAAAAAATGTAGGAGAGACAAATGGAAATTCCATTGGAGAGAAAAGCAGAAACTCTTCGAGATTGACGTTCTTGGAAGAGAAGCGTCACTGAATTAAACACTGATAAAAAAGCAAAATACTGTGGATGCTGGGAATCTGAAATAAAACCAGAAAACATTGGAAAGAAGGTCTGGCAGCTTCTGTGGAGAAAGAAACAGTTAATATTTCAGGTCTGTGACCTTTCATCATTTTATGCTTTTGGAATAGCAAAAGCCATTGGCTCAAAAAATATACTGCATCCAGTGGAATAAACTTTTGCTGGATTATAATATGTCAGTGCTGTACCTACCTCAATGTCTTGAAATGTTACTTGTTCTTTATACTGTCATCTGTGAGGGGGACTTTCAAAAACATGGTTACTCTAGTAAATATTTTAATGGTAACAACTCAGAATTTGCCAGATAATTGTGGATGAGGAAGGTCATTTTGTCCATCTTAATTCAGACAGACCTCACAGTACCTCCACTGCATTACATACCTGTTTCTTAACTTTTCTACATTACCTCCAGCATTTGATGATCATCTTTGTTTCTCTCTCATAAGAACTAGCACTCTTGCCACTGGGCTCAGTAGCTGCAGTATGTGAGATCTGCAGGATATACTGCAGCAATTCATCAAATGTTTTTTGACAGCTCCTCCTTCTCTATAAGAAACAGAAGTGGAGCGATCACCTCCACATCCCCCATCAAATCACACACTACGCTGATTTGAGCATAGACAATCAGCAATTGTTGCTGAGTCATTATCCGGAAATCTCTGACCCAGTCCCATGGTGAGACCGCTATCGCCAAGGATACCATCACTTTCTGAAGGCAAAGAGGAATAAGCAATGAAGGTAGCCCTGCTAGAGTCAACTCCCTCATTCGTCCTTTGAGGTAAAGATGACCACGTTCATCATCTGGGGTGTTTGGTAGGGTTCTGGTCAGTATGCAAGTGACTTCTAAAGCTGGTCTGTGCCCAGAAGTTCTGCTGCAACTAGGGCAGGATACTGCAGGTGAATGAGATTTGGATGAGTTGCTGGCTCAGGATTTCTTCTCCTTGCGTTTTCTCTCTGCCTCTTATATGTGCTCGCTTTTGATGGAGGCTGCACCATTCTTTATTTGGTTGCACCAGGTACAGCAATCCTGGGCAAGCTTCTCCCAGGACTGGGGTTAGATATCAAAGCTGCTGAATGAAGCTTTCCGAGTGTCCTTGTAGCGCTTCCTTTAACCACCATGAGAGTGCAACCCAGACTCAATCTCCCCATACAAGATTCATTTTGGTAAGTGAGTGTCAGGCATTCTGGCTACATGACTAGCCCAACTCAGTTATGACTGTCTCCAATATGGTGTGGATGCTTGGCATGATATCTAGGGTGAGCACCTCATGTCTGGTATTTTGTCCTATCATCTGACCTTCAGGAGCTTCTGAAAGAGAAAGTGGTTGAGATTCTTTGCATGATGCTTGTACACGGTCCAAGTTTTGCATGTGTAGTGCAGTGTGGGCAAGGCTATTGTTCTATGGAGTTTGGAGTTTGCTCCAATTTGGTAGGCAGACTTACTCCTCTTCATCCCCAGACTGTGGTTCAAAGTCTGCCTAAGGCTGCACTTGCTTTGGCAATTCTTGAACTTGTCTCATCATCAACATAGACAGCTTGAGAGAGTGTGCTGCTGAGATAAGTGAACATATTCACTACTGACAGGTCCTGGTCATGGACTGAAAATGGGGCTTGAGAGCAGGCTGGCACATGATTTCATTTTTCTTTTGCTGACTGTAAGGCCAAGGTTGTCACATGTATTGGAGTACAAATCCCATCAACTCTCATCCCATTAATAAAAGCACTGCACATATTGTGCAGTAAGGCCAGACCAATACATGGCTTAATCGCTATTTCCTGTGTCTCATTCTCTCCTCTTTTAGTTATCTAGTTTACCACATTGTTGTGGTTTGTCGATTGCTGCTCAGCATTGATTAAATATATTGAGATTACTAAGGGGAGTTGACTTTTGACTTCATCCTTAACTATTTCTAAACTATCTATAAAGTACCCAATCACCCATTTGTACTTCCCACACGCAATACTTTACATTTGCCTGCATTAAATTTCAATTGTCATTGCACTTTTTGTCAAACTCAACCTGTAATTTGTAATCTGATGAAATGTTATCGATCTGAAACACTGGGCAGAACTTTTGTTCACCTGTGGAGATGGCAAGGCCCTCAACTTCCCACTATCAGCCAGTGTATGGATCTCCCGATTTGGTGCTGTCCCCAGGCCATTTGTATTAAGGGAAGTGGGGTTGATGCTTACCCACCCACAAGCAGTGGGTAGCACACTAGGCTAACTAAGGGGCTTATTAAGGCCATTCTGCAGATGCCGACTGGAATTTTTCAGTCATCGTGTGGGTCCCCCATTGAAGCTGAAACATGACTGAGAGATGGAGATGGCCTCCCGGTCGCAAACAGGGTGGCGAGATGTGGGAGGTGGGCTGTGCTTCAACCACCTACAGGAATCCCCTCTCTACAATCAACATGGCCGTGGGGTTGCAGCTGTGTTTTCCGGATGTCCTGTGGAGCTGTTACCGTCTTGAATTTAAAAATTTATGAAAGCTCTTCAGAAGGCACCTCCATCTTGAGGTGCCTTGTCTCTCTCCTGGCCAAATCAGCAGCTCCCGCTTCTTGATGGTGGGGTTGCCATTTCTTCAGTGTTGGGAGGCCTCCTATTAACCCTTCAGCTTTGGGAGCCCACCCATGTCCTTAATTAGACAACAAACACACACCCTGACCACTAATTGGCTTGCTCGTTAAAAATTATGTCGGGCACTGGAAATTCATCTGATGTTCAGCCCATCATCTCCCTCAACAGATGCTGCCAAGGCTGCTGAGTGTTTCCAGCACTTTCTATTTTCGTTTCTGGTTTCCAGCATTCACAGTATTTTGCTTCTGTAATTTGAGCTACCTCTTTGAGTTTCATTGTCTTCCTTTATTTGGTATCACCTGCAGATTTGATCAGTTTGCATTTAGATTCAGAATTCAACTCGTTGTTATGAAAGACTTAGAAACAATGTGTGGTTCCAACATTTAGTTCTGGGGCACCTTCAAGGTACTTCTTCCCCAACTCAACAGAACTTCCGTAATAAAGTCCATTGTTTTCTACTGTTCAGCTATCTTTTTGTATCGATTCCCAAGATTCACTCTGTATCTCCACAGATTTAAACATAAGTAATTGCCTTTCTTGTGAAATTTCGCCAAAAGCTTCCTGGAAACCTAGGCCCACGAAGGAGAATTGCAGTTCACTTGGGTCACCACTTTGTCAAAAACAGGAACTAGGTTGGTCAGGCAGTATGATCCCTTTTGAATCCATGTTCATTGTTTCTTACTAAGTTGTCACTGCATCAATCCTTAAGTTCACTCCGGTTAATCAAATCCACTACTTAAATGGAACTGATGTAAAACTAACGGGTGAATGGTTTCCTCTGTCGATTTATTAACCTTTATTAAGATGGGCATTACATTGGGCTCTTCTCATTCTATTAATACCTCCCCTATGTCCAGTGATTCCCTCATCATGATTGCTAATGTCTCACAAATCTCCTCCTTAGCATCTCTCAGCATTCTGGTCAGTAAGGGGCACGCCATGAGATAGGCAACTATGCTGGAGTGAGATGGACACCGAGTGAGTAGCGAGTTAGGTACATGTGGGAATTCGGTGCATGGGGGACATAGGTGTGGTATACATAGGTATTATTCTAAATCAGGAACAGGAGCAGCTGAGCAGAAACTGATCTGGGTGTAAACCTTACTTTTGGAGCTGAGTTTGAAAAAAAAATGAACAGTGGCATCATAGGATAAGCATAAGTTCATTGGTTGGTAAGAAACTGCTGTTAGGGAGTGTCTTTAAATAACTGTAAATTAGAAAAGCGTATTACTTTCCAAGAGGTAGCTGCTTGGATTTGAGTAAGAAATACTAGGAATAAGAGGAAGTCAGTGCCAGTAATGTAAAGTCATATAAGTAAACCAAAGTAAAATAAAGTTAATGTAAGGGAAGTAAAGTTAAGACATGGTAGGGGAGCTCGGTCATGTGCAATATGTGTCCTTTAATTTGTGGCAAGTCGTGGACACTACTGGTGACCTGTTTGACCACATGTGCAGGAAGCGCAACCAGCTGCAGAAACTTAAACTCTGGGTTTTGGAGCATCTGTGAAGCTGAGAGCTATGTAGATAGCATGTTCAAAGAGGAGGTCATGCTGTAGGTTAGGAGCATGGAGGCAGAAAGGGAATTGGTGACTGCCAGGCAGTCTGAGAGAACCAGGCAGGTAGTGCAGGAGTCTCCTTGCTAATTGGTTTCTGTTTGGATACTGGTCAGAGGAATGCAGTCAGAGCCAAGTTTGTGGCTCCACGAGTGGCTTGGCTGTACAGGAGGGGAGGAACAAGAAAGGAAGAGCAATAGTGATAGGGGATTTGTCAGTTAGGGGAACAGCCAGACTTTTCTGTGAACATAGACGTGACTCAATGATGATATGTTGCCTCCCTGGTGCCAGGATTAAGATGTCACCAAGCGGCTGCAGAACATTCTTCTGGGGAAGAGTGAGCTGGCAGAGGTCATGGTCAACATCCTAAGTCATTGGCACCAAGAGGAGTATGCTCCTGCAGACAGAATTTAGGGATCTAGGTAGAAAATTAGCCAGCAGGTCTTCAAAAGTGGTAATCTCTTGATTACACCTCTTGCGACTTGCAAGTAAGTACAGACATAGGAGGATAAGGCAGATGAGTGCATGGCTGGAAAAGGGCACAGGAGGGAGGGGCTTTTGATTCCTGGGACACCGGGACTGGCTCTGGGGAAGATGGCACCTGTACAAGCCGGACAGGTTGCACCTGACCAGAGAAGGGTCTGAGTTCCTTGTCAGGTGTTATGCTAATGCTGTTGGGAGGGCTTTAAACTAACTCAGCAGGGGTGTGGGGACCTAGAGAAAATATCAGAGAGTAATACCAAGGTGCACAAAATATTGGGAGAGACAGATAACAGTAGAATAGAGAATAGTAAGTTAATAGGCAGAGTTGGAGTAGAGGAGAAAGTAATGAAGTCTAAATCAGGGTTGAATGCATGGGGTATAGTAAATAGATTGGAGAGTTGCAGGTGCAGATTGCCATGCAGAATTATGATGTTGTGGCAATAACCTGACTCAAGGAAGGGCAGGACTGAATGTTAAATATCCCTGAGTACAGGGTGTTCAGGAAAGATAGGGGAGGAAGAAAAGGAGGAAGGGTGGTTGTATTGGTTAAGGAGACCATTGCAGTGCTGGAGAAAGAGGATGTCCCAGAGGGTTCAAGGACAGAATCAATTTGGCTAGAGCTAAGGAACAAAAAGCATGCAGTTACATTGCTCGGTGTAGTCTATAGACCGCCAACTAGTGGGAAGGATGTAGAGGAACAAATCTGCAGGGAAATTACAGAGAGGTGCAAACGTTATAGAGTAGTTATAATGGGGGACTTTAACTACCCGAAACTAGACTGGGATGGTGGTAGTGTAAAGGGTAGAGGGGGACAAGAGTTCCTAGAATGTGTTCAAGAGAATTTTCTACAGCAGCATGTGTCCAGTTCAATGAGAAAGGAGGCACTGCTAGAAATAGCTGTTGGAAATAGAATGGGCCAAGTAGATCAAGTGTCAGTGGGGGAGCATTTAGGAGACAGTGGTTGTTGCATCATAAAGTTTAGGATGATGGTAGAAAAGGACAATGGACAATCCAGAGGAAGAATAATTAACTGGGGGAGAACTGGACACGAACGGAGCTGGACCGGATATACTAGAACCAAAGGCTGGTGGGAAAAGCTGTAGCTGGACAATGTGCTACCTTCAAGGAAGAACTAGTTTGGGCACAGCCAAGGAATATTCCCTTTAAAGGGAAAGGTAGGGCAAACAAATCCAGAGCTCCCTAAATGAAAAAGGAGATGGAAATTAAGATAGAGAAGAAAAAGTGTGCTTATGACTGGTGTCAAGTAGAAATTACAATTGAGAACCAAGCTACTTACAAAAGGTTCAGAGGGGAGGTGAAAAAGCAAATAAGAGAAGCAAAGAGGGATTATGAGAAAAGACTGGCAGCCAACATAAAGGGGAATCCCAAAGTTTTCTATTGGCACAGAAATAGTAGGAGGGTGATAAAAGGAGGAGTAGGACCAATTAGGGACCAAAAAAGGCATTTATACAAGGAGGCAGGGGGTATGGCTGAGATGCTAAATTAATACTTGGCATCTGTCTTTAACAAGGAAGCAGATGCTACCCATGTTATGGTGACAGAGGAGGAAACTCTGTCACTAGAAGGGTTCAAAATTGATAAAGAGGAGGTATTGGATAAACTGTTGGTACTTAAAGTTGACAAGGCACTGAGGTCGGATGAGATACATCCAAGGATATTGAAGCGAGAGTGGAAATGCTGGAGCATTAGCAATAACCTTTCAGTCTTCCCTAGACCAAGGAGAGATGCAGCGGATTGGAGAATTGCAAATGTTACGCCCTTGTTCAAAAAAGGCTGTAAGATAAACCCAACAATTACAGACCAGTCAAATTAATTTTGGTGGGGGGGAAGCTTCTAGAAAAAGATATTCGGGATAGAATTAATAGTCACATAGGAAAATGTGGGTTGATTAGGAGGAACAAGCATAGATTTATAAAGGGAAAATCGTGTTGAACTAACTTGCTGGAGTTTTTGAAGAGGCAACAGAGAGGGTTGATGAAGGTAATGTTGCTGATGTGGTGTACATGGACTTCCAAAAGGCATTTGATACAGTGCCGCACAACAGACTTGTGAGAAAAGTTGCTGCTCATGGAGTAAAAGGGACAGTAGCAATGTGAATTCAAAATTGGCTGAGTAATAGGAAGCAACAAATAAAGGTTAATGGATATTTTTCAGGCCGGAGGAAAATTTGTAGTGGGGTTCTCCAGGGGCGATATTGGGACCTTTACTTTTCCTGATATATATTAATGATCCAGATCTTGATGTGCAGGGGACAATTTCAAAGCTTGCAGATGATACAAAACTTGGAAACATTATAAACTGTGAGGAGGACAGTGTAGAAATTCAAAAGGACATAGCAAATTGGTGAAGTGGGCAGATAGGTGGCAGATGAAGTTCAGTGTAGAGAAATGTGAGATGATTCTTTTTGGCAGGAAGAACATGCAGAGACAATATAAAATAAGGTGTACAATTCTAAAGGATATGAAGGAGCAGAGGGACCTGGGTATATATGTGCACAGGTCATTAAAGGCGGCAGGGCAAGTGGAGAGAGCAGTTAATAAAGCATACAGTATCCTGGGCTTTATTAATAGGGGAATAGAGTACAAGAGCAAGGAGGTCATGCTGAACTTGTATGGGACACTAATTAGACCTCAGCTGGAGTATTGTGTACAGTTCTGGGCACCACACTTTAGGAAAGATGTGAATGCATTGGAGAGAGTGCTGAAGGTGTTTACAAGAATGGTTCCAGGGTTGAGAAACTTCAGTTATGAAGATAGATTGGATAAGTTGGGACTGTTCTCCTTGGAGCAGAGAATGCTCAGAGGAGATTTAATAGAAGTGTTCAAAATCATGAGGGGGCTGGACAGAGTAGATAGGGAGAGCTCTTCCCACTCATAAAAAGGTCAAGAATGAGAAGGCACAGATTTAAAGTGATTTGCAAAAAAAGCAAATGCGATGTGAGAAAATAACTTTTTCACACCGCGAGGGGTTTGGGTCTTGAATGCACTGCCTGGAATTGTGGTGGAGGGAGGTCAAAACAAGGCATTTGAGAGGGAATTATGTGATTATTTAAATAGAAACAATGTGCAAGGTTATGGAGAAAAGGCAGGAAAATAGCACTGTGTCATAATCCTCATTTGGAGAGCCGGTGCAGTCACGATAGGCCGAATGGCCTCTTTATGCACCATAATAATTCTGTAATTCTGTGAACACCCTTGATGCTGGGGATTTTTTTGGTTTACGCTCTTTTATTTTGTCTAGCGCCTCCATTTCAGTTATATCAAAGTCATTGAAATTTTCCTTGGGTATCATTGCTTGGGGAATACTACAAAAATTCTGGAGCATTGTCCTGTGCTGGATGGTGTACCACATCCCCATGTTTAGTTTCATTGCAGTCGACGAGACATAGATTGGAGATAAATGTAAAAATCGAGAACAAAGGCGAGAGTTGCAAAATTATATTCATTTTCTTTCATTGGGTCAAATTGCTATACATGATGTCGCTGGGGGCAGTCAGGAAAAAATTACTTTAATTGGTAAAATGTTTAATTGATGAAAATATTGCATTTTCATTGAAAATTGTCACAGCTATGAAACAAATGAAATATTCTGGATGGAAAATAATATGCTCCAATATATTAATACTTTGCAAGTATTACAGGGCATGTTGTGATCAATGTACCGATACAGTACCATAAAATAGAACTGTGATTTGTTTTAATGGGATGTTTAAAATATGTATAAGATGATTAACTGATACAATATTAAAGTGAGCATTTTCATTGCAAGGAATAACAGAACCAGGAAAAATAAAAGAGGTAGAACACTGTAATCGAATTCTTGATGCCTAGAACTAGAGTTTTTCAGGATATTACAATTTTTGGGTGCTCAATGCGTCCTTTTAATCTAATCAATAGGCTGTCTATGTTATTTTGCATATTTTATCTCAATCAGCAAAGATAAAAGGCTACAGAATTCTGCTTTCCCAATGTAGCACTGGGCCATGCAGATCAGAGAGTTTCAAGGGCCATTCTCCACATTATACTCAGCTAGTTGATCCTAGTCAGGGTAGAATAATGGCCTCTAGAACTGACCTTGGGGTGGGGATGGGGAACAACAATAAGATCCTTAACTAAGGTTGTAAAATAGATATGAGGAGAAGATTGGAATTGGCTCATTGTTGGATAGTCTGCTGGCACTCCTGGTCTGGGAATGACTACATTTGCCCTGCAAGGATGATTGTACGTTAAAGGCAGTGCCATAGATAAAGAGATATGGATCCAGTTTGGTCCAATGGAAAGCAAGCCCTAAGTAGCAGTTCTAAAGCATCTGTTGAGATAGAAACCGAGTTAATGATTAAGGTTGATGACCTTTTGCCAGAACAATCAAGTGACATACTCACCAGTTTCACCACCTCTGCTGGAGAATTCCCCACTTCATCAATGGACCTGTGAAATCAGAACCATAAATTGACTCAGTAAGTTTCCTGACTGTGCTGTACCCCCGCTTAGCTGTAGGCAGTTTTGCCCCCAAATTCACAAAAATCCTCCCCAGTACCTGAAGGAACTGATCCATAACAAGAAGACAAGGACACAATATGTTCTAGTGCAATGATTGTTTCACAGCAGGTCATAAATATTGCTTTTAACCTGGTGAAAGTGAATATTGTCACAGTGGACATGTAGGATGAGTGGAGAGATGGCGGCAGTGGTAATGTCACTAGACTAGTAATACAGATGCTTAGGCTAATGCTCTGGGTACACCGTTTCAAATCCCACCATGGCAGCTGGCGGAATTTACTTTCAATAAATAAATCTGGAATATAAAGCTAGTCTCAGTAATGGTGATCATCAATTTTTGTAAAGCACTCATCTGGTTCACTAATGGCCTTTAGGGAAGGAAATCTGCCATGTTTACCTGGTCTGGCCTACACGTGACTCCAGACCCATAGTAATGTGGTTAACTCTTAACTGCCTTCTGAAATAGCCTATCAAGCCATCAGTTCAAGGGCAATTAGGGATGAGTAACAAATGCTAGCCTTGCCAACAACACACACATCTTATGAAAGATTAAAGTTAAAAAAAAACACAGAAAGACCATTTGGCCCATTGTGTCTGTACCAGCTTTGAAAAATCTATTCAATTACTCCCAGCCCACTAATCTTTCCCTACAGCCCTGCATTTCTTTTCCTTTTCAAGATTATATGCAGTTCCCTTTCGGAAATTACTATTGAATCTTTCATTGCATAAATCAAGAGCGTTATGTTCAGATGCTCTTGGCCTTGTGCAGCCTTTCATTCCATGATGTCCAGGATGGTTTCTTTGTAGAACGTAAAGGAGTCCACTTCTTATGTGTGGCTGTAATACTTGTACTTAAGTAGTGCCTTTGGCATAATGAAATGTTCCAAAGCTCTTTACAAGAGTCTCACAAAGCAAAATTTGATATGGAACCACATAAAGTGATATTAGGGCAGATGGCCAAAAGCTTGATCAAAAGGTAGTTTTCAAAGAATATCTTAAAGAAGGAATAAGCAGCAGCGAGGTTTAGGGAGGGAATTCCAGAGCTTAGGCACAGACACCAGTGGTGTACCAATTTAAATAGAGGATGCTCAAAACTCTAGAATTAGTGGAACGTGGATATCTCAGAGGCCTGTAGAGTTGGAGGAGATTATAATGAAAAGTAGGGGCAAGGCCATGGAAGGATTTGAAAACAAGGATGAGAATTTTAAAATCAAGAAGTTGCTTATTTGGGAGTCAGTATAGGTGAGAGAGCACAGGGGTGATAGGTGAACAGGTCTAGGTGTGAGTAAGGACATAAGCAGCATGGTTTTGGATGAGCTCAAGTTTATCGAGAGACCAGGTGAACATTGGTACTATCAAGTCCAGAGGTAACAAAGACAAGCTCTGCTAATAATTCAGTGATGCTATAAAAACACGAAATGCTGGAAATAGAGCTCTTAAAACATCTGTGGAGATAGAAACAGAGTTAACAGTTCAGATTGATGACATTTCATCAGAAAAGTCAGAGTTTTTCCAGCATTTTCTGTATTTGTTTCAAATCTCCAGCATCTGCAGAATTTTGCTTTTGAATTAGCTGGAGGTACTTGTTGTGGACAACCTCCTTCTGCTAAGAAAATAACAGTATTGAGATTATTGGGCAGAGAGAAGGGATTGCTGCTATATGGAGGACAAAAAATGTCACATATCTAGGCACATGATGTTGGAAAAGCTGAGTGAGCTACTTATGTTTTGTCAGTTTTACTTGTGCATCAGGATAGCTTGTGAAGAACCTGTGTCAGCTGTAACTTGACAGTGTTACAACTGGCTAGAAAATGACCATACTTCTAAGAGATTAGTACCTTTCACAGCAAAGTACTGGATAAATTCAGATTAACAATGCTCTCCAATAAAACTATGGAAGCAAACATACAGCCAACTGTAACCTCCTTGGATGGTCACTTATTCCAATGTAAGACAGTCATACCCATACATAGCACTTTAAGTTTATTGTTCAGTATCGCCATATATAGCAGTATAAGGTAATTGATTACAAGCCTCTTTGTTTACTGAGGCTGTATTTTCAAATCAGACAGGTCTACATTTATCCGAATGCAGCAGGTGCTCAACACCATGTTTTTCTCTCACTTATTTGCTTACTGGTTTACACTTTTGACCCTAAGAAGCCATTTCATCATTTTCATAGACTGCCCACAAGAATATGATGTGGTTTTGTCGATGAAGCTAGTTCTTATTGGATTTCTTCACTTTCGAATTTCACAGCTGGATTATCCTACTGAGCATTAGTTATTAGTACCTGTTGGCTCTGTATGATGGTTAACTTGTGATTCACTAAAGTTTGCAAGCGCATTCTGACTGGCTGTTCAATTAAGCCTCCATCTGGGCTCTTCAGTCTTTTAAAAAGAAGAGAAAAAAATGAACTTTTATTTATTTCACACAGAACCAAGAGCAAATTGAACCCCTCAACATCTGCTGATATTCTATCCCAAACTACCTTGATAAAATTTGAAAGGAAGTCTTGCATTTACATAGCACCTTTCACAGCCACAGGCTGTCCCAAAGTGCTTTACAGCCAATGAAGCACTTTTGACGTGTCATCACTGTTATAATGCAAGAAATGCAGCAGCCAACTTGTGCGCAGCAACTTCCCACAAACAATAACGTGATAATGACCAGATAATCAGTTTTTTGTTGATGCTGATTGAGGGATAAATATTGGCCAGGCCACTGAAGTAACATCCTTACTTTTCTTCAAAATAGTGCCATTGGAACTTTTACGTCAACCCGAGAAGGTAGACAGGACCTCAGTTTAATGTCTCATCCAAAAGACAACACTCCCAACTGTGCAGTACTCCTGCAATACTGCACTGGAATGTCAATCTAGATTTTTTGTGTTGTTAAGTGGGGCTTGAACCTGAAACCTTCGGATTCAGAAGTGAGGGTTACCAACTGAGCCATACTTAACACTAATTGTAAAATTAGGCGTGCTTGCATTTGTAGTTTCATAAATAAATGGAAAATCTCTCATTATCAAATTTAAAACACCAAATATTATACTTGTAATATCCATAAATAAAATTTGATCAGGAATTTTGCATTGTTTGCCAGCTTACTTGTCTTGTTCCTTTTCAGCAAAATATAACACAGATGAAGGGGCAAACAATTACAGTCACAACGTTGCTGCCAAATGATCTGTTCCCTGGCCAAGTTTTATTGACTCCAAATCAGACTCTTGGTTCTTTGTGTGCTAGTCTGATTGGAAAGCATGGCAGTTAGTCAATGAATTACTAACTGTAAAATACAAATGAATAACTTTAAAGAATAGATCATTCATGGTTCTGATTCCCTGTGTGCCAAGTTACCAATCTTGCTGTGCCATCAGAACAAAGAGCTGTGTGCTGAAAATGTGCTTGCTCACAAAGAAGGAGGGAAGTCAGTCAGTGACACAACATATGTCACTTTTGGGTCCCACAAACAATTGATTTAAGAATGACATTGGCCATACTTCTCTGATGGCTCATTTGCTATGTGTACTGCCCAATGTGCTACTCAGCCATAAACTAAACACCAGAATATCCCAGGTTAAATCCCTGCTCGGTGCCACATTTCCTGATCTCAGCCAGGTACCAAAACCCACAAAATTCTTATAGGTCTCGACAGGATGGGTACAGGATGGGCGTTTAGCCTGGATTGGTGGGAGGTCTAGAACCAGGGTACACAGACTCAAAATAAAGGGTAGGCCATTTAGGACTGGGAGGAGGGGGAATTTCTTCACTCAGAAGGCAGTGAATCTTTGTAATTCTCTATCCCAAAGGGCTGTGGAGGCTCATTGACTATGTTCAAGACAGAGGTCGATAGGTTTCTAGATGTTCAAGACATTCAAGGATGGGGGCATAGTGCAAGAAAATGGTGTTAAGGGAGAAGATCAGCCAAGATCTAGTTGAATGTTGGCACAGGCTTGAGAGGCTGAATGGCCTACTCCTGCTCCTATTTCCTATGTTCCTATATAACAATAAATGCTGAATCAAAAGACCAGCTTCCTTATCCCAGGGAAGTTCTTCACTTCAAAAATCACCAGCTTTGCTTGTGGTCAATGTCCTATTTTGCTTGAACTGATTGGGTTTCTCTCAATGCTGCAAAATAATGTTCAATTTTTGAAAGTACCGCCTACTAATTCATGGGGCTGAATTTTTTAGACCTCAATGGGTCCATGGAGGATGGGCGGGAATGGACATGTACACCCCGGCAGGTGTGCTGGTTCCTTGGCTTCATCCAACGCCTGGGCCATTTTCCCAGTGGCAAGATGGGGGAGCAATGGATACTGCAGGGCTACCCACCAACAAGTGGCAAGTAGCCAACTGAGCTTATTAATGGCTTGTTGAAGCCTATTGTTGGATGCTGACTGAGACGTCGGGGAATATTGCAACTGCTTGGAGGTGGCCTCCTAACAGACATAGGTGGCCCTCTGAAGGGTCTCCCCATCCACAATGGTGGCCTGACTGCTGAGGCCATTTTTTGATTTCAAGTTAACAAAGCTGGAGAGAAGGAACCTCAAATGGGAGGCACCTCCTCTCTCACTTACCTGTACTGTAAGCTGTTGCTTCTTTAGTGCTAGAGGGTATCCTCCAGCTTCAAGAGTCTGCCCACCGTCCTTAATTGGATGGTGAGCTGCCCTCTGGCCATTCTTTGGTCAGTTGGGGGAAGGTCACAGCCGTTTCCCCCACAACGCGGTCTTCAGGCCCTCATTTGTGCCCAGAACGGGGTGGCCCCTGGGGATAATGCTGTGCATGATGTCAAGTGGGAAATGTTAACGGGGAAAAGTCAGGAAACAGCTATAGTGCTGCCAAAAACTGGCACGGGAAATAGAAATTGAGATGGTTTAAAGCAAGACGTTGTCCATTTTTCTGCATTGGAAATGTGCCAGCTGATAAGAGAACAGTATTTAGGCAAAAAGGAAAGAATTAGGATTCATATAGCAACTTTCATTCCTACAGGACATCCTAAAGCACTTTACAACCAATTAATTACTATTGAAGTGTAGTCAGTTGTTACATAAGCAAATGCATTAGTGAATATGTGCACAGCCAGGTTCCACAGACAACAAATAAGATAAATGACTAGATTATCATTTAGGACCCTATTTCTGCCTTTCTCCTCTGGAGAAGCATGAATGAGGGTGACAAATAGCCTATTAAGAGAGTAAATAAGGCCAAAAAAAATACAACTAACATAGACTTTCCATTGAAATATGGGCTTTTAAAAGTTTTCTCCACATTCAATCGTTTACAAAACATAGCCTACAGAATAACACTCACTGCATCATATATGATGTGTGTGGAAATGTCCCTGAGATACACAATCAGCTGCTAAATCAATGTAAGGTGTTCTTTTATTTCAGGCTATTTTCTTGCCTTTTAATCTGGGTTTATTGGTATTGTAATGATTAATGAATACTGGTGTGTGACCCAAACGTAGTGCAAAAATCGAGTTTGCTGAGCATTTATTACATCTGTAGCAATGTGATGAAGAATTCTAAATAACATTAACAATTAATTCTGTGTTACATGTCTCTTAATAAATTCCTCAGTAAACCTGTAAACCTTAAGAAGTAATCTTAGGTTTAAAAGTAAACCTGTGATAATTTTGTAAATATTTAATCACAGTTATTGACATCTGACTTGAAGAGAGGACTTATATAGAATAGGAAGGAGGTCAGAGTGAATTAAGAGAAGGGAGGATTCACTGTAACATTTGTACTATAGGACAGCCATTGTATTTATAGTACCTTTGCCCCTTAATGGCCATGGGCTGCATTTAATGTGCCCCCTTAAGGTGTGTTTTTGATGCGGGGGACAGGTAAAATAAAGTATGAGCCCACCCCACCACCTTCCTACCCACCCCCCGAGCTCACCCCCATTATGTGGGAGGGGGGAGGGCAAGGGCAGGCAGGTGCCAAAATCGGCAACCCACCCGCGATATTTAAATAGTTAATCAAGGGTCAATTAGGCTCGCTACCATGCCAACTGACCCTGATAATACCATCAGACAGTTGGCGTGAGCAGTCGGGTGGGAGTGGGCAGCCTGATTTTAAAAGGAATCCCCTCCTTTCTTCCTAGCTGCCTGCTGCCTTAAAACCACCAACTCCAACCCCTCCCAAATCTGCCAAAACCCCTCCTTGCCCAAGACCCCGGACGTATCTGGCTCCGGGATCCATGGGCCTTCTTCTTGTTCCTGGTTGCAGTCCCGGCATGACCGCTTGGCGCTGCCAGGATTGATGGAGCTGCCAACTAATTGGATTGACCACCAGCTCCTGAGGGTGGGACATCCTCTTCAGTGAGGGATGGAAGTCCCACTCTGTCCCTGTTTAGCCCACCCGCAGCACTTTATGGCTGCGGAGCGGGCTGGCGTGGAGTGAGGCGGCTCCATGCCGACTTAACTTCCAGGAGGTCCAAGCATATGCCACCCTGTAATATTTGCCCTATAATTATTTGGACTCAGAAAATGTATAAAATTATCAGAAAATTATGACTACGCTAATAAGTTTATACTTTTTTTATTCTTTCATGAGATGTGGGTCTGGCTGGCAAGGCCAGCATTTATTCCCCATCCCTAATTACCCTTGAGAGGGTGGTGGTGAGCTGTCTTCTTGATGGTGTGTGGCTTGGAGGGAAACTTGCTGGGGGTGGTGGTGTTCCCATGCATCTACTGCCCTTCTGGGTGGCAGAGGTTGTGGATATGGAAGGTGCTGTCGAAGGAGCCTTGGTGTGTTGCTGCAGTGCATGTCACAAATAGTACACACTGTGCATTGGTGGTGGAGAGAGTGAATGTTTGTGGATGAGATGACGATCAAGCGAGCTGCTTTGTCTTGGATGGTGTCAAGTTTCTTGAATGTTATCGGAACTGCACTCATCCAGGCAAATGAAGAGTATTCCATCAACTCCTGACATGTATCTTGTAGATGGCGGACAGGCTTTGGGGAACTGGGTGGTGAATTACTTACCTCAGAGTTTGCAGTCTCTAACCTGCTCTTGTAGCTATAGTATTTATATGGCTGGTCAATGGTAACTTCAGGAAGTTAATAGTTGGGGGTTTGACAATGGTAATACCAAGGAATGCCAAGGGGAAGTGGTTAGATTTGCTCTTGTAGAAAATAGTTTTTGTCTAGCACTTGTGTGGCGTGATTATTACTTCCCACTCATTGGCCCAAGCCTGAATATTGGCCAGGTCTTGCTGCATATTGGCACGGCCTGCTTCAGTATCTGAGGAGCTGTGAATGGTAGTGAACATTGTGCAATCATCAGCGAGCATCCCCACTTCTGACCTTATGACAGAGGGAAGGTCATTGATGAAACAGCTGAAGATGGTTGGGCCTAGATCACTACCCTGAGGAACTCCTGCAGTGATGTCCTAGGACTGAGGTGATTGGCCTCCAACAACTACAACTATCTTCTTTAGTGCTAGATATGACTCTCAGCAGAGTTTTCCCTCAATTCCCATTGACTTCAATTATTTACAGGCCTCCTTCTGTACTTGGTCAAATGCTGCCTCAAGGATGGACACTCCCACCTCTGCTATGGAATTCAGCTCTTTTGTCCACGTTTGGACCAATGCTGTATTGAGGTCAGGAGCCTAGTTGTTCTTGTGGAACCCAAACTGAGCATCAGTGAGCAGGTTATTGCTGAGAAAGTGCCGCTTGGTAGGACTGTCAACAACACCTTCCATCGCTTTACTGATGATCAAGAATAGGCTGATGGGTGGTAATTGGCCAGATTGGGTTTGCCCTGCTTTTTGTGGACTGGCCATATCTGGGCAATTTTCCACAAAGTCGGCTGGATGCCAGTGTTGTAGCTGTACTGGAAGAGCTTGTCTAGGGGGCATGGCAAGTTCTGGAGCACAAGTCTTCAGTACTATTGCCAGGATGTTGTCAGGGCCCATAGCCTTTGCAGTATCCAGTGCTTTCAGCCATTTCTTGATATCACGTGGAGTGAACTGAATTGGCTGAAGACTGGCATCTGTGATGCTGGGGATCTCAGAAGGATGCTAGGATGGATGATCCACTCGGCACTTCTGGCTGAAGATTGTTGCAAAAACTTCAGCCTTATCTTTGGCATTGATGTGCTGCTCTCCTCCATCATTGAGAATTTGGATATTTGTGGAGCTTCCTCCTCCTGTCATTTCTGAGTAATATTTTTTAACTGTCCAGTGCTGTTAGAGAGCTAATGGGGAAATAGCTTAAAAGGAATCCTGGTGCTGTATTATATACAAAATACATATCAAGGCCTGGAATATCTACTTTCTGTAAGAAATTAATCATCACTATTACTGGAGCTCTTATAACTGTCTTTGCCGTGCATGATAATATATCTTCTATGGGAATTTCCAGCCAAGTGCAAGTTATAAATTCAACTTTTTATGTTGAATCTATGATGAACCTTTATAAATTCTAGATTGGCTGAAACTAGAGCATTTTGTCCAATTTTGGGAACTGTCCATTAGGAAGGATGTGAAGACTTAGGAGAGGGTGCAGAGAAAAATGACAAAAATGATTCCAGTAATGAGGGACTTCAGTTATGTTGATAGATTGGATAAACTGGGATTTCCTCCATGGAGCAGAGAAGGTTGATTTGATAGGGGTGTTCAAAATAATGATGAATCTGTGCAGAGTAGATAGAAAGAAACTATTCCCTTTGGCAGAAGGGTTGAGGGCCAGAGTACAGAAAGTAAAGGTAATTGTCAAAAGAACCAAACGTGATATGAAGTGATTATGATCCCCGAATGCTCTGCCCTAAATATTGATGGAGGCAGATTCAATCATGGCTTTCAAAAGGGATTCGGATAAGCACCTGAAGGGAAAATAATTTACAGGGTTATAGGAAAGGTCAGGTGAGTGGGACTAGCCCAAGTGCTCTTGCAGAAAGTTGCCCCGGGTTCGATGGGCTGAACAGCCACCTGCTATGCCGTAACCATTCTGGGATTCTATGATTCTTAAAAAATTGCACGTCAAAGTAAGTGTGCAAGTTCATTGGTGATATATGTGGGATCTTACAGTCTGTAGATTGGATGCCAAATGTGTCCACAAAGGCAAACACAATCATTTCATTTCAAAGTAATTCCTAGTATTCCTATTTACACAGTTGTTCTCCAAGAGGTCTTCATATACATCAATAAGGAAAGCAATCAAGTAGGAGGAACTAAATTGCTCCATCAATTGCAAAATCTGCTCCAAAAGGTTGGGATATTTGGAGAGAATCTGATACTGTAGCATTCCCTTCAAATAATTCCATGCACTTTCATTATGAGGAGCCTTTTTGGTCAACTTCAGGGTATATGCGACTTCATGATCAAGTACGGCAGCATCATCAAAAGCGCTGGTGTTCAAAATGACAAAATATCACTGGTTCTGTATGTGAAGCGCTTTGTGAGGCATTTCTGACACATGATAGACATAGACGCATATTTATGTAAGTGTCCTATCTGTCTACATATCCATTAGAATGATTACTGTTTACTGCTGTCTATTTATTTCCTGCATATTGATTTTATTATTGGTTTATTCCATGGAACCGCTTTTTGGGTGGGTTACCAGGCTTCTACCAATAGTATTCTGCAACTGTCAAATATAAAGTGCATGAGTCAAATTAGTCTCAAATTTACCTCCACCCCTCCCCCCTCCCAGATTCCTTTTGACAACAGTTGTAGTCACTGGTCTGAGGAACTATGAAGATGAAAGCAAAGAACTGCGGATGCTGGAAATCCAAAACAAAAACAAAAACACCGGGAAAAACTCAGCAGGTCTGGCAGCATCGGTGGAGAAGAGCACAGTTGAAGTTTTGAGTCCTCATGACCCTCCAACAGAACTAAGTAAAAATAGGAAAGGGGTGAAATATAAGCTGGTTTAAGGGGGGTGGTGGGGGGTGGGGTGGGGGGGGGGTGTTGGGACAAGTAGAGCTGTGTAAAGGTGGAGATAACCAAAAGATGTCACAGACAAAAGGACAAAGAGGTGTTGAAGGTGGTGATATTATCTAAAGGAATGTGCTAATTAAGGGTAGACAGCAGGACAAACAAGGTACAGATAGCTCTAGTGGTGGTGGGTAGGGTGAAGGAATCTAAAAAGGCTAAAAGGTAGAGATAAAACAATGGATGGAAATACATTTAAAAATAATGGAAATAGGTGGGAAAAGAAAAATATATATAAATTATTGGAAAAAACAAAAAGGAGGGGGAAGAAATGGAAAGGGGGTGGGGATAGAGGAGAGAGTTCATGATCTAAAATTTTTGAACTCAATATTCAGTCCGGAAGGCTGTAAAGTGCCTAGTCTGAAGGTGAGGTGCTGTTCCTCCAGCTTGCGTTGAGCTTCACTGGAACAATGCAGCAAGCCAAGGACGGACATATGGGTATGAGAGCAAGGTGGAGTGTTGAAATTGCAAACGACAGGGGTGTTTTGGTAATGCTTGTGGACAGACCGAAGGTGTTCTGCAAAGCGGTCACCCAGTCTGTGTTTGGTCTCTCCACTGTAAAGGAAACCGCATTGGGAGCAACGAATGCAGTAGACTAAGTGGGGAAAGTGCAAGTGAAATGCTGCTTCACTTGAAGAGTGTTTGGGCCCTTGGACGGTGAGGAGAAGGGAAGTGAAGGGGCAGGTGTTGCATCTTCTGCAGTTACATGGGAAGGTGCCTTGGGGGGGGCGTTGAGGAGTAGGAGGTGATGGAGGAGTGGACCAGGGTATCACGGAGGGAACGATCCCTACGGAACGCCACCGGTGGGGTGAAGGGAAAATGTGTTTGGTGGTTGTTCTTCCTTGAACAGAGGCCCGAACAATCCCCATCCACCACTACTCTCCTCCGTCTGGCTGAATTTGTTCTCACACTGAACAATTTCTCCTTTAACTCCTCTTAATTCCTCCAAATAAAAGGTGTGGCTATGTGTATCTGCATGGGCCCCAGATATACCTGTTTCTTTATGGGGTATGTGGAACCTCCCACAACTCTTTCTCCGGTACATCGATGATTACTTCGGTGCTGCTTCATGCTCTCGTTGGGACCTGGAAAAATTTATTAATTTTGCTTCCAATTTCCACCCATCCATCATTTTCACATGGTCCATCTCTGACACTTCCCTTCCCTTCCTTGACCTCTCTGTCTCAATTTCTGGTGATAGACTGTCCACCAATATCCATTACAAGCCTACCGACTCCCACAGCTACCTCGCACCCCGCTTCCTGTAAGGACTCCATCCCATTCTCTCAGTTCCTTCGCCTCCGTCACATCTGTTCTGATGATGCCACTTTCAAAAACAGTTCCTTCTTCCTTAACCGAGGTTTTCCACCCACGGTGGTTGACAGGGCCCTCAACCGTGTCCGGCCCATCTCCTGTGCATCCACCCTCACACCTTCTCCTCCCTCCCAGAAACTTGATAGCGTCCCCCTTGTCCTCACTTATCACCCCACCAGCCTCCGAATTCAAAGGTTCATCCTCTGTCATTTCTGCCAAATCCAGCATGATGCCACCAACAAACACATCTTCCCTTCACCCCCCCTCCCCCCCCACCACTCCGGTGGCATTCTGTAGGGATCGTTCCTTCTGTGACACCCTGGTCCACTCCTCCATCACCCCCTACTCCTCAACCCCCTCCCACCGCACCTTCCCATGCAACTGCAGAAGATGCAACACCTGCCCCTTCACTTCCTCTCTCCTCACTGTCCAAGGGCCCAAACACTCTTTTCAGGTGAAGCAGCATTTCATTTGCACTTCCCTCAACTTAGTCTACTGCATTCGTTGCTCCCAATGCGGTTTCCTCTACATTGGAGAGACCAAACACAGACTGGGTGACCGCTTTGCAGAACACCTTCGGTCTGTCCACAAGCATTACCCAGACCTCCCTGTCACTTGCCATTTCAACACTCCACCCTGCTCTCATGCCCACATGTCCGTCCTTGGCTTGCTGCATTGTTCCAGTGAAGCTCAAAGCAAACTGGAGGAACAGCACCACATCTTCCGACTAGGCATCTTACAGCCTTCCGGACTGAATATTGAGTTCAAAAATTTTAGATCATGAACTCTCTCCTCCATCCCACCCCCTTTCTGTTTGTTCCCCCTCCTTTTTGTTTTTTCCAATAATTTATATAAATTTTTCTTTTCCTACCTATTTCCATTATTTTTAAATGTATTTCCATCCATTGTTTTATCTCTACCTTTTAGCCATTTTAGATTCCTTC
The DNA here is from genome assembly GCF_017639515.1 of Carcharodon carcharias. Taxonomy (NCBI): domain Eukaryota; kingdom Metazoa; phylum Chordata; class Chondrichthyes; order Lamniformes; family Lamnidae; genus Carcharodon; species Carcharodon carcharias. Next base: position 12,836,762 of record NC_054491.1, on the reverse strand, counting down.
ACCCCACCCCACCCCCACTAGGGCTATCTGTACCTTGTTTGTCCTGCTGTCTACCCTTAATTAGCACATTCCTTTAGATAATATCACCACCTTCAACACCTCTTTGTCCCTTTGTATGTGACATCTTTTGGTTATGTCCACCTATCACTGGCCCTCTACCTAGCTCTTCTTGTCCCAAACTCCACCAGCTTAAACCAGTTTATATTTCACCTCTTTCCTATTTTTACTTAGTTCTGTTGAAGGGTCATGAGGACTCGAAACGTCAACTGTGCTCTTCTCCACTGATGTTGCCAGACCTGCTGAGTTTTTCCAGGTATTTTTGTCTTTGTTTTTGTTGAGTAACTATGAACTTTGACTATCTCCTTATTATCAAGCAGGAAAACAGGTGGAAAATGTCATCTAGATGGATTAATTTCTTAATTTAAAACAACAAATGAAGTGTAGAAATAGAACAATAGGAAAGTAATCACAATAAATGAGAGCAGGCATATCATAAAGAGGAGGCTTGAGGCAGCCACTCAAAAAAGGTTGCAAACGAGGTGAGACAAGGTGAGGTAATTGCCTATGTGGTCAGGTCAATTCTTGTGCTAATGTAACACATTCATGTAACAATACCCAAAACAACTGTGGCAGGGCAGGATCAGTTGCATCCAGTACGTGTGTGAAAAGGTGGGTTGGAATTTATATGTTAATCAGACAAGTTAAGACTAGTTACGGTGAGGTAATCAAACACATTCAACAGATTGCATTCATGACATAATCACATTGAAATGAGTACAATGTCGGTTTTGTGCTTTGAAAGTCTGTAAAAGAGGGTTGCCTATGTGAAATAATTAACATTTTAATTGTATTGTATCTCAATATATAGGAATATATTCAAATATTTTCATTATGCTCTTAATAATCTCATCTGTTCTTAGCAGGGTTCTTCTAATATTTGTTCTTCCTGTCCCTCAATGTGATTTCTTAAAGCTCCTTTCCTTTTATTGTAAACGGGCACATTGTGTGGGTGCTTTTGTATCGTAGTCTGGTCACTGTGTGCCACTTTACATATACAAACGAAGCCCATCTCCATGGAGATTGACTCCCTTCAGAAACCCAGCAAAGGTGAATAGCAATTGAAACTCAATGGTAAATTAAGCTCCTAATTTCCTCCAAGGATGTTGATTTACATTATTTCCCTCACAAATTTTCTCCCTTCTCCTCCTAAGGTAAGTTGAGATGAGTAGTGGTGGTATATATTTCCACAGACACTGCTGCTCACCCTCTGGTCTCTGAAGAGTACCAATTTGCAGGGCTATGGGGAACGGACCAGAGAGTGGGACTAGCTGAGTTGCTCTTGCAGAGAGCCAGCATTGGCATAATGGGCTGAATGGCCTCTTTCTGTGCTGTAACCACTATATAATTCTGCTAGCCAAAGTGCCTATTATTTACATGTGAGCCCATTTGAATGTTGAGGTATCAGGACTGAGCACTAATTCTTCACATGACATCTGTGTTAGGAGCAAGATTAGGCCACTCAGCCCTTCAAGTCTGTTCCACCTTTCAATAAGATCATGGCTGATCGGCTTGTAACCTCAACTCTACATTCCTGCCTGCCCCTGATAACCTTTCACCCCCTTGCTTATCAAGAATCTACCTACCTCTGCCTTAAAAATATTCAAAAACTCTGCTTCTACTGCCTTTTGAGGAAGAGAGTTCCAAAGACTCAAAATTCTCTGAGAGAAAAAAATCCTCCTCATCTCCAACTTAAATGGGCGATCCCTGATTTTTAAACAGTGACCCCAGTTTGAGATTCTCCCACAAGAGTAAACATCCTCTCTACATTCAAAATGTCAAGAGCCCTCTTACCCATCAGGAACAGGAACCTTATTACCACTATTACAACAGTATGTGAAGAAGTGTGGTTGTGTATTGGTTATTTTTCTGGATTTATAATCCAGCAGCTTGGACTACTAATTTAATGGAATGAAAAGTTCAAATCAATGGCTGTTTTAGAGAATTCAGTATTATAGATCTGGGAATAAGAAGGTGATGGCTAGTGGGGTTTGCAGATCCCTTGCTTTTCATGGTATATACATATGTACATGACTTAGATTTAATAGTAAGAGGCAAGTTTGCAGTCGTTACAAAAGTTGGTTGTATGGTTGATAGTGAAGAGGATGCCAACTGCAGGATGATATCAATGGACTTGTCAGGTGCTCAGGAAAGTGGCAAATGGAATTCAATTCAGAGGAGTGTGAGGTAATGCTTTTGGGGAGGGCAAACAAAGCAAGGACTACACAATAAATTGTAGGATAATGCGAAGTATAGAAGAACAGAGGGAGCTTGATGTGCACAGAAGCAGTTAGATAAGGTGGTCAAGGAAGCATACATTCCTTTATTAGCAGAGGCACAAAATACAAGAGCAGGTGCTCGAAACATATGAAACACTGGTTAAGCTGTAGCTGGAGTGTTCTGAAAAGTTCTAGTCACCATGGGCTGAATTTTACCGGATGTGGGGTGGGTGGGGGTGTGAAGGGATGTCGTTCCCTAGCCGACTGATGTAACGCAGGCCGCTCTGCAGCCAGAACATGTACCAGGCAGCCTGAAGTAGGTGAGAATGGGACTTCTGCTCTCAGTGAAGGAAGTCCCACCCTTAATTTACCATTGAGTTTCAATTGCTATTCACCTATCTTGGTTTTCTAATGGAAGTCAATCTCCATGGACACGGACTCTGTTTGTATATGTAAAATGGCACACAGTGACCAGCCTACAACATAAAAGCACCCAAACACTGAGCCCATTTGGTGTGAAAAGGAGCTTTAAGAAATCACATTGAGGGATGGAAAGAACAGCTGACAAATGGGGAATATATGTTAAGAACATTGCTAAGAACAGATGAGATAATTCAAGAACCTAATGCAAATAATTGAATATATTCCACAATAAATACTGAGACATAATACAATTAAAATGTTAATTATTTCACATATTCAACTCTCTTTTACAGACCGTCAAAGCACAAAACTGACATTGTACTACGTCCAAAGTGGCTATGTCATGAATGCAACCTACTGGGGTCATGAGGACTCGAAAAGTCAACTCTTTTCTTCTCCGCCGATGCTGCCAGACCTGCTGAGTTTTTCCAGGTAATTCTGTTTTTGTTTTGGATTTCCAGCATCCGCAGTTTTTTTGTTTTTATCTACTGAATTGTTTGCTTGCCTCACTACAACTAGTCTTAACTCGTCTGATTAACATATAAATTCCAACCCACCTTTTCACACAAGTTGATTGGCCAACAGCTCTAGCATCCCAGCAGCACCAGAACTCAGTAGTGGACGCTGCTGGAATTGCAAGCCGGCCCCAGGATAAAGACAGCATGGATCCCAGAGTGAGGTAACCAGGAGTATTGGACAGGGAGGAATTAGGGAGCCTAGGGAAGGGGTGAAATGGGTGTTGGTTTTGGGGGCCAGTTAGGGAGTAACAATTGAGGTTAACATCTTGTGGGGGGAGTGTGCACCTGCTGCGCCCTCAAAGGACATAGCCTCCCCTTCCCAAATTTTAACCATCCCTTCCCCCCACCCTACCCCCATTAGGGCTATCTGTACCTTGCTCATCCTGCTTTCTACCCTTAATGTCACCTATTAGCACATTTCTTAGCTAATATCACCACTGTCAACATCTCTTTGTCCTTTTGTCTTTGACATCTTTTGGCAATCTCCACCTATCACTGGCCCTCTATCCAGCTCCACTTGTCCCAACCCCCCTTAAACCAGCTTATATTTCACCTCTCTTCTATTTTTACTTAGTTCTGTTGAAGAGTCATACGGACTCGAAACGTTAACTGTGTTCCTCTCCGCAGATGCTGTCAGACCTGCTGAGTTTTTCCAGGTATTTTTATTTTTGTTTTTGTTCCAAATTTTAACCACCCTGGTTAAAAAATGACCTACCTAATCCTGTCCGCTTGCCCCCAACGACTGTATTATGTTGTGGGCAGTGTAATATTTGGGTCTATTGTAAAATACTGTGAATGTGGGAAATCTGAAACAAAAATAGGAAATGCTGGAAAAACTCAGCAGGTCTAACGGCATCTGTGGAGAGAGAAACAGAGCTGATGTTTCGAGTCCGTCTGACCCTTTTCAAAACTAGAGGGAAGTAGAAATGTGATGAATTTTATACTGTTTAAGAGGGGGTAGAGCTGGTGAAGCTGGATAGAAGGCCAACGATAGGTGGGGGCTAAGGAGAAACTGACAAAGATGTCATGGACAAAAGGACAAAGGGGGTGTTAATGGTAGTGGTAAGGGCTAAAAAAGTTGCTGATAATGGCATTAAGGTAAGAAAGCAGAATATGATAATAGCAGGACAAGGGTAAGCAGTCTGAAAAGAACAACATGAACAAGTAACAGATGGCCATTGTGGGGCTGGGATGGTGGGGGGTGGGGGGGTGGGGGTGGTGGTGAGAAAGGGATTGAAAATGGGATAAGAAGGGGAGATAAAAATTGAGGATCAGGAATGAATAAGTAAATGACTAACATTTCCACCAACTCCAGCATGATGCCACCACCAAACCACCATCAAATCTTCCCTTCACATCCCCCATCAGCATCCCTCTGGGACACCCTGGTCCACTCCTCCAACACCCTCACGGCACCTTCCCATGCAATCGCAGAAGGTACAACACCTGCCCCTTTACCTCTTCCCTCCTCACCTTCCAAGGGCCCAAACACTCCTTTCAGGTGTAGCACTTGCACCTCCTTCAATTTAGTCCACTGCATTCACTGATTCCAATGCGGTCTCCTCTACATTGGAGAGACCAAACGTAGACTGGGTGACCGCTTTGCGGAACACCTTCGGTCTGTCCGCAAGCATGACCCAGACCTCCCTGTCGCTTGCCATTTCAACACTCCACCCTGCTCTCAGCCCACATGTCCGTCCTTGACCTGCTGCATTGTTCCAGTGAAGCTCAACGCAAACTGGAGGAACAGCACCTCATCTTCCGACTAGGCACTTTACAGCCTTCCGGACTGAATATTGAGTTCAACAACTTTAGATCATGAACTCTCTCCTCTATCTACATCCCTTTTATATCCCTTTTTTCTAAATTCATTTTTATTTTTTATCCAATTATTTTTACTTTTACTCATTTTTATTTTCATGCATTTTTTCATTGCTTTATCCTCTTTTATTCCACCCTTCTTATCCCATTTTCAGTCCCTTTTCCCCCCTCACCATTGCCCCCTCTCCCCACCCCCGCCCCAAGGGCCAGCTGTTACTTGTTCATGTTGTTCTTTTCAGAGTGCTTACCCTTGTCCTGCTATTATCACATTCCGCTTTCTTACCTGAATGCCATTATCAGCACCTTTTTTTTACCCCTTACCACTACTATTAACACTTAGCTTTGTCTTTTTGTCCATGACGTCATTGTCCATCTCTCCTTTGCCCTGACCTATTGCTGACCTTCTATCCAGCTTCACCTGCTCCACGCCCCTTAAGCAGTATAAATTTCATCATATTTCTAATTCTCTTTAGCTCTGAAGAAAGGTCATATGGGACTTGAGACGTCAACGTTGTTTCCCCCTCCACAGATGCTGTCAGACCTGCTGAGCTTTTCCAGCATTTTCTGTTTTTGTGTAATATTTGGGTCAATTGGCTTGTTGACAAGCTCAGCTGACCGTTAACAATTTTTTGAAAAAAAGGTGGCAGGCTGTCGATTTTACCGGCTGCCCACCTAACGGTATTATGGGTAATAGGACAGACATGGGCAAGAAGGTGGTAGGCCGGCTGCCCATCATATTTTATGTGCCCGTCCCCCCCCCCCCCCCCCCCAAAGAAAATACGCCCAGTGGGTGTCTGTAAAACCCTGCCCCACAGTACAGGAAGGCTGTGATCGGACTGGAGGAGTTACAGAAGAGATTTACGAGGACGTTGCCAGGAGTGTTCTTGGGGAAAAAGGACGGGGAGGGGAGATTTAATTGAGGTGTATAAAAATAAAGGGATCTAGGTAGAGGGGATAGGACCAATTTACTTCCTTTAGGGGGAGGTCAATAACCAGCAGGGTTACATTTAAAGTAATTGTCAGAATGATTAGAATTCAGGAAAATGTTTTTCACCTACAGGGTGCTCAGGGTCTGGAACTCACTGCCTGAAAGGCTAGGAAAGGCAGAAACCCTCATTCATTTAAAAACATATTTGGGTGTGTGCTTGAGATGCGGTAACCTACTAAGCCTTTTTTAGCCAGCACAGATGTGATAGGCCAATGGCCTTCTTCTGTGCTGCAAACTTCAGTTCGATATGTTTAGAATTACCATGAAACTATTGCATCATCATAAAAACCCAGCTGGTTGACTAATGCCCTTTAAAGAATGAAACTTGCCATCCTTCTCTTATTTGGCCTATGTGCAACTCCAGTCCCACACCAGTGTTATTGACTGAACTGCTCTCTGAAGTGTCGAGTACACCACTCAGCTCTGCTACAATGGCTTTAGAAGAAGAGCCAACTTTACAGAGTGACTAGGAATGGAAAATACTTGCTAGTGATGCTCACATCCCCACAATGAATACAGCGACTATTTGGAATGGGCCAACAGAAGGGAATTTGTCTGCAGACTGGGGTGGGATTGTGTTCACAAGGTGATTTTTTTTTAAGAACTGTAATCTCTCTCTCCTTCCTAAGGTCTCCTCAGGTGTTCCCTGTGTCTCCCCTCTCAGGTAAGCAGGCAGGAGATGTTATACTGCTGCCTTCACCACAGCTTTTATTAACAGTGCTTTATGGTGTCCACACACTGAGACTAATTTTACAAGTTTTTCTCACTCTTTCTAATCACAGAGTCTTGCTACCACTTAATGTCTCATCATTTAGCAACCTGGCACAGAACTGTCAAACCTTGATTAGTGACAGCGGGTGTGTTTGGATTTCAGCAGTAGTTCGCACTCAGACCATCTGGCTGGGACTTCAGCACCATCGGATCACCAGATCATTTGTTTCAATAATTTACAGAAAAAAAAGTGTGAATAACTTGCAACATGAAAGCAGCCCGTTTGCCTTTTCTTCCCCCGTCTGCTATGATCTATTTATTATTCCTTCCTAACCCTTAAACTCTACACTGCTTCCTGTTAAGTTCAGTGGCAGCCGAATAGTAGCAGCCGTGCTCATTGGAAGCTGAATTTTTTTCTCAGCCCAGAAACCTCCTGACCATCAGCTGTGGGAAGATAAAAGATGCTGAACTGTGGGACTTCCTGTGGAGCTGACAGCTGACAGTCTCAACGCTGACATCAGCTGAGTGGATCACTGCTGAGAGGAAAAACTCAGAATGACGCCTTTCACAATGTGAACCTCCACATATGTACTTTTTTTGAAAGTAATTCCCCTTTTACATTTTCCTTCTGCTTGTGCACCTCAAACATTTCTCATCCTATAATCGTTATGATATAGTGAAATAGCTTCTGCATTGTAAACGAGGTCAAAACAGATATTGAAATTACAGAGATTATAAGTTTTTTCTTGGGTAAAATGTACAAAATGTACTGAATGGATTACTGATATGTGGTGACTGAATTTGTTAATTTTGTTAAATGGTATTCTGGGATTTTTATTGGTGGTTGGCGATTTAATTTATGACTATATTTATGTGAAAACTAAATTGCGACTGATTAATTTTACAATTGTAAAGCTGTGGTCTTTATAAATATGTATCTTTACTCACATAATTAATTTTTATCTCTTACCTTTTAAAGCTAAGTTACATAGTAAAATGGTTTTCAAGAAGGACAGGTAGTAAATTCCTGAAAATTTGCTGGCCATGTTGAAGACAACCATGCACCAATTAATCTCCTGTGCTTCTAGTTTATTAACTCTGGTGTCTTGGACAATACCAACTTTCTTCCCCTGTACAATTAACAGACATAGCTTCAGCTTTCTAGGCCCTCAGCTCTGGAATTCCCATCAAAAACCTTTTTGACTCTCCAACTCTTTCACCTCTTTTAAGGCTTCAGGCCTACCTCTTAGACCAAGCTTTTAGTCTCTTGTCCGAATGTCCTCTTCCTTGGCTGCATGTCAGTGTCTGCCTATTTACTCGCTAATGAATCAAGGTTTTTTTTATTATTCATTCACAGGATGTGGGCTTTGCTGGCTGGGCCAGCATTCATGGCCCATCCCTGGTTGCCCTTAAGGAGGTAGTGGTGAGCTGCCTTCTTGAACCGCTGCAGTCCATGTGGTGTAGGTACACCCACAGTGCTGTTAGGAAGGGAGTTCCAGGATTTTGACCCAGCGACAGTGAAGGAACAGCAATATATTTCCAAATCAGGATGATGAGTGACTTGGAGGGGAACTTCCAAGTGGTGGTATTCCCACCTCTTTGCTTCCCTTGTTCTTCTAGATGGCAGTGGTCATGGGTTTGGAAGGTGCTGTCTAAGGAACCTTGGTGAATTCCTGCAATGCATCTTGTATATGGTACACACTGCTGCCACTGTGTGCCGGTGGTGGAGGGAGTGACTGTTTGTGGTTGTGGTGCCAATCAAGTGGGTTCCTTTGTCCTGGATGGTGTCAAGTTTTTTGAGTGTTGTTGGAGCTGCACTCATCCATGCAAGTGGGAAGCATTCCATCACACTCCTGATTTGTGCCTGGTAGATGGTGGACACACTTTGGGAAGTCAGAAGGTGAGTTACTCGTTGCAGGATCCTTAGCCTCTGAACTGCTGTTGTAGCCACAGTATCTATATGGCTAGTCCAGTTCAGTTTTTGGTCAATGGTAACTCCCAGGATGTTGATAGTGGGGGGTTCAGTGATGGTAATGCCATTGAATGTCAAGGGGTGACGGTTAGATTCTCTATTGTTGGAGACGATCATTGCCTGACACTTGTGTGGCGTGAATGTTACTTGCCACTTGTCAGTCCAAGCCTGGATATAGTCCAGGTCTTGCTGCATTTGGACATGGACTGCTTCAATATTTGAGGAGCCGTGATGGTACTGAACATTGTGCAATCATCAGTGAACATCCCCAATCTTGGCCTCATGATGGAAGGAAGGTCATTGATGAAGCAGCTGAAGATGGCTGGGCCCAGGACACTACCCTGAGGAACTCCTGCAGTGATATCCTGGGACTGAGATGACTGACCTCTAGCAACCTCAACCACCTTCCTTTGTGCGAGGTATGACTCCAACCAATGGAAAGTTTTCCCCCTGATTCCCATTGACTCGAGTTTTGCTAGGGCTCCTTGGTGTCACTCTTGGTCAAATGCAGTCTTGATGTCAAGGGCAGTCACTCTCACCTCACCTCACCTCGGGAGTTCAGCTCTTTTGTCACTGTTTGAACCAAGGCTGTAATGAGGTCAGGAGCTGAGTGGCCCTGGCGGAACCCAAACTGAGTGTCAGTGAGCAGGTTATTGCTAAGCAAGTACCGCTTGATAGCATTGTTGATGACCCCTTCTATAACTCCACTGATGACCGAGAGTAGACTGATGGGGCAGTAATTTGCCGAGTTGGAATTGTCCTGCATTTTGTGTCCAGGACATACCTGGGCAATTTTCCACATAGCTGGGTAGATGCCAATATTGTGGTTGTATTGGAACAACTTGTCTAGAGCATGTTGTAGAGCACAGTTCTTCAGTACTATTGCTGGAATATTGTCAGGGCCCATAGCCTTTGCAATATCCAGTGCTTTCAGCTGCTTCTTGATATCACGTGGAGTGACTCGAATTGGCTGAAGACTGGCATCTGTGATGCTGGGGACCTCCAGAGGAGGCTGAGATGGATCATTCACTCGGTACTTCTGGCTGAAGTTTGTAGCAAATACTTTAGCCTTATCTATTGCACTGATGTGCTGGGCTCCTCCATCATTGAGGATGGGGATGTTTGTGGAGCCTCCTCCTCCAGTGAGTTGTTTAATTGTCCACCACCATTCACGACTGGATGTGGCAGGACTGCAGAGCTTAGATCTGATCCATTGGTTGTGGGATCAATTAGCTCTGTCTATCACTTACTACTTATGTAGTCCTGTGTTATCTTTTCACCAGGTTGACACCTCATTTTTAGGTATGCCTGGTGCTGCTCCTGGCATGCCCTCCTGCACTCTTCATTGAACCAGGGTTGATCTCCTGACTTGATGGTAATGGTAGAGTGGGGGATATGCTAGGCCATGAGGTTACAGATTGTATTTGAGTACAATTCTGCTGCTGCTGATGGCCCACAGCGCCTCATGGATGTCCAGTCTTGAGTTGCTAGATTTGTCAAAATCTATCCCATTTAGCACGGGTGGTAGTACCACACAACAGGATGGAGGGTATCCTCAATGTGAAGGCAGGACTTCGTCTCCACAATGACTGTGCGGTGGTCACTCCTACCGATCCTCCCATGGACAGATGCCTCTGCGGCAGGCAAGTTGGTGAGTATGAGGTCAAATGTGTTTTTCCCTCTTGTTAGCTTCCTCACGACCTGCTGCAGACCCAGTCTAGCAGCTGTGTCATTTATGGCTCGGTCACTAGTGGTGCTACCGAGCCATCTTGGTGATGGATATTGAAGTCCCCCACCCATACTGTGCCCTTGCCACCGTCAGTGCTTCCTCCAAGTGGTGTTCAACATGGAGGAGCATTGATTCATCAGCTGAGGGGGGTGGTATATGGTTCCCAGCAGGAGGTTTCCTTGCCCATGTTTGACCTGATGCCATGAGACTTCATGGGGTCCGGAGCTGATGTTGAGAACTCCAAGGACAACTCCTGACTGTATACCACTGTGCCGCCACCTCTGCAGGGATGGCGATGGCGGTGCCTGGGATATTATCTGTAAGGCATGATTCCGTGAAGATGACTATGTCAGGCTGTTGCTTGACTCGTCTGTGAAACAAGTTTGGCACTAGCCCCAGATGTTAGTAAGGAGGACTTTGCAGGGTCGACAGGGCTGAGTTTGCCATTGTCATTCTGGTGCTTAGGTCAATGCCGGGGTGGTCCATCCGGTTTCATTCATTTTTTGAGACTTTGTAGTGGTTTGATACAACTGAGATGCTTGCTAGGCCATTTCAGAGGGCATTTAATAGTCAATGAAATTGCTGTGGGTCTGGAGTCACATGTCGGTCACCAGACCAGGTAAGGACAGCAGATTTCCTTCACTAAAGGGACATTAGTGACCAGATGGGCTTTTTCAACAATCAATTCATGGTCATCATTAGACTTCTAATTTCAAATTTTTATTGAATTCAAATTTCACTAGCTGCCGTGGTGGAATTTGTACCAGGGTCCCTGGAGCATTAACAAAAATACCTGGAAAAACTCAGCAGGTCTGACAGCATCTGCGGAGAGGGATACAGTTGACTTTTCAAGTCCGTATGACCCTTCATCAGAACTAAGACACATAGAAATGAGATGAAATATCTATATTAATATATGTAATATAGTATTCCAGAGACCGTGGAGCATTACCCTGGGTCTCTGGAATACTAGTCCAATGACAATACCACTACGCCATCGCCTCCCCCTAAATTTGGGCATTTTAATACATTAAAAGCTCTGTATAAATGGAAATTCTTACATGAGAGACAGTATATAAATTTAAGACGTAATTTTGTGCCACACTTCTGAGAAGATTGGCATCTCAATACATTTGGAAAACTAATTGCAAAAGTGTAGGTCAGATGAAAGTTCACACCTGAAACATTTGGTGGAATCTTGTTGTGTCATTGGGTTTTTTTTTCCCTCACAGGATGTGGGTGTCGCTGGCTAGGCCAGCATTTATTGCCCATTCCTAATTGCCCTTGAGAAGGTGATGAGCCACCTTCTTGAGCAAATGCAGCCCACGTGATGTAGGTGCACTTATTCAAAAAAGGAGGGAGACAAAAGAACAGGTAACTATAGGCCAGTTAGCATAACATCTGTCATTAGGAAAATGTTAAAGTCTATTATAAAGGCTGTAATAGCACAACGTTTAGAAATATGATCAAGCAGGGTCAGCATGGCTTCATGAAGAGGAAATCATGCCTGGCAAATTTATTAGAATTCTTTGACGAGGTAACAAGCAGGATAGATAAAGGGGAACCAGTAGATGTAATATATTTGGATTTCCAAAAAGCGTTCGATAAGGTGCCACACGTAAGACTACTTAATAAGAGCCCATGGCATTGGGGGTAGTATATGAGCATGGATAGAGGATTGGCTATCTAATAGAAGACAGAGATAAGGAGGAAAGCGGGGGCATTGTCAGGATGGCAAACTGTAACTGGTGGAGTGCCACAGGGATCAGTGCTGGGTCCTCTATTATTTATGATATATATTAATGGCTTGGGTGAAGGAAGTGAATGTACTATCACCAAGTTTGTGGATGACACAAAAATAGTGGGAAGGTAAGTGGTGAGGATGACACAAAGAGTCTACAGAGGGATATAGACAGGTTGAGTGAGCAAAAACTTTGCAGATAGCATATAATGTGGGAAAATGTGAGGCTATGCACCTTGGCAGGAAGAATAGAGGAGCTGAATATAATTTAAATGGAGAAAGACTGCAGAAAGCTGCAGCACAGAGGGATTTGGGAGTCCTCGTGCATCAATCACAAAAAGATAGCAGGTAAGAGGAAAGGCAAATGGAATGTTGGCCTTTATTTCAAAGGGAATGGAGTTTAAAAATAGGGAAGTCTTACTAAAACTATACAAGGCACTAGTTAGACCACACCTAGAATACTGTGAACAGTTTTTGTCCCCTTATCTAAGGAAAGATATATTGGCATTGGAGGCAGTCCAGAGAAGGTTCAGTAGGTTGATCCTGGGTATGGAGAGATTTGCTCATGAAGAGAGATTGAGTAGGTTGATCCTGGGTATGGAGAAATTTGCTTATGAAGAGAGGTTGAGTAGGTTGGGTCTGTACTCATTGTAGTTTAAAAGAATGAAAGGCGACCTTATTGAAACATGTAAGATTCTTAGAGGGCTTGACAGGGTAGATGCTGAGAGGCTGTTTCCTCTTGTGGGAGTCTAGGGCCAGAGGGTGTAATCACAGAGTAAGGGGTTGCCCATTTAAATCAGAGTTGAGGAGGAATTTCTTCTCAGAGGGTAGTGAATCTGTGGAATTCTTTACCGCAGAGGGCTGTAGAGGTTGAGTCGTTAAGTATATTCAAGGCTGAGATAGACAGATTTTTAATCAGTAAGGGAATCAAATGTTATGGGGGAAAGGCAAGAAAGTGGAATTGAGGATTATCAAATCAGCCATGATCTCATTGAATGGTGGAGCAGACTCAATGGGCTGAATGGTCTACTTTTACTCCTAGGTCTTATGGCACACACACAGTGCTGTCAGAAAGGGAGTTCCAGGATTTTGACTCAGTGACAGTGAAGGACCGATGATATAGTTCCAAGTCAGGTGTGGCTTGGGGGGGGATGTTGCAGGTGGTGGTGTTCCCATGTATCTGCTGCCCTTGTCCTTTGAGGTGGTAGAGGTCACAGGTTTGGAACGAGCTGTCGAAGGAGCCTTGGTGAGTTGCTGCAGTGCATCTTGTAGATGGTGCACATTGCTGCCACACTATGTTGATGGTGGAGTGAGTGAGTTTTGAAGGTAGTGGAGGGATGCCAGTCAAGTGGGCTGGATTGTCCTAGATGGTGTCAAGCTTCTTGAGTGTTGTTGGAGCTGCAATCGTTCAGGCAAGTGGAGAGTATTCCATCACACTCCTGACTTGTGCCTTGTAGATGCTGGACAAGCTTTGGGGAGTCAGGAGGTGAGTTAGTCATCGCAGAATTCCCAGCCTCTGACCTGCACTTGTAGCCACAGTATTTATATGGTTGGTCCAGTTCAGTTTCTGGTCAATGGTAACCCCTCAGGCTGTTGATAGTTGATAGTGAGGGATTCCATGATGGTAATGCCATTGAATGTCAAAGGAAGATGGTTGGATTATCCCTTGTTGGAGATGGTCATTGCCTGGCACTTGTGTGGTACGATTATAACTTGCTGCTCATCAGCTCAAGAGCCAACAATAGACTCTTTTTGGGAAGTCCCGCCGAACCTCAAGCCAATCAGGCAGTGACAAGGCTAGCAGTAGGCCTGCCCCTGGAATCAAGACCCAGGGGGTGGAAATCTCGACCATTGAGTGCTGCCGGCCAATCAGAGGCTGGCAGATCTTGTGCTCAGTAGCACCACTGGGGATCCTGTGGCTGCTGCTGAAAGGACAGGTGCCAGAGTCCCAGGATCAGGGAGCAACCCATGCCTAAGGAAGAATTGTGAGGGTGTTGGGGGGAGGGTGTTCGCAGGTTAGGGGTCATGGGGAGAGGGGTGCATGGGGTTTGGCAGCAAGGCCAGGGGGGTGGTTCTCAGCAGGTGCCCCCCCTTCTCAATGTCCAGTCCCTTGGTCTGGGACCCACCCCCCCCACCAATCCCAGAAATGATAGGCCCATCTGCAGGCTGAGTTAAAACCAGCAGCAAGGGATGAGGCCTTTAAGTGGTCATTAATTGGCCACTTAAAGACCTCAACTGGCAGCAGGGCAGGAAGGTTAACCATGGGCTTTCCCATCCAGAATGTAATTCAGGTGGAGGCGGCATGGTTCCGGTACCCCACCATCCTGCTTAAGTACATGTCCTTCCCACCTCCAAGCTTGCCATCAGTGAGAGCAGAAGATTCCATCCATTAACTCTGTTTCACTCTCCACAAAGCTGCCAGACGGACGAATATTTCCAGCATCTTTCTGTTTTATCCTGAAGGTGTAGTGCTCACTAGTACAATTTTCATGGGTGTGAACATCATGCATGTACAGCCTGACATATATGTTATGTGTTGTGATGTCATACGTTGTCAAGTTTTAGAATTAGATTGACATTTCTTGGCTTGCATTAAACATAATGTTTAATATTGGATCTAGGGAACTATTTAATGATTGCTGACAGGAGTTGAGATAACAGTTTATGATCTTAGGGACATCTGCAATGCACTCAATACCAATACACAAGGGAAGACACTGGAAGAAGAGAAATGGATAAAGTTACTTTAAAAACCATGTACTTTAAAATAATAGGTAATGTTGGATTGAACTTTTTGGGTGCTGGATAACTAGTTAGAGTTAATAGTTTGCATTTCCCACCGGTGCATAAAAGTAATTTGGAGATGCTAGTTGACATTTAGCCACATATGTAATATCGACCTCAGCTCATCTGCTGCTGAAACTTTCATTTATGCTATCACTACCACTAACTTTGATTATGCTGACACATTCCTGGCTGGCCTTACACACTCTATTCTCTGTAAACTTGAGATCATCCAAAACTCTGCTGCCTGTAGTTAACTTGCACCAAATTCCATTCACCTATCACTGTGCTGTGCTCACTGACCTACATTATTCACTCCCTCCTTACAACCAACACCATCAACCCTGGCTGTAAAATGCTTTGCTTTTAAAATTCTCATGCTGGTTTTCAAACCCTTCTGTGCCTTGCCCCTTCCTTATCTGTGTAACGTCTTCCAGCCCAGCAACCCTCCGAGATATCTGCACTCCTCTAATTTTAGACTCTGAGTATCCCTGATTTTAATCACTCCACACATAGTTACAGTGCCTTCAGCTGTTAAAGCTCTAAGCGCTGGAATTGCCTCTCTAAACCTCTCCATCTCTCTACATCTCTTGCATTCTTTAAGATGTACTTTAAAACCTACCTCTTTGCCCAAGCTTTTGAACTGATATCTCCTCAGTGTTAATTTTGGTTTAAGATGCTCCTGTGAAGTGGTTTAGAATTTTTTTCACTTTGTTAAAAACCCTATGTTAACACAAATTGTTGTGGTTAATCTGTAGTCTGCTGAATTAGGAATTGCTCCAATTGATTCAGGATGCGTCCAAAGGCAGATTTTTCAAAGCAGTTTTACAAAGATAATGAGACACACCTGCTCCCAAAAGCATAATACTTTGGATGACCTCAAGTTTACAGACTTGAAACATATCTTGATCTTCAGAAAGCACAACTAACTGCTGGACAATTAATTCAAAGTTTACATCTGTTAGAATCTTACATACCAGTGCCAGAAATTGCCCTCCCTCCCTGCCATTGTCAGATTTATTACCAGACAGCAGCCAGGTGCCAGAGTTTAAAGCAATCTAGAGTTGTTGGGCCGAGATGCACTTACAGGTGTCTCCTCGGCTTGGCCTAAATAGCCAAGTGGTTATGGTACTGAGTTTGTAACCCCAAGATCAAGAGTTCAAATCTCACAATGGTAAACTATGAAACAATGTAACTTCATCTGAAACAGATGGAAATGGGTTTGTACTCGAAAGAGTTACAGGTGTCTCCTGAAATGGACGCGAGGTGGAGATGGTGCCTTTAGCCAAGAGTCTGCTTTCCCTGTCCGGTCGGAGCATTCGTCAAATTGTAACAAGACAAGCTCATCACAAAACTGGTCCTGACTTTCATGACAAGTATGGAAATGCTGTCCTTGTGGGAGGATTAGCATTCTGTGTTGCAGTCTGGGGTTATGTTGCGACGCAGACTGGGCTCACATGGAACGTGTCTCTCATTGGCAAGATCACCCCTCAAAATTGGAGGGAAGACTAGAGGAACGGACCAAATGTTTGCAAGAAATTGAGTACAGATGGGCTGGATTGCAAATTTGCGTCTAGCTCATGGCTTCTACTGTACTGATTACCTCTGTATAATGGGTCTCATAGTACAGGTGTCTCCTGCCTCTATGCAAATAGGAGCCTTTTTCCCACTGACCTTGCATACTTCAAAATGTCAGTGCTGAAGGTCATCAGGTATGATCCCACTGTTAATGTCGGTTAGGTGAAAATTTGAACCATATTTATAATGATTATATAACACCTTTGTGCCAAAGGTTATGCAGCAAAGCCCAGACCAGGAACAATCTGGATTATAAATTATCACTTCCTGTTGCAAGATTAATAGTTGTTCTTATTTTATTTGTTTAGTTATCTCTTCCTGTGTTAGACTCCTTCAGCAAATTGTTACAAATTTTGATTTTTTTTTAGGTTTCCTTTTTGCTAAAAATCAAACCTATCTGTTCTAATCTGTTTGATATCTGATACATGGTCTACCTGGGGACCATACATCTTATTGATTTTTGGAACAAGGAGATAAGATAGGAATTTGGTCTGACCACTCCATTGATTGATCAGCATTGGGAAAAATGATAGCCCTGACTTCTAATAGTTCAATAAAATATTTAAGGCTTCCTATGTGCAATTATTTGTGGCAGATTTAATTTGGAGTCCTGGAGACAATTGCTTTTGTATGAGTCACATCTGAACACATGACCATATGTCTCCCCTCTTTTCCTCTGAAATCACTCCTCCTCCCACCCCCCCCTCCTTAAACCTGTCCCCTCGGGCAGATTTATGGCCAACCCTCTCGACTTTGCCATCCCCCTTGGCCTCTCAGCTCCCAAAGTCTTGATCACTGACAACAGCAGCAACAAAAACTTGCATTTATATAGCACATTCAAGGCAGCACTTGGTGAGACAGATAATCAGAAAGAAATGAAGAAAAAATTAGTAATGGTGACAAAAAGCTTGGTGACTAAGAAGTGGTTTTTCAGAATGTCTTAAAGGAGACAAGGGATAAGTGGAAAGACAGAGGGGGTTAGCGAGGCTATAGGTGCAGCCACCAATGGTGCGGTGAAAGGAGTGCAAGGTATACAAGAGGTCAGAGCAGTCATTATGTAAATGTCAGTTGTTGTTTTATGGCTAGGGGAAATGGTTTGGTGCAGCAAATGGTTACTTGGACACCATCACTTTCACTGCTTCTAGGGGCCTTTATACCAAACTCCAATACCTTTGCAAGTGTGATTGTCGAATCAATGGGATTTGTCATTGGATGATGTGCTATGCTTGATTGATTGCTTTGCACATGGCTAGCCAATGGAAATTTCCTGCTGTCAGCTATGGTTTCATGCCTAGGTTGAGCCTAGTCTAACAGAGCAGCTGCAAATAAGGATTTATTTTCTAATTATGGCTCCTTTTCTGAAGGTGCCAACTCATGCCATTCGGCAGCTAGTGAATTATCTATTCTTCAACATTTGACTATTCCAATGCACTCTCGGCTGGTCTCCCACATTCTACCCTCCAAAAACTTGAGGTCATCCAAAAGTCTGCTGCCTGTGTCTTAACTTGCAGCAAATCCTGTTCTGCCCCTGTGCTCGCTGACCTACATTGGCTCCTATTCAAAGCTCTGTCATCTCTGTCATCTCATCCAGACCCATAACACTCCGAGTTATCCATGCTCCTTTAATTCTGGCTTCATATGCATCCCCGATTTTAATTGCACCATCATTGGTGGCCGTCAATAGCCTAGGCCTCAATATCTGCAGTATCCTCCTCACACCTCTCTGCTTCCCTACCCCACTTTGCTCTTTTAAGACACTCCTTAAAACCCACCTCTTTGGCCAAGCTTTTGGTCATCAGGCATAATATCTCCTTCTCAAGGGCAATTAGGGAGCAACAATAAATGCTGGCCTAGCCAGTGATGCTGGCATGAACGAATGATGTGGCTCCGTGTCATATTTTGTGTTATAATGCTCCTGTGAAGCACCTGCAAAGTTTTATGATGGCAAAGGTGCTATACAAATATAAGTTGTTGCTTTTTGCGTCCAAATAGTGAGAAGTAGATTATCCATGGGGCGAACCCAATCTTCCAACATAACTTCAGCACAAGATCAGCAAAAACACTAGAGAAACAGTGTAAATAACTCCTGAGATCATGGAACCTCATGGAAATTCTAGCCATGAGTGTCAATAGCTTATGTTTATATAGCACTTCACAGGAGCTTTATCAAACAAAGTATGACACCGAGCAACAGAAGGTCAGAGACATGTTAGGCAGGGATAGGTTTTAAGGAGTGTCTTAAAGGAGGAAAGTGAGGTAGCGAGAAGGAGCGGTGTAGGGAAGGAATTCCTAATGTCAGCAGAAAATTGAATTATCACAGTCAAACAAAAACTCCTGTCTTTGCTGTACCTACAATACACCCACCTTCCAATCGATCATGAGTGGAAACAGTGGCTAATTTTGCTCAGCCTAGCCCAGGGGATCCGAGGTCAATTATATCAACCCAACTGCTTACCTAATTAAAATGAAATAGCTCAATGGGCACTGAAAATCTGTCTGGAAATTCCAGTCTGTATAACTTATTAATATACTTTTTGGTCTTTACCTGGGAAGGTTTGAGGCTGAAATTCCATGGATTTAAACTGGAATTTTTATAATCAAGCAATTATTTTCAGAGCTCAATTTTATTTTGTGTAAATGTGCAGATTTTACTTAAAAGGGATAATTTTACAAGGCTGTGCTCCTATTCTGAATGGGCAGAAGTGCAGGCTGCAGATAAAGCCCATTATTGAGCAACGATTCCTGTCTGAGAGATTCAGCTTAAAAAAATATGCTTCTAGTGCTGATGCATATATTTATTTTATTTATTTGTTCACAGGATGTGGGTGTTGCTGGCCCTTGAGAAGGTGGTGGTGAGCCACTTCTTGAACCGCTGCAGTCCATGTGATTTCCAAGTCAAGATGGTGTGTGGCTTGGAAGGGAGTTCACAGCTGGTGGTGCATCTATGCATATAAGATGTTTCCAGCTTGCAAACATATATTCTAAACAGTTCTCCTAGTTCACAGTGTGCTTTGAATAGTCAGCGTATACTAATTAATCACCAGAATCAGCAAAGCTGACAAAATAAACTGCTCTAAAGTTGCGATTGGATAGGTAAATGATGGATGTTGCTCATTACAACTGTTTTTTAGTCAAATGCCTATCCCTACATTTTTCTACAATCACTTTTGATTAAACCAAGGAAGAATAAATATAGCCCAATTCAGATTTGTTTTGATCACTGTCTGAACAATTAAGCAGTTGCTATATCCTCCTTTGCCATACATACATTGCTGCACTTTTACAAAGATTGCCTGGAAACACACAACTCTGAAACTGTGTACACTACACAGTAGGTGGTCCCAGTCATTGGTAATCAATAAGACCTTCAAAGAACATACTTTTGTCTAACAGTGCATGAGAGATGGACAATAATAACTTTATTTGTTGCAGCGCCAAATTTTTGAAACCATAGCCTTGAAAGCAAGATTAGAGGATGCAGAAGACATTTTGTGATCAGGAGATAGCAGTTTGTTTTTTGGCATGATCATAGTCAGATAAAAACTGCAACATTGCTAGTTTGAATTCAGCTCAAGCCAAGGAATCTTTCCAAAAGAGATTGTCTAACTCTGTGGGATAATCTTATCTTCTCCATATGTGTGGTAATTCAGGGGAATAGGTGGCCTGTTATAGGCCAAAATATCTTCAGCTGCTTCATCAATGACCTTTCTTTCAGCATAAGGTCAGAAATGGGGATTTTCGCTGATAATTGCACAATGTTCAGCACCATTTGCGACTCCTCAGATACTGAAGCAGTCCATATCCAAATGCTGCAAGATCTGGACAATATCCAGGCTTGGGCTGATAATTAGCAAGTAATATTTGTGTCACACAAGTGCCAGGTGATGACCATCTCTTACAAGAGACAAGCTAATCATTGCCCCTTGACATTCAATGGCATCACCTTCGATGATTCCCCACTATCAACATCCTGGGGGTTACCATTGCCCAGAAACTGAACTGGACTAGCCATATAAATACTGTGGCTACATCAGCAGGTCAAAAGCTAGGAAGCCTGCAGTGAGTAACACTCACCTCCTGACTCCTCAAAGCCTGTCCACCATCTACAAGGCACAAGATGGAAGTGTGATGGAATATTCTCCACTTGCCTGGATGAGCGCAGCTCCAACAACACGCAAGAAGCTTAACACCGTCCAGGCAAAGCAGCCCATTTGATTGGCACCCGATCCACAAACTTTCACTCCTTCCATAGTAGCAGCAGTGTGTACTGTCTACAAGAGGCACTGCAAAAACTCACCAAAACTCCTTAGGCAGCACCTTCCAAGCTCATGACTGCTACTGTCTAAAAGGACAAGGGCAGCAGACACATGGGAACACCACTACCTGGAAGTACCTCTCCAAACCACTCATCATCCTTACTTGGGAATATATCGCCGTTCCTTCACTGTCCTGGGGTCAAAATCTGGAACTCACTCCTTAACAGCACAGCGGATGTACCTACACCATAGGGACTGCAGCGGTTCAAGAAGGCTGCTCACCACCACCTTCTCAAGAGCAATTAGGGATGGGCAATAAATGCTGGCCCAGCCAGAGATGCCCACATCCCATGAATGAATAAAAAAAAAACCTGCACAATTTGTGTACCATTGAACTCAATGCAATGAAAATGGGACAGATTCTGTCATGGGCCTGAAATCTGTTCCCTCTGATTACCATCAAGATGATGGTAGAGATCAAAATCCACCACAAGTTGGCACAGACACAATGGGCTAATGGCTCCTTTCTGTACCATAACTTTTTTATGGTTTTATGGTTCTATATGCTTATTAAGAGAGTGGATAAAAGCCCATCATGTTTTCTCCGATCAGAACATCTCTCAGGCAGTGGGCAAATTGTGGAGGGGGATGGGGCAGGGTTGAAAAGGAATCAAACCTAAACTTGTTTGATAAAAGCAAAAAACTGCGGATGCTGGAAATCCAAAACAAAAACAAAAATGTTCATTACACCCTACCGACTCCCACAGCTACCTTGACTACAGCTCCTCACACCCCGCTTCCTGTAAGGACTCCATTCCATTCTCTCAGTTCCTTCGCCTCCGTTGCATCTGTTCTGATGATGCCACTTTTAAAAACAGTTCCTCTGACATGTCCTCCTTCTTCCTTAACCGAGGTTTTCCACCCGCGGTGGTTGACAGGGCCCTCAACCGTGTCTGGCCCATCTCCCGAGCATCCGCCCTCACACCTTCCTCTCCCTCCCAGAATCATGATAGGGTCCCCCTTGTCCTCACTTATCATCCCACCAGCCTCCGCATTCAAAGGAAAATCTTCTGCCATTTCTGCCAACTCCAGCATGATGCCACCACCAAACACATCTTCCCTTCACCTCCCCTGGTGGCATTCCGCAGGGATCGTTCCCTCTGGGACACCCTGGTCCTCTCCTCCATCACCCCCTACAACTCAACCCCCTCCCATGGCACCTTCTCATGCAACCGCAGAGGGTGCAACACCTGCCCCTCCTCATCGTCCAACAGCCCAAACACTCCTTTCAAGTGAAGCAGCATTTCACTTGCACTTCCCTTAATTTAGTCTACTGCATTTGCTGCTCCCAATGCGGTTTCCTCTACATTGGAGAGACCAAACGCAGACTGGGTGACCGCTTTATGGAACACCTTTGTTCTGTCCGCAAGCATGACCCAGACTTCCCTGTCGCTTGCCATTTCAACACTTCACCCTGCTCTCATGCGCACATGCCTGCTGCAATGTTACAGTGAAACTCAACGCAAACTGGAGGAACAGCACCTCATCTTCTGACTAGGCACTTTACAGCCTTCCGGACTGATTATTGAGTTCAGCAACTTTAGATCATGAGGTCTCTCCTCCATCCCCACTCCCTTTCCAATCCCCCTTTTTCCAATAATTTATATATATTTTTCTTTCCCCACCTATTTGCATTATTTTTAAATGTATTTCCATTCATTGTTTTATCTCTACCTTTTAGCCTATTTCGATCCCTTCCCCCCTACTCCACCCCCACTAGGGCTATCTGTACTGTTCTGTTGAAGAGTCATATGGACTCGAAATGTTGACTATGTTCCTCTCCGCAGATGCTGCCAGACTTGCTGAGTTTTTCCAGGTATTTTTATTTTTGTTTTAGGGCTATCTGTACCTTGCTTGTCCTGCTTTCTACCCTTAATGTCACCATTAGCACATTTCTTAGCTAATATCACCACCGTCAACACCTCTTTGTCCTTTTGTCTATGACATCTTTTGGCAATCTCCACCTATCACTGGCCCTCTATCCAGCTCTACCTGTCCCACCACCCCCCTTAAACCAGCTTATATTTCATCTCTTTTCTATTTTTACTTAGTTCTGTTGAAGAGTCATACAGACTCGAAACGTTAACTGTGTTCCTCTCCGCAGATGCTGTCAGACCTGCTGAGTTTTTCCAGGTATTCTTGTTTTTGTTCTAAACTTGTTTGTATGTCTGAACTAAAAACAATTGCTATGTAGATCGAGTGTAAAGCATGGTTACCAATCAGATAACCGCTGATTCTGCTTCTGAAGACTTCATCTGCAAACGTGATTTTGAGATTTTGTCTGTGATTGAGTTTGTATAGGACTCCATAAACCATCAGTTACTGTGGGAATGTTCCAAACTCTTGAGTTCACTTATCGTGTAATTGGGTGAAATAACAGCCTCACTATAATAGAATTAGTATTGTGAGAATGGGGGAAACTTCAAGCCTCATAGCAGTAGAACAATTCGCAGATCAAAGCCATTGATCACAGTATCCAAACTGATTTTAAGCTCTATTATGCCATGTGAATGGGTTAGTTGGAGCAGTAAATCTGTTGAAAATTAATTCTGCCTGATTCTTGATGATTATAAGCGTCATCATATTCTCAGAGTCAGCCGTGGCTCATACCGTTACCATGAGGTTCTGGGTTCAAATCTCACACCAGGGCATGAGCACAAAAATCCATGCTGACACTTGAATGCAATATGGAGGGAGGTGCCATCTCGCAGATGAGATGTCAAACCAAGGCCCCATCTGCCTGCTTGGTGGATATTAAAGATCCCATGGCCCCATTTCAAAGAAGAATAGGGAAGTTATCCCTGATGTCCTGGCCAATATTTGTCCCTTAATCAACGTCATTAAAAAAAAAACAGACCTGTGACACAGTGACTATACTTCAAAAGTACTTAATTGGCTGTAAAGTACTTTGAGACATCTGGTGGTCATGAAAGGCACTATATACATGCAAGTCTTCCTTTCTTCCCCAGGACAATTTTAGGTGCAGCTGTCCAAAGCTCTCATCTAAAGCAGACAGGGTTCATTACTCTTATTTAGAAAGGGCTGTGGTGTTTTGCATATAATCTCTCAAAGCAGACAGGATAGCAAGTGCAGAGGACACTGAAGTAGACACTATCGGGCGGTGACTGAGAGGTCACAAAGAGGAAAGAAAAATATCTTTAGGTCCTTTTTGGGATGTTTTTGATTTAAAAAAAAAAGGGGTTTTCCTGCTAGCGCATATGCTAAGCTGAGCCTTTGCGTTCATATATAATTGACAATCCCTATAAGCTACATGCCACGTAATGCTCCCTTTACTTTGTAGTAGTGATTTGCCCACAGGCAGTTCCTCTGATCACGTCTTCATGCCTTGTGGTCTTGTGGTCTATTCTTCATTTGCTCATAAGGTCTTCCCATTTTCCATTTCAGTGAACAATATTTAAACTGCCTCAAGAACATGACCCTCAGAATAACAGTTCGAATTGCTTCGATGTAACACCCCTATTCTCTTCACCAGACATCACTGATTCTATCTTCAACCATTCAAGCTTCCTGGCCGTGAGATTCAACAGCCATTTTCATTGACTGTTCATACCGGAGATACTGGGGAGGGTGAGGGGAGCGATTTCCTGCTGAATGGGCACAATGTTTTACAACAAACAGGTTAGCCCTCTCTCACAACCCAAATTGGAAATGCTGAGAGGGTGACTGAATATCTGCCTCAGAGCATCACCAAACTGAACTGTGGAAAATTGGGACCAGGGGCCCATTATGTAGAAAACCCAAGGGAAAACTGGCACGTGGGATCTAACCATCTGCGACCAATGGTGGTATAATCTCATCACCACAACCAAAAGAAGGCTGTTGCATCTTCTAACCATTACAGCAATGTCAACAGCCTGCACTTGCAAAGCACCTTTAAAATGGTGTTGTGATCTCAGTAGAAACCAACATTATTAGTTTTTTTTTAAGAATCTGCAAACCCAGGTATTTACTAAAAAAATGAAGCCACAAAGTTCACAGTTTAAAGCAAATGAATTTCACTGCACCAAAATCAAAGAACCTGAAATATAATAACAAAACTATCTTAAATAGTCAATTACCTTAAAGATTATAAGTGTACAATGAACACAATTACTTATACTCTAAATTGAATGTCTTAACTCCACTTTTCTTCAACACCCGTTTGACTTACATCCCCAAAACTTCGGGCTGAATTTTCCCCCAGTCGGGGGTGCTATGCGAGAGTGGGCGGGAGTGGGCGCGAACCCAATTGGCGCCCCCGATCAGGGATGTGCCGCTATTTTATGTGGGTGGGCCTTGTAGACCTGCCCAGCGTGACACTTGCCCAGAAGTGCTGAGATCTCCCCAAGGCACAGAGGTGCCTCAGGGAGATCGGTTTGACATATGTTAATTTAAATAAAGGGGGATAAAAACTTTTAAAACATGTCCTCTCATGTGATACTGTTACATGAGCTAGGACATGTGAAAGAATTATTTAAAAATTTTTATTGACTTTTAAAACACTTCGTGAAACCTCATCTCGCCTGAGGATGAGGTTTCATAAAAAATGCGAAGGTCGCCTGGGCTCTTTGCCTGCCCCCCGCCAACCTTAAGGTTGTACAGGCAGCTCAGTTAATTGAATTAATCACTATTTAAATAGCCTTAATAGGTCAACTTGGCTGCGTGCCTGCCGAACTGAAAATCTAAATGACGCGCGGTGATGTTGGGACGCCCGCCTTATGTCACTGCGCGTCATTTTACATGTTAGCAAGTGGGCCCTGCCCCCACTCACTGACCGGTGAATTCTGCCCTTCAAGTCAGATACCTATCAAAAATTGGAAGATTAACCGCTTGGTCTGAGTACTGTTTCAACAATTCGTATACTGGCTGAGATTTCTTGCACCTTCCACTTACCTACAGCAAGGCTGCTTCAAGAGTTTCTGTGTCCCTTCAAATCTTGTCCTTAATCTTGCATTAAGGTTCAAACACATTGTTCAGTAAAGGCTTCTCTAGTCTCTGAAGAGTAGCCTCCTCAAGTTAGAACTCTCCTGGTTCTAATATTCTTTAATTCTAGAGTTTTGCATCTAAAACTGTCTCTCTTATCAGCTTATCTATACCAAAACTTCAACTCCCTGTTAGTAGAGTCCTTCGGTGAGCAAGAGTTTTTTTCTCTTATAGCCAACATCCAGACTTCTGACCAAATTCTGAAAAGATATAAAACAGAAAATGCTGGAAAAGCTCAGCAGATCTAACAGCATCTGTGGAGAGAAAAAAGACAGAGTTAACATTTTGAATCCTTATGACTCTTCTTTCAGAGTCATATGGACTCGAAACATTAACTTTTTTTTATCTCTCCACAGATGCTATTAGACCTGCTGAGTTTTCCCAGCATTTTTTGTTTTTGTTTCAGATTTCCAGCATCTGCAGTATTTTGCTTTCTTCTGAAAAGAGATGTTTTCCTCCGTTCAGCTTGTTCTAAACTCCAGTACAACTGCTTGAAAAGAGAACCATGCATAGGAACACACTAATATTTATAATTAACTTGTTAACCTTTTTTTCCTCTTCATTGTTTGTCTCCCAGACAATCTGGTCATATGATCACTTACTGGAAGCCTGGTGCTTTACCAGAAAATCAAACCCTAAAAAAATTTAGTTCTCAAAGGGACCATCACACCAAGATAAGATATAGGTTTCCCCTTCAAAAGCACATGGGACATTACGATGATAAAACATCTCAAGGTGCTAACAAACAAATTGGTTGCCATGTTTGCATACATTACAATCTGCACTTCACTAATATTTCTCTGGCTCTGAAGCACTTTAGGATGTCCTGAGTCCATGAAAGACACTATATGGATGCAGGTTCTTTCTTTCATATCGGATTGTTTGTGCCCTGAAAATGAAAAAGCATCTTTATCGAGAATGGTCAATTTTTCCTATAACTGCAACATTTCATCTTACAACTAGGTACCTTGGGATATAATAGTTCTCCCCTTGTTTAAGCAGATAGATAACTTGTCGCTAATGCTGCTCTTCTGCAGGTTGGTAGGAAGCATAGAGTCGAGAGCAACTGATGAATGTCTTGCAGATTTCCTTAAACCCACGGCTCTCCACTACAGTGTAGAAGCTTTGGTTAGACATCAGGCACTTCAGAAAGCTAAAAAAAAAGGTTTCATTTATATAGTACCTTTAATGTCCCAAAGCTTTTACAACCAATGATGTACTTTTGAAACGTAGTTGTAAATGCTGTTGAAATGTAGTGAATATGGCAGCTAATTTGCACACAGTGAGGTCCCACAAACAACAATGTGATAATGACCAGATGATCTGTGATGTTGATTAAGGGAATAATATTGAGCAGAACACTGGGGAAGGCTCTTTTTCAAAATAGCGCCATGTATCTTTTATGTCCATCTGAAAGAGCAGACGGCAATCCATTTTAACATCTCCACTGAAGGGCAGCACATCCAACTGTGCAGCACTCAGCAGTGGAGTGTCATCCTAGATTTTTGTGGAGTGGATCTTGAACCCACAACTTTCTGGTTCAGAGAAGTGAGTGATACTGACTGAGCCATGCCTGACATTCCAGATTAGGAATAAAGATAACGTTGAAATTGCCCCCTCTCACTATATGGTGAACTGCCTGGTTGGCACTCCAGTGTGTGATGTTGCTACACTGCCTGATGTTTGATTCTGTTGTGATGAGAAGAGACTTATGTTCATTGTGAGAGTTTCCCTTTTTAGTTGGGAGACTTAACATATGTCACAGAAAATACTGAGTTTTCAAGATTGTATAATCTGCTATTTAGACTTCTGGATACTTTCACATATTGTCCCAATCTATAATAGGCATTGCTCAATATGTTTGAGAGGAAGAGAGAGAGTGGGAAGGGAAGGAGTGAGAAAGATATTATCATGAAATGTACATTTAAAAAATAAAAAAGTCAAGTTTTAAAGCATTAGAATTATCTTTCATTTTGAATGTTGGATATTACTGCTTAAGTAATAAAATACTGGTAATGTGATAAGTTGAATTAGCTTTATAAAGATATTAAACTCACTAGGCAAGTGACTGAATTAACCTCCGATAGCCATTAACCTGGGGTGCCTTATTGATCTTTTCATTACAACTGTATGTTATCATAGCTCTGTAGCACTGATAGACTCAATGTATCCTCAATCCTGTATCTCTGACAATGCCATTAGTACACTCTTTTCTTAAAAAGTGTGATTGACAAACCAAAGTGAGAGGCCAAGGACAAAATGGAGAATATAAAGGCTTAAAGGAGGACACAAGGTAGAATTAGAAATATTGATTGGGTGATGCCAAGCTTATGTTTAGAAGGCCCTGAGGATTGTAGAGGAAGGAAAGACATTGGGAGATAAAGTGTTTCA
Organism: Carcharodon carcharias; assembly: GCF_017639515.1. Taxonomy (NCBI): domain Eukaryota; kingdom Metazoa; phylum Chordata; class Chondrichthyes; order Lamniformes; family Lamnidae; genus Carcharodon; species Carcharodon carcharias. Next base: position 12,808,531 of record NC_054491.1, on the reverse strand, counting down.
CAGCTCTGATGACCAGACTGAGCACTAAGACTTAATTTTGATGCATTAGGTATTTAGGAAGGCGGAGATTGAGAAAAAGCTTGGAATTAGTTACTGGTAGTAATATTTATCCTTTAGATGAATTTAAGCCTGATAGAGATGTAAGAGATGTTGAAAGAAAAGTAAGTGGCTGCCCACTGCAGCACTTGAGCACATGACCTCGGCTGACACTTTGGTGGGACTTTCTTGTTTGACTGCAAGAATTTGAGCAATCTGAGGCAAAGGTACAACCTAGTGAGCCATGTTGACAGTACATACAATTTGTTTCTGGAAACTGTTCAATTTTGATGAGTTTATATATCCCAGTTTCTACCTTCTTTAGGCACTATTTAGATTTCCCTGCTTTACTCTTCCCTCGTGACCTGAGCTGGGATTTAGTTCATGGGCACCAATTTATATCTTAGTACCCTCCTTGAATGGTTTTTCTTCACGTCTGAGGCTATTTATCAACAGTCTGGTAAAAGCAAAGTGCTGCGGATTGGAAATCTGAAATAAAAACAGAAAATGCTGGAAAAACTCAGCAGGTCTGACAGCACCTGGGATAGACAGGTTTTTAATCATTAAGGGAATCAAGGGTTATGGGGAAAAGGCAGGAAAGTGGAATTGAGGATTATCAGATCAGCCATGATCTCATTGAATGGCGGAGCAGACTTGATGGACCGAATGGCCTGCTTCTGCTCCAAGTCTTATTGTCTTATGGTCATCTGTGAAGAGAGAGAAAGAGAGTTGACATTTTGAGTCCGTATGGCTCTTTGTCAGAGCTACAGAGAAGTAGAAAGTGATGGAATTTATATTGTTTAAGTGGGGTGGAGCAGGTAAAGCAGGACAGAAGGTTAGCAATAGGTGGGGGCTAAGAAGAGTCTGACAAAGATGTCATGGCCTGCAATAATTATGGTTTTATTTAGGAGTGTAATGTATCTTTTAGAATAATACTTGTTAAGGAAGATCACATAATCTGTAGTAACCAATAGGAGAGTAGCACAAGCTACCTCTAGAGTCAGTGTAGAGATAGAGTTGGAGATGAAGGCACATGTGAAGTTGCTGCTGAGTTCATTGTGAATAACCTACTGTTTCAACCCAAGAAGTATCTGCTGATCAACTCTATCATCAATAGTAGCAACTCGGCCACCCTGACAACAAACTGGCGACGAGGATAAAACAGGATAGAACAGAAGAAATCAAGTTAGAAAGAAATCGGCACTGTACCTCGCCCAATGATTGTAAGCAGCAAGCTCTATTATAATTGAAGAAGTTATCCTCTCTCAAAATGCCACAATTTTGGAGAATTGTTCCTTTTGAACCAACCACAGATGATTGGTCTCATTACATAGAATGCCTCACGTTCTTTTTACAAGCAAATGAGATTGTGGGGAAGAGAAGAGGCGAGTGATCCTCTTAAATACTTGTGGGAGCAAAACCTATTGTTTGATTCGAAGTTTGATGGCACCCAATGTCCCAGATTCGAAAACGCTTGATGAATTGGTGGACCTCATGAAGAGTCATTTTCAACCAAAGCCCTCAGTCATGATGCAGATGTTCAGGTTTAATTCATGAAATAGAACCCTGGGTGAGACAATTGCATGCTATGTGGCAATTTGAAGCAGCTAACAGGACATTGTGAGTTCAGTACAACGCTGAATGACATGCTCAGGGATCGTTTAATGTACGGTGTGAATGAGGACACTATTCAGAAAAGATTATTGTCTGAAGTGAAGCAGGACTTCAAGAAGACGCTAGAGATAGCAGTGGCCATGGAAAGCACAGTAAGAGATTCAAAAGCAATACAGAGTGCGCAAAATGGCACCGTCCTCCATATCTGGCAGGTAACCCCAGCTGAAAAAGGCACAAAAATGCAAGACTCTGCCAACAAACAGGAAACAGCCAAAAAACAGTTTAAAAAAATGGAATGCTACTATTGTCACAGAAATGCACGTATAATGAGCCAGTGCAAGGAAAGATTCAAGCAGCCTTGTGAACAAAAGAAGAAGCCCAATGAAATCTACAATGTAGAAGAGCCTGAAACAACAAATTCAGACATTTACTCGTTGTTTAACTTGAAAGTTGGAAAAACAACCAATATTTGTCATAGTGAAAGTAAATGGCAAACCTGTTAGAATGGAAGTGGACACAGGAGCTTCCACTACAGTAATTGGGGAACATACCATCAGATATCTGAATAATGGTGAACATCAATTAAGTTTAGAAGTAACAGCTGTCAAACTTACGGGTGAAGACATTCAAGTAGAAGGCATAAGCAGAATAACTGTCCGTTATGGAAGCCAACTGGCAAAGCTACTAGTGTTGTTATTGAGAGGCAGAGGACCAAGCCTACCAAGATGAAACTGTTTAAGGGAAATCAAGCTTGATTGGCTACTAAGATTCCAAAAGGGAGCTGGAAATGTTCTTGTTTTGAAAAAGGAGTGTGTAAAGACTCAACAAACTGAAGAAATGTAGGCTGTCTTAAGGCAAAACCTGGAAGAACAGCAAAGGAAACTCGAAGAGACCCTGCTGGATGACAGAGTTCGAGACGAGGTGAGCAACCTTCACAGAGAGCAAGAAAACCTGTTAAAAGGCTGCAAGATTGCCTCAGGTCAAAGGTTGTACCTCTGGAAAAATATGAAGAGAAACAGAAAGAATTCAGCACCTCTCTGAACAAACTGAAGAAATGATAAATGCAAAATACTGTGGATGCTGGAAATCTGAAATAAAAACAGAAAATGCTGGAAAAACTCAGCAGGTCTTACAGCATCTATGGAGAGAGAAACAAGAGTTAACGTTTTAAGGTTGAATGACCCTTCTTCAGAGCTAGAGAGAAGTAGAAAAGTGATGAAATTTATACTGTTTAAGGTGAAGCAGGAAAGAAGGTCAGCGATAGGTGGGGGCTAAAGAGAAATGGAAGAAAAGACAAAGGGAATGTTAATGGTAGTGGTAAGGGCTAAAAGAGGTGCTGATAGCGGCATAAAGGTAAGAAAGCAGAATGTGATAATAGCAGAACAAGGGTAAGCACTGTGCGAAAGAACAACATGGAACAAGGAACAGATGGCCCTTTTTGGGGTGGGGTGGGGGGAGGAGGCAGTGGTGGGGGAAAAGGATAGAAAAAGGGAAAAAGGGGATAAAACAGTGAATAAATGAATAAAAATGAAAATAAATGGACAAAAAATAAAAATGAATTAAAAAAGGGGGTTTCATTGGGCCTATCGCTGTCCTTCTCTCCAGCTTCACGTGCTCCAGCCGCTTAAACAGTATAAATTTCATCACATCTCTTCTCTTTAGCTCTGAAGAAGGGTCGTACAGACTCGAAATGTTAACCCTGTGTCCCTCTCCATAGATGCTGTCAGATATAAGCTGAAGGATGAGTTGGCAGAGAAGACACAACAATGTTCAATTTCCCACGAGGCAGCAAAGAAAGAGACGCAAGAGCTGAAGAATCAGGGAAATGAAGCCAAAGAGGCTTTGGAAGCAAGAGTCACAGAATTTCCCAAGAAGCAGACAGATAATGAAATTTTCTGAGACTCAGCCACTGAGTTGAGCTCAGACAATTTGAGCTGGCATCTAAGAGAAGTCTGGCCAATAGTGAAGTCAAAAAGAAGGCCGAGATTAAAGTCTGTGCTAGAAAGAAGAAGGCATTAGAAAGAAGATACAAAAATACTAATAGGGCGTTAATTCTAGCAGCATACAAATAACTTTCGTACATAGGCCTGGCATTCAAATGGCAAACACCGATGCCCTTAGTTGTTTGCCTTCACAAGAAATTGATGAGCTCGTCTCAGTTTCACAAGATTCCCTCGCTGGTATGTGCTCGACAGATAAGAGACCGGACAAGTCGGGACCCAGTCCTATCTCAAGTACAAGGACAAGTGCTGCATGGTTGGTCACAGGAATCCTGTGACATATCTGATGACATTTTTTTTTAATTCACTCATGGGACGTGGGCGTCGCTGGCTAGCCAACATTTATTACCCATCCCTAATTGTCCTTGCTCAGAGGACATTTTTAAGAGTCAACCACATTGCTGTGGGTCTGGAGTCACATGTAGGCCAGACCAGGTAAGGACAGCAGATTTCCTTCCCTAAAGGACGTTAGTGAACCAAATGGGCCTTTACAAGAATCTACAATGGTTTCATGATCATCATTAAAATTTTAATACCAGATTTTTTGTTGGATCCAAATTCCCCCATCTGCCATGGCGGGATTCGAACCTGGGTCCCCAGAGCATTACCCTGGGTCTCTGGATTTTTAGTCTAGTGACAATACACCATTGCTTCCCCAAATGAAACCTTACTTCAACAGAAGACGTGAAATAACCGGCCAGGATGACATCTTATTTTGGGAGCATGAGTGGTAGTTCCTCCAAAGGGAAGGGAGCCTTTTAATTGAACTACACAGTGCCCATCCAGTAATTTCTCTAATGAAGAACATAGCACGCAGCTATCTATGGTGGCCTGGGATGGATGGTGAAATAGAGAGTTTAGTGAAGCACTGTGTGCAACGCCAGCAACTGCAAAAGTTGCCAGTGACAGCTCCATTACAGCCATGGGAGTGGCCATGATCACTGATGGAACCAAATCTTGGTGATTTGTCTCTCTCTTCCTTAAATGGCCCACATGTTTCCTGATGAACTGGTATTCTACCTCCACATTGGTAAGATAGAGGTCCAGTCACTGCACTTATTTCACCCAGTAATCAACTTGGTCCTTCTCCAAAGTTCTTCACATATACCGGCTCTCTGGATGGTAAATTTCCTCTCACGACTATGCCAGTTGTGTCTGGTTTTCTGGCTTCCCTGACTCCTTTCCACCTTCCCCTCTAAATTCAGCATTATTAAGCTCAATCTTATCCTGAGATGGCGTTTCAACAATAACTCCGCAGGTGTGACACCCATTGTTGTATAAGGGATAGTCATGTAATGAGAAAGAAAGCCTGCTAGCTTGGTTGTCAAGAAATCACCAGTTAGCGATGCAGTTACACATTGGGTGCAGTTACACATTGGCTATGTCGGACCTTTCCTGGGAACAATGTTTCTGCTCATTGTCGATGCCCATTCAAAATGGCTGGATGTATATGAGGTGAAGTCACCAGCGTTGGCTGTTACAATTAAGAAACTACTTCAGGATTTTGCCATTCACGGACTACCAGAAGTAATCATTTCTGATGATGGCACGGCATTTATGAATGCTGAGTTTCAGCAGTTTATCAATCTCAACAGAATCACTCGTGTAAAAACTGCATCACACCATCCTTCCTCCAACGGACTAGCCGAAAGGATAGGTGACATTTCCAGATCAATCATGATCTAACTGAAATAAAAATACCTGGAAAAACTCAGCAGGTCTGGCAGCATCTGCGGAGAGGAACACAGTTAACGTTTCGAGTCTGTATGACTCTTCAACAGAACTAAGTAAAAATAGAAGACAGGTGAAATATAAGCTGGTTTAAGGGAGGGTGGGACAAGTAGAGCTGGATAGAGGGCCAGTGATAGATGAGAATCCAGCTCTACTTGTCCCACCCTCCCTTAAATCAACTTATATTTCACCTCTCTTCTATTTTTCCTTAGTTCTGTTGAAGAGTCATACGGACTCGAAATGTTAACTGTGTTCCTCTCCCCAGGTGCTGCCAGACCTGCTGAGTTTTTCCAGGTATTTTTATTTTTGTTTTGGATTTCCAGCATCCGGAGTTTTTTGCTTTTATCCATGATCTAACTGTGTGGTTTTATTATTCTATTTAGCGAATGCAAAGCCCTGAAGCCGAGCAACAGCCTTCTCGTTTGCTGGGTTTAATGTGATTGGTTCACTACTTTCATCTGTAGACGGGGCGAGGGGCACTTCTTGTTAAGGTGCAGCATTGTTTGTATCTTTCCACAAGTGCTTGAGGGGTTTAAGTATGGTGGAACAAGCTCAAGGGGCTGAATGCCCTCTTTTTGTTCTTATGAAAAAGTAATCACTTTTAGAATGACTGGAATCAGAGCCCTTTTCCTTTGTCCAATCCCTCAGTGACACCCTCTATTGTTGCATGGTAACAGGGAACAGTAATGCCTTCTAGATCACTGTTGCTAGGTATGGTGCCATGTGGAACAATAGCTTGGGAAACAGAACTGAAATGAAAGGCAGGTAGCAATTTGACCATCAGTACAATATTTCAAAACTGCTTTTTGAAACTGAAAGATTTAATTACTTGGTTTTATGCATTACTAGATAAAAGTCATAATAAAAAAACTAAAAATTGCTTGTCAAATTTTTGAACTTTCTCTTTTAAGTGGACATGATTCATTCTTTTATTGCCTCTTGTCACTTTAGAAAAATTGTTGATGGGTCTCAATGGCAATTACTGAGAAGAAACTTCTATTTCTCATTGCTAAGTGCTGTGCACAATAGATATTAGCTTTTGTGTGCGCTTTAAGAACATCTGACCTTATTTAACAGCGTCAGCTTTTGTTAGTGTGTCTGTTACTTTTAATATTCAACATCTTGTGCCATCAAGGCAACAGCAATCTACAAAAGCACATGAAAATAGCCAAGCGAAAAAAAAACCTGTCATGCTTAAATCTTAAATTTAGTGGGTGGAGAATGTAACGCTTGCCAGTATAAAAATAATTGTGGGTGTCGAGGAATCAAAGCACAATTACCCATAAACAACGAATTGCTCATTTGCCAATGCTGCCACATGTAGATTGCTGCTGTTGTATCCATTTTTCCATTTGCATCCCTACTTCTTATAAAATGTATATATCTCTAAAATTTGCAAGTTTGCCAACCCGCAGATTAAACAACGAGCTTTTCCGATGGCGAGTTTAGTTGCTTTGAGATGACTGTCACTCAAACCCAAACTCTAACTGCTGTTGGAAACAGCCCTGAGTTGGACCTCGAGACTGAGCAGCAGTTTACAATGGACATGCTTAATTAAGCTTGGGAGTGGCGAACTGAGTCAGTCATCACACAGGGTTCCCTTGCACAGTTTCCCGTTCTTGTCATCCCTGTCAGGGACAGATGTTAACAGGGCTATGAAGTGCTTTCCAAATGACAGAAATGTAAAACTCCAGGTTTTTCCTGGGACTGACATTATGGGCAGAACTTTGCCCTCGTCGGGCAGGTACCCCGGGCGGGCCTGAGAGGGGCCGCAGAGCTGACCACTGCCGGCGATCGGGCCCCGAACTGCGATTTCACGCTGGGCGGCCAATTAACAGCCTGCCAGCATGAAACGTGTGCTGCAGCGCTGCCGGGAAGTTGGCGCACATGTGTGGGGAGGGTGCGCGCAGTAAAAGCTCCCCGAGTCACAGAGCTGCCTCAGGGAGGGCTGAAGATTTTTAATAATAAAAATAAAGCTATTTAAAATAATGAAAACATGTCCCCTCATGCGACTCTGTCACATGAGCAGGGGCGTGTTAAATAGTGGTGTTAAAAGTTTTTTTAAAAATCCCTGGTTGAAACCTCATTCCCGCCTGTGGATCGCCAAAAATGCAAAGGCCGCTTGGCCTTTTCGTCCGCCCGCTGACTGAGCAGTTGGACGGGCAGTGAAAAATTCGAATCAATTAATTGATTAAGGGCCTTTATAGGCCGCTTAATTGTCGGCGGGCGCGCTGCCGACTCCCGCGCTTGCCCGCCAACCGAAATATCACGCGAGTGCGCAATGGCTTCGGGAAGCTTACCCGACATCATCGCGGGTCATTTTACACTCGTTCAGGTCGGGCGCGTGCCCACAAAATGAGGGAAAGATTCTTCCCTGTTAGTTTTGTCAACTACTAGCATGAAGCAGTGTCTGGGTGGTCTCACTCGCAATGCAGAGTGTTATTTGGCTACAAGTATATTGCTAATCTTGTGCTGCTATCACGTGGAACTAGGTCACATTGACACAGAAAGCACTGAATAATAGAAGTATTCATTGACTTTTCCTCTTCCAGTGTTTATAAAATAGTGCAAGTTAAGAATCGTTGAATTAGCAGTATCCATTTATATATAGCAACACAATACATTCAAAAAGGACATTAATTAGGATGTTTCCAGGGATAAGGGACTTCAGTTATGAGGAGAGGTTGGAAAAGTTAGGACTGTTCTCCCTCAGGACAGAGAAGATTAAGAAGTGACTGAAGTTTTCAAGATGATCAGAAGTTTTTGATAGGATAGATATGGAAACAAAATTATTTCCACTGACTAGCGGGTCAGTAACAAAAGTTCGAAATCAGTGACAAAAGATCTAGGGGGAAGACAAGAGGAATGTTTTCCACGTAGAGGTGAATTTGGAATATTATACCTGAAAAAGCAGGGCAAGTTGATTGCATTCAAATTGTAAATGGGTGTCAGGTGGAGGATGAGAAACTAATAAGAGCTATGGACAAAAAATCAGTGGTGTGGGACTAAGCATAACTGTTCTTTCAAAGAGCCAGCACAGGTTTCCTTCTAGGCAAGATCCTAGGGTTTTATGAACAGAAATTAAGCACCTGCTTTATTCTCCTTATTTACTTTCTTACTTCAAAGATCAAGTTTTCTGCTTGGAGAGCTGACTGTCCTTGCTGCTGTGCTTAAGATGCATTCTGAACACAACTTGATAATTAAAGATTAAATGCAGGTGGAGAAGCCTCAATTTAGCTCGAGTTCATTTCTAACCAAGCAAAGCAATGCTGCTGTGCATAGCAATCTTTTATCCACTATAATTTTCTTACCATCTGTAATGACTCGATGGAGCAGGCAGGGTTCAACAAAAAGCAGCTAGACTTTATTACAGGGAGATTTTCAGGTCGTACATGCTCAGCCAGAATTCTCTGACCCCTGACAGACCCCCTCCTGAAAGGAGGGGCTGTACCCTCAGTTACCACGCCATCAATTAGCACAATCCAGGCAAAGAGCAGAAATCCACTGGGTGAGGCTGGGTAAAACGTGCCAGACTCTTTTTTTGCAACATTCTGCTTTCTATTTTAGTCACAAAAAGTGTACCGGCCATTTAAGCTGCTGCAGGCCTGTAAGAATTCCACCTCCTTATCAACGAGCAAGTTTCTAACCTGGCACTTTGCCTCATCCGTATGAGGAGTTGACCAAAAACACTGGCATAAGCCCCCTGCTGGTTTCTATGGGCATTCTCTTCTCACAGCGGATGCCCTGGGAGTCCTCAACATTGACTCTGGACCCCATGAAGTCTCATTGCATCAGGTCAAACATGGGCAAGGAAACTTCCTGCTGAACACTACCTACCGCGCCCCCTTAGCTGACGAATTAGTAGTCCTCCATGTTGAACACCACTTGGACGAAGCACTGAGGGTGACAAGGGCGCAGAATAGATTCTGCATAGGGGTCTTCAATGTCCATCACCAAAAGTGGCACGGTAGCACCACTACTGACCGAGCTGGCAGAGTCCTAAGGACATAGCTGCTAACCTGGGGCTGCGGCAGGTGGTGAGGGAACTAGCAAGAAGGAAAAACATACTTGAGCTTATCCTCACCAACCTGTGTGCTGCAGATGCATATGTCCATGACAGTATTGGTAGGAGTGACCACTGCACAGTACTTGTGGAGACAAAGTCCAATTTTCACATTGAAGATACCCTTCATCGTGTTGTGTGGCACTCCCACCGTGGTAAGTGGGATAGATTTCGAACAGGCCTAGCAACTCAAGACTCGACATCCATGCGATGCTGTGGGTCATCAGCAGCAGCAGACTTGTACTCCACCACAATCTATAACGTCATGGCCTGGCATACCCCCCCACGCTACCATTACCATCAAGCCAGGGGATTCACATTGGTTTGATGAAGAGTGCAGGATGGCATGCCAGGAGTAGCACTAGGTGTACCTGAAAATGAGGTGTCAAACTGGAGTCAATGGGAATCGGGGGAAAACTCCGCACTGGCTGGAGCCATGCCTAGCATAAAGGAAGATGGTTGTGGTTGTTGGAGCTCAAACATCTCAGTTCCAGGACACCACTGCAGGAGTTCCTCAGGGTAGTGTCTTAGGCCCAACCATCTCCAGCTGCTTCATTAATGATCTTCCTTCCATCAAAAGCTCAGAAGTGGGGATGTTCGCTGATGGTTGCACAATGTTCAGCGCCATTGGTGACTCCTCAGATACTGAAGCAGTCCATGTCCAAATGCAGCAAGACCTGGATAATATCCAGGCATGGGCTGATAAGTGGCGGGTAACATTGGCACCACAAAAGTACCAGGCAATGACCATCACCAACAAGAGGAAATCTAACAGGGGCAGTGAAGGCGTTGTGGTATTGTTGCTGGACTAGTAATCCAGTGACCCAGGGTAATGCTCTGGGGACCCAGGTTCGAAATCTGCTGTCCTTACCTGATCTGGCCTACCTGTGACTCCAGACCTACAGCGATGTGGTTGACTTTAAAAAATGCCCTCTGAACAAGGGCAGTTATGGATGGGAAATAAATGATGGCCTGGAGTCCCTCCCTAACAACATTGTGGGTGTACTTACACCACATGGACTGCAGCAGTTTAAGAAGGCAGCTCACCACCACCTTCTCAGGGGCAACTAGGGAAGAGCAATAAATGCTGGCGCAGCCAGCGACACCGCGCCCCATGAATAAATAAAAGAAACCACTGTCACTCCCCCCAACTCCCGAAATGCCCCCATCTTGCCCACCTCCCACCAGTTTCCTGCTGAGAGATGAAAATCGGCCCCAAAGTGTTAGTGAGCCAGACTCACTGAACTAGGCCAACTTTGCAAGTATTTATTGCATGAGGTACAGGATTTAACACCTCGCCTTGAGGAATGTTGTGTCACAAGTTTGTTTTACTTCATTTGAAACTGGCCTAATTATCAGAATTTAAAAAATTAATTATTATTGACACATGTGCAATTGGAGAGTTGTTTTCATCAATTTGTGATTTCCAGTACAATTATACTTACTATGGCTATGCTATGTTAATTACTTTGAGACAGTAATAAACGGGATAGAAATGGAAATTTCAACATATTCAGTTATAGAATTCTGAGGAAATACTTGGCATAGAGCAAACCATGTGGACTGAGCAGCTGGTCCAAGCTTTGCCAAGTCACATTTTATAGACATCACTGACTTCCACTCGACATATTGTTTAAACTCTTGAAAACAGTATTTCTGTAAAAGATCACAAAAAACTTTTGACATGCCACCATGATGGATAGTGCTACACATAATACTCAGGCAGCTCGCGTAAATCAGCAATTTTTGGCTCTTCATTTTTGTCAGATTCCAAACGCCACAGTTTGGATTAATTAATCTATTTGCAGCATAAATAGGACAGCAATGCCAGGATGTCACTGTCGTTTTAACACAGTGAACTGGCTTTTACAAGCTTGTGTGCTTTGGTATTGGATCTCTGGCTGTAAGACATGGTAGTATATTGTTATTCATCTGTTATAATTGGGTTCTCATCATGAACAAAGAGTTCAGGGTGTCCAGTTGTGTCTCGACTGTATTAATAATGATTCAGGATTTGAAAATGTTTGCCAGAATCAGCAGCAAGTCAAATATTAGGAAAGCCCACAGATAATAAGCGGCTCCAGACAGGATAATATATTTATGCATCTGGTTGTAATATTGTCTGTTTCGCTAACCTTGAAAGTGAAAATTGCATTAAGAAAGAGTGAAAAAATACTACTTTCAGCAGTGTTTAGCAATCAAAGCAGGTATTTATGGATGATCACAGTTTTAGGATGATGTTTGTGCTCATGCTCGTCCTTCATGGAAAGGACACCCAGAACACAAATTGGGAAGCACTAGAGGCAATTGCTCTGACCCATTGCTATAGAATAGGTCAAGTAATGATTTCTGTATCAACCTTTTTAAAGGTACAAGCCGTGCATTACATTTATTCACGATACTCTGGTATTGTGGTGCTGCTTACTGTATCTCCTATCTACCCTGTGCAGCTGCAGGATCAGAGACCACACTTTGAATGATTCCAAATGACGCCTTTAATACTAAGTAGATCAATGATTTGGATATATGAATAGAGAGAGTCATGCCCAACTTTCCAGATGATACCATAATAGAGCATAGTTAATAGATAATTCTGAGGCTCAGCGGTTATTGATGAGTTAGTGGAAGGGAGAAAAATGTGACAGAAGGAATTCAATGTCACTAAATGTGAGGTGGTGCATTATAGCTAACCAAAAAGTAATAATTATGCTTTGAAAGGGGGAAAGCTGACTAATGTGGAAGAGCAGAGTGATTTGGGGATTCAGATTCACAAAGCATTAAAAGTAGCACTCGTTTTTTTTAAATTATTCATTCATGCGATGTGTGCATTGCTAGTAATGTCAACATTGGTTTCTTTTGAGAAGGTGATGGTGAACTACTTTCTTGAATAAAACTGAATGGTTTGCTTGCTACTAGTTGCCAAAACAGTTCAGAGTCATCCATAGTGCTGTGAATATGGAGTCACATACAAGCCAGACCAGGTAAGGATGGCAGATTTCCTTCCCTAAAGGACACTATGAATTAGATTTCCCCCCACCTTCCCCAACAATCCATTCGATTCCTGCACTAACATTTTATTACAGATTTTATTTATTTGAACTTAAGTTCCTCAGTTGCTGAGGTGGAATTTTTCACCAAATCATTACGTAACCATAATGCTACTGGACTCCATAATTGGAGAAATGATTTCATAGAGGTATTTTAAAAAATTGAAAGGATGGGGCTGAGTAACCAAAATCAGACTGTTTCCAGCAATTAATGAGCCCCGAATGAGAGGACTTAGATATTTAATGAAAAGTAAGTGATTTAGGAAAGAGAGAAGGAAAAGCTCTTTTCTCCATAGAAAGTTGAGAGGCTGTGGAATACATTGCCAGTGTTAGTGTTTGAAACAGAGGTTAGGTCAGCATTTAAGAGTAGGTTTGATAGATGGTGGAAGAAAAGGGGGATAAAGGGATGTGATAACAGAGGTGGACATGTGGGGGGCGGGGAGGGGGTGGTGAGTAAACATCAATATGGACTGGTTGGGTAATTGAATGGCCTGTTTCTGTAGGTTAAGGAAGCCTGTACACTCATAGGGGACACTAACCTGACCCAAAGGGAATTCAGTCCCAATGGATTTAGAATTGGTAATGTTTGAACAATGGAAATGGAAACGTTACACTGAAGTAATTGGAACTGTTATTCTGAAGTCAAGTTAAAATACATTATTGAGAATATCATGAATGGCATCATCATTCAGGCCAAATGATGGGATGCTGATACAAGGTTAAGTATGAGATTTATGAGATAGCAGGAAATAATAAGCACAGAGTGTTGTGAGGCTGCACAGTACACAATTGGAGTTAATGATTGAAACAGAGACCATGTAAACAATTAAGGATAGATTCAGTAGCTGGTTGAAGGGAAAGAGAATAAAGATAAGTAGGAACAGGTTAAGCACATGGGATTAGGACTACTGTTCACATGGAGGATACACAATATCAGGGACTGTTGGGCTGAACGGCCTGTTTCTGTGTTGTAACTTCTATGTAATTCTGGGAGCAGAGAATTGCACTTGAATACCTGCCTGGTTGGTTGCTATAGTCCCCAGTGCTTTCTTGTTTTATATATCCTGCTTTGACTTGAAGGTGCTCAATATTGGCAGTGAGTAGAAAAATGTTTAATTCCACAGTGCTGACATCTCTGGCCTTGTTAGCATCAGGCACATGGAAATTTTAAATGAAACATCTCCCTTTTTGTAGTGGTTGAAGGTATAGCCTTTTCCTACCCTCTCTGGTTTTCATGCCATGATTGGCTGTAGAAGAACAGTGCCATGTTGCACATTCTGTAAAGCCTGCGAGACCCTCGCAACACTTTCCGTGCCTAGTGCTATTTCCATGACGCGCTTCAAATCGATGTTAACTTCTGCAAGTAAACGGCGCTGAATGGTGTCATCATGAACACCACAAACTAACCGATTCCCACAACATGTCATTAAGTGTGTCCTAGGGGTCATGTGATTGCTCTGACAAATGAGCCCTAAACGTGGGTAATCCAGGCGATAAGGCTTCCTAGTCGTGGACCTGGTTCAACATGTAGCTTCTAAAAGAGCTCTCTGTAATAAAGTTATCTGTTTCAAGTAGAAGCCTGTCCGGTATATCAAATCATTACATTTGGCATAGAGACTAGGATAGTGCTGATGATGCCTCTTGCCTTTAGAATGTGAGTACGTAAAAAGAAAAAAATGAAAAGTATACTCAGCAGTTATGCCACTCAGAATCGACCCTTATTACATGTCTATGGAAAACTGGAGCCAGTATGTAGAGCGCCTTGGTTTTTATTTCGTGGCGAGCGAAACAACCATGGAGGAGAAGCAGAAAACATGGGAACCTCAACCAGTGGGAGAGCACACATTTAAATACCTAAATGAAGGTACCCATCCACTGAATCTGGTGCAAACCACAACTCAGTTGAAAACATACACCGGAGAATCAATACAGGTAAAGTGCATCGCCACAGTACCCGTGTCCTGTAGGCAACAGACAGCCCAGCTTCCAGTGATCGTAGTAACAGGTGAAGGACCTAGTCTTCTGGGCTGAGACTGGTTTCAAAAAATTAAACACAACTGGTCTGAAATATTTTACTTGAGAGCAGGAAGAGCTGCTACGGAAATGCGACAGTGATGAATTAGGGAAGTTAAAAGGCTTGTAAGCAAAAATATATGAAGATTTTCAGGTAGCCCCCTGTTTCTTTAAGGCCAAGCCTGTGCATTTTCTCCTAAAGGACAAGATGGAGGCAGAATTGTGTTATTTAGAAAAGCTGGGCATCATCCAGCAGTCTAATTTTCTGAATGGGCAGTGCCCATATTCCCTGCAATGAAACCTGATCAAACTATTCACATTTGTGGGGACTACAAATTGACCGTGAACAAGGCAGCTAAACTAGATAAATATCCTATCCAGAGGATAGACAACTTGTATGCAAAACTAACTGGAGGAAAATCCTATACCAAAGTGGACATAAGCCATGCATACCAATGGTTAGAGCCGGATAGCATGTCTAGAGGGTGTGTAACCATCAACAGAAGGGCCTGTATCAATATACGTGCCCACTCTTTGGAATATCATCTGCGTGTGCAATCTTCCAAAGGACTATGGAAAGTCTTTTGCAAGGACTTCCCCAAGTAGTAGTATACCTAGATGATGTTCTGATCACAGGGTCAACAGAAGCCAAACATTTGACAAACCTGGGAGAGGTTTTAAGAAGATTCTTGGAAGTCAATGTACAATTAAAGAGAGAGAAATATACATTCCAAGCACCAGCAGTTACTTACCTGGGTCACTGGGTGGATGCTGTGGGGTTGCATCAAGTAGAAGAGAAAGTTCATCCAGTAGAAGAGAAAGTTAGGGCAATTAAAGAGGCATCCTCTCCGTTCAGTGTAACTGAACTTGGGCATGACCAATTATCATAGCTGCTTCTTGCCAAACCTGTCAACAGTGTTTGCACCATTACACTTGTTATTAAAAAAGAATCATCATTGGTCAAGGAATTCACAACAAGAAGAAGCCTTTGTGCAAGTTAAGAAGCTATTAAATTCATCATGTCTACTGGTACATTATGATGCATTGAAAGAATTAATATTAACCTGTGATGTGTCTCCTTACGGTGTGGGAGCAGTATTGTCACTGGAAGATAGTTCTGAAAGGCCAATAGGCTATGTCTCCAGAACCCTTTCTGCAGCTGAGAAGGGTTATTCACAACTAGAAAAGGAAGGTTTATCAGTAATATTTGGAATGAAGAAATTCCACCAGCATCTGCATGGATAAGCATTGTGTCAGACCATAAACCATTAATGGATTAATTCAGTGAGGATAAAACCATTCTGCCTATAACCTCAGCAAGAATTCAATGTTGGATTTGATATTATGATATCAGTATATCTTTATGTACTGTCCTGGCTTGCACATTGCAAATGTGGATGTACTCAGTCGTCTCCCATTACCAGATAGCATTGCATATGCTCCAGTGCCACAAGAAGTTGTGTTTATACTGAATTTCTTGGACCCTTTGTCTGTGTGTGCAAAGCAAATAAGGAATTGGATGCACTGAGATCAAACTTTATCGAAAGTCTGAGACCTTGTATTGCAAGGGTGGTCGAATTCACCAGTGTCTGAAGAGATGAGACCATTCCGTGTCCGGAAAACAGAACTAAGTTGACAAGAAGGAATCTTGTTGTGAGGATCAAGAGTCGTTGTCTCTTCACAAGGAAGAGAACCAGACTTGACAGAGCTTCAAAGTGTACATCCAGGTATATTGAAGATGAAAATGCTTGCATGGAGCTGTCTGGTGGCCAGGCATAGACAGTGACATTGAAAGCATGGCCAAGCACTGTCTACATTGTCAACAACAGAAATTGACTGTTTCAGCTCCATTACATCCGTGGGAGTGGCCTGGCCGACCCTGGGTTAGACTACATATTGATAAAGTAGGCCCATTCTTAGGTACCATGTTTTTATTGATCGTAGATGTGCATTCTAAGGGAATGGATATGTATGACGTTAGATCACCGACATCGAGCGCAACTATCAAAAAGCTGCATCAACGTTTTAGTATACACGGCCTACCGGAAGTCATTGTTTTGGATAATGGTACAGTCTTTCCTAGTACAGAATTTCAGAGATTCATGAGTTTAAATGGAATCAAACATACTGAAGCAGCACCATATCATTCCTCATCAAATGGGTTAGCTGAGAGAGCTGTGCAAACTTTCAAATCTGGACTGAAGAGGCTATCTGAAGATACTCTATAAACTTGACTTTCCTGCTTTCTTCTCAACTGTTGTATGACTCCTCATTCAACTATGGGTTCAACATGATCTGAACTATTGATGAAATGCTGCCTATGTACAAGGTTAAGTCTGGTATTTCAAAACTTAGAGGGGAAGGTATGGAAGAATGAGAGTAATCAAAAATGGAATCACGATATTCGTAGCAAAGCTTGAAGATTAACTTGCGCAGAATTTTGGAAGTGGACCTTGTTGGGTCCTGGTATTATTGTCTCAGAAACTGGTCCCTTGTCCTTCCAGGTGGAAATGGAAGACCAAATTGTCTGAAAACATGTAGATCATCTTAGGAGTAGAGAGACATTCCGACAACCAGCTATTTCGCCTGTGATTAACATTGAACCATTAATAACTGAGATTGATCTAGATTAGACATACCTGATGTCTCTGTAGAGTTGCCTAACCCTGAACTGCCACTTTCTAATGATGTACCTGATGCTGCAGTTCCTGATCATGTCAATCCAGTGGGAGAACCTCAAGCGGTAGAGAGGTGGGGCTACGCCGCTCTAACCGAATAAGAAAACAACTTAGAGGCTTCCTCTTTTATCACCTGACCTGTATATATGCAAATGTGGTGGATTAAAATGTTCTTTGTAAATAGGAAATGTAAAAAAACTAAAAGGGGTAGGAAATATAGTGACTGAAGCTATAACCTTTCCTACTGCCTATTAGGGTTCTCGTGATTGTTCTGACAAATGAGCCCTAAGCGTGGGTAATCTGGGGGGCTGTGGCTTTTTAGTCATGGACCTGGTTCAAGCATGTAGCTTCTAAAAGAGCTCTTTTTAATGAAGTTATCTGTTTAAAGTAGAAACCTGTTCGGTACGTCAAGTCATTACACTTTTATTGCCAGTAACCTTACAATGACAGTAGAATGATATATGATTGCTTCAGAAATGAATTCTGGTAAAGGATGGGTTAAATTAAATTAAATCTTGGACTTTAATGTCACTATTTACAATTGCAAATTTTAGGTCATCAGTTCATCTCTTTTCGGTTGACAGCTTTTCCTTGAATGTACTGACCAGGGAACAATGCACCAAAACCACTGCCAAGGGGTCATTTTTCATGTGAGCTTCATCTGTGTCATGGGAGGAATCTCAGCCAAGCTTGATCTTGATCTCACAGCCTCAAGACATTTTCTAGAGGGGTCACTATGAATCAGGAATCAAAACTACAGCCGATTTAATCTCCCAAGCCCAGGGTGGCCAGGCTAGCTGCAGTGGTTCGTCCAAGATCGGTTCAGGTCACATTACATTTGGATTCAAATGGGAAGAGTGGTCTCTATATTCAATGTTACAACAGGCCTTTACCCACAACACCATCAGCAACCAAAGTGTAATTTAAAATACATGCACTTCTTAATTCAAATTGCTTTACATTCTATTTTTGAAATACAAAGTTCTGGAGTTCTACAAAATTTTGAATGAATTTTTCTCACCCTTGTTTGCAAATTCCTCTATGACCTCACCCCTCCTTCAGTTCCACAATTCTCCTGAAATTTCTAATTCTGGCCTCTTAATTGCTCCACCATTGGTGGCTGTGTCTTCAGTTGCTTAAGCCCCAGGCTCTGGAATACCCTCCCTCTCCACCTTTCTACCTCAATTTCCTCCTTTAGAGCATTCCTTAAACGTACTTCTATGAACAAGCTTTTGGTTGTCCGATCTAATATCTCCTTTGGGTGCAGGATACTAGTGAGACAACATCTGGAGTATTATGCACAGTATTGGTCTCCTTATTTATTTATTTATAAGAAAAGATGTAAATGCATTTGAAGCAGTTCAGAGAAGGTTTACTAGACTAATACCAGGAATGGGTGAGTTGTCTTATGAGGAAAGGCTAGACAGGTTAGGCCTGTATCCACTGGAATTTAGAAGAGTAAGTGGTAACTTGATCGAAACCTTTAAGATCCTGAGGGGTCTTGACAAGGTAGATGTGGAGAAAATGTTTCCTCTCGTGGGAGGAACTAGAATAA
Organism: Carcharodon carcharias; assembly: GCF_017639515.1. Lineage (NCBI taxonomy): Eukaryota > Metazoa > Chordata > Chondrichthyes > Lamniformes > Lamnidae > Carcharodon > Carcharodon carcharias. Next base: position 12,789,794 of record NC_054491.1, on the reverse strand, counting down.
GGTGTCACTGTTTAAAAATAAGGGGTCACTCATCGAAGACAGAGATGAGGAGAATATTTTTCTCTCAAAGGAGTGTGAGTCTTTGGAACTCCCCTCCTCAAAAGGCAGTGCATGCAGAGTCTTTGAATATTTTTAAGGCAGAGCTACATAGATTCTTGATTAACAATGGGAGGACAAGTTATTGGGGGTAAGCAGGATTGTGGGGTTGAGGTTACACTCAGATCAGCCATGAATTTATCGAATGGCGGAGCAGGCTCGAGGGGCTGAGTGGCCTGCTCCTGCTCCTAATTTGTATGTTCGTACGTGACTCAGTGTCATACTTCTTTATAATGCTCCTGTGCAGCACCTTGGGACCATTCACTCTGTTAAAAGCCGTATAAAAATAAATTTCGTGTTGTTGTTGATTTGCTCAGCAGTAGTTTAAGTTCTCATTTATAAATGGGATTCTGTAAAGTTTATAGTCATTATGATTCACCACAAGCACCAAAGGACAATTATAAAGAAAACTTTTTCTTCACAAAATCAATGATATCCTTGAAAAGATAGCCATCTTCAACTTCCATCAAATTGCATCAAGTATCTTTAAGATAAGTGATGTGTGACTTACAAATATAAATCAATATTTAATAAAATATTTTTAAAAGAAGTTGATCTACATCACTTCATTAATCATTGTCCTGTGTTATTCCAGCATTCCTGCTGCTGCCCATTCAGTTGGAAAAGTTTCATACATGGTTACAAAATTGTAAGTGGGTACAGCCATCATTTGATAGAGGGCGAAATTTTCCTAGATTTGCACCAATTGCGTTAGCGGGTGGGTAAAACGAGGTTTTACCCGCCGGCCGCGACGGTGGGTTTTCACGCTGTATCGTGCCAAACCCGCCTCATTATTTACGCACTGTAAGGAAACATGCCTTTTCCATGGTGAGCAGGCTCGCATTTGCCTGCTGGCCATCACCCCAGCAACACATCATGCTGGGCCCTATGTTTAAAGTCCAGCTGCAAGCACAGTGCTCATTGCTTCCAGCTCACGACTGCTGCATGGAAGACATGGCCAGCAAGGGAAAAAGAACCTCATGGGTCCCACGAGCGACTGCTGAATGTGGTGGAGGCCCGCCGGGATGTCATGTATCCCCCACTCTGGATGCAGGATGGGCAGCAACGTGACCAATCCAGCTTGGGAGGCAGTGGTGGTCAGCGCCAACGCCCTTCAGAAGAGGACAGCCACCCAGTGCTGTAAGAGGATGAATGATCTCCTCTGTTCTGCCAGGGTAAGTCACTCTTCTCATTACTCTCAATTCACATACTTACAAACCTATCACACATCCACAGGGCCCTCACTCGCTGCCAGTTCTAGGGACATCACTATTCACTCTCTCACACTCACCATTATTGTCCTCATCCTGCCCATGGGACCACTCACCACCCAACACAGGCCAAGCATACTTATCATCTGGCCTGGCAGGCGCCTTGCTTATTCTTTTTCCATCTCTATCCATGCAGGACAAGCTGGCACACAACAAGAGAGAGAGGTCGCAGATCAGTGGCGGAATGCTTGAAATCAAGTTCCTCACGGACTTTGAAGACAGAGCCATCCAGCTGGCCGATGATAATCTGAACCAATCCGGTGCTGACAGTGAGGTCAGCGGTGCTCAACCAAGTGAGGGTCCAGCAGTGCAACATCCATCAGACAGCCATGCTGTGAGTGATGTGTCCTGTTCACAGGCCACCCCCAATGCACTAATTATCTCTCCTTGCTTTCGCAGGCACATCTGCCAAACAGCCGACAGAGTTCATGACACAGAGCCTCCAATCAATCACCAAAGAAACTTCTGGAGAGGAATCTGGACGCACCCTTCCTGAAGTCCCATCACAGCGCTCACCCACAGCCTCCACCAATGGAGAGACACACATCTCGGTGGGACCAAGCTTTAGAGTAGCCCCGGGATCGCAATCTGGTGAGCACACCGCACTGTCTGATCCACAGCCGGCCTCAGCAGGGAGCTCTGAAGAAGAGTCATACGGACTCAAAATGTTAACTCTGTCTTTCTCCCTGCAGATGCTGTCAGTCCTGCTGAGCTTTTCCAGCAATTTTTGTCTTTGTTTTGGCGGCAGGGACTTCCCAGGTCCCCGGCGCTTGGAGGGCTGCTGGAGACCAGAACGTTGCTGAGTCTGAATCAGATGAGGAGCCTCTGGTCTCGGTCATGTCTCAGTTGCTGGATATGAAAAGGCAAGCTCGGGAACATCAGGAAGGGATGTCCGCACCAGTCCTCCGATTGCAAGGCTTGATGGAGAAGTCCATCCGCCTTCAGGCTGAGGTGATAGCGTCAGCATGGCAACGCACTGAGGTCAACACTGGGAGGGTGGCAGTCGCACCATGGGGATCTTTGTCCAGGATGTCACTCCTGCACTGCTGCGTGGGCTCAACTCCATCATTGATGTTATAGTTGGCCTCCAACAGTGTATATATGAGAGGGGTATGGGGCAGCTCGATCTCACTCTAGCTATCCCTGCTCCTCAAGGAGTCAACCTGGGGCCCCCGGGAAACCTATAGGAAAGAGGCGCACACTCTGGGGTCATCTATCCAGTGACTCCGAGAGTGTCTGGCCCACATGACTCCCCTCTTCCAGTGACCTCCACAGATCCAGCTTCACAGGCCGAGGAGGGTGCCACTGCCACACAGCAGGACCCCGAAAGCAGGCCGGGACCCTCTGAGTCTCGGCCCTCCAGAGGATGAGAGCCAAGGTCATCACAGACAGGGTGTCACAGTCAGCAGGCTGCCTCCACCTCCACTGTGGATGTCCAGGGAACAGCAAGACTTAGCAGCAGGGTTAGGAAAGTTAAGGAGAATTAGTTGCACAGCCTGGGCACAGGTATTAATCACCTGTAGATATTGTTCACTGTTGTCAATGAACACCCAAGAATATCTCCCTGCCTATGGCTCCTTGTTCTGATGAGCAGTGTTCTTGTCACTCAGATGTGAAACCTTTCTGCACAAGATAAAGGCAGGGGTCTCAGTCCAGGGCCTCTTCCCTGTGCTCTGTGCAGCCTTCAGTCCTAAGTGATGGTCCAGCTTCACACTCCCTGGAAACATTACTGATGCCTGCACCTCGGTAGTGCTTGTTATTGCTGCCAGAATGTAGTGGGCAGGCGCCACAGAGTTCTCTCATTCTCTCGATGTGCTCTCAGCACATTTAAGGAAGGGCTGCCCCCCATCACACCAGCATCTGTGACCCCTGATGCTGTGCACCAGCTCCTGAAGGGCTCAGTTGCTGAAGTCGGACAAAGCATCAGAACTCCTGAAGTTTCATGGCTATGTCTTTATGATATGACCCTGATCACTGAGCTCAAACAAGCTGCCCTCAGCCAGACAGGAGTCAGACATTCTCAGAGGCTGTGTGAAAATTTATAGATTGTCCTCACTGCATGTTGTCATCATCCTCCTGCTATTGAGCGACTATTAGGGCCTCCACTGTGTCTCCATGACCAGAGCATTCTCACAGAGGGTATTGGCACTGCCAGAAGCCAGACTGGAGTCAAATGTTCACAGATGCAATGTGAGGATCCATGGGGTCAGCTCACTGCTGGTGTCATCATCATCCTCCACAAACCTGGCAGCTATGAGGGCCTCCCGAACGTGCCTGCCTCGTCTAGCCCAGTGCGAGGGCCTCATCCCCGTCATCGTCACCACCGAGGAGCCCCTCATCCTCATCCCCATCGGCATCCTCCTCATCCAGCTCCTCTCCCCGTTGGAGCGCCAGGTTGTAAATGGCGCAGCAGACGCATACGATGCGTGACACCCTCTGTGGACTATATTGCTGGGTTCAACCAGGCTGGTCCAGGCACCGGAACATCTTCTTCAGCATCCCGATAATCTGCTCCACCAAGCTGTGAGTTGCAGCATGAGCCTCATTAAACCATCGCTCTGCTGCAGCCTGAGGCCTCCACACGGGTGTCATCAGCCACGGCCTCTGTGGTTAGCCCTTGTCCCCGAGGAGCCCTCCCTGCAGCTCCTCTGGACCAGGGATCTGCGAGTGACTAAGGATGTAGGCGTCGTGCACACTCCCTGGAAAATGTGTGCACGCCTGCAGGATGCATTTCTGGTGATCGCACACCAGCTGCACATTCAGTAAGTGGAAACCCTTACGGCTGATCTAGTCCACTGTGTGTAGCGATGGAGACTTGAGCGCCACATGGCTGCAGTCAATCCCACCCTGCACCTGTGGGGATCCTGGGATCCAGGAGAATCCACTGGCCCTTGCATCCTAGCTGCCCTGGTCCCGGGAGAAATGCACAAAGCTGTGTGCCCTCAGGAAGATGGCATCTGTGACCTCATGGATGCATTTGTGGGTGGTGGATTGTGAAATCCCACAGAGGTCACCTGTGGAGCCCTGAAAGGAGCCACTGGCATAGAAATTGAGCACCGCTGTCACTTTCAAAGCCACTGGTAGTGGATGCCCTCCATGTCCCCTTGGCGCCAAGTCCTGCAGTGAGTGGCAGATGTGAGCCACCAGGTCCCTAGACCAGGTCCTAGAGTCATCGGTGACTCTAGTTCTCGGTCATCTGCAGGAATGGCAGGCGGTATCTATAGACCCTGGGTGTCACTAGGCAACGTCCAGCCACGGCTCACTGTCCCTCCAGGGCAGCATTGCAGGAGCCCAGCAGGCCCTTCATGAGGTTGCTGCTCCTGCCTTTGCGCAGCCAGGAGCTTCAGTCGCTCCCTGCTCCATCTTCTACAGTCTCTGTAGGCCATCAGACATACAGCTAGGTCACCTGGATCCATGCTTCTGATGTGGTCCTCCTGTGGCATGAAAGAGAGGGAGAGACGTGGTTAGCATGGGTGTGCTTAGCACCTTCCCTGGCCCTTAATGCTTCCCGGGAAGTGCTGGTCACCCCTCGGATGGTCGGAGATGAGTGGGCTGTGTGGCTGCCCTGTCAGCTTGCGACATGGGGGAGACTGGTCCAAACCGGGATGCTGAGATTGCAAGGAGCTGTGAGCACCTCCAGCAGTGACTGCTACATGGCCAGTGTTGGTGAGGAGATTGTACAACGTGTGCAGTCCAACTGCTGCGCGGTCCAGTAAAGTGCTGGCCGACTCGCAGTCTGTGCTGGGAGGGGTGGGGGGGAGGGCGCAGCGGAGGGTGGGGTTAAGCTCTGGAGCTCTTGGTGGCCCTTTGGTGCCGCTGCTGTCTCAGTTGCAGTGGAATGGTCAGTTTATATAGGTGTCCCTACTGCTTGGCCACTTCTCTCACCTACCCTGCCCCTCACCTCAATTTCTTGTGCGTGGGATCAAATGCAGGGCAGCAGTTGCACCACCCCCATTGCCCCGACCTCAGTTGCCTCCTCGGTTGGGCAGCAGTTGTCCCCGGACACCCCCGCCGACAACAACCTCCTCTGTGGCAGGGTGGCACTTCACCCAGGCCCCGTGGTGCCCCTGAAGCCTGCAAAGCAACAGGCGACCCCTGAAGAATGACGCTGTTCACTCACCTCCAGTTCCCCCAAGGTGGAGGCCGTCAAGTGCTGTTGTGAAACATGTCGACGTGCTTTCCCGCCGACGTGGATGGGTGATCTGGTGGGGTGGGGGGGGGTGGGGAGGGGGGGGGGGGGTCCAAGAGCCTGGCGGGATGGGCTTTTAATGAGATGCTGATGTATGACAATGAGATCACTGACGACCATTGGCAGGGAATAGGGCCTGCCATTGGCTGATTACGCCATATTGCCCGAGCAGGCCACCAATCACCCCTGCTGTCGGTGGACACAGGAAATTCCACCCACAAGGTCACTTTTAAGTAGATCCTTCCCTTTCATCTATCATATTAAAATTAAAAATACCCATGATGTACAAACCACTTCATTTCTTTTACCAAGAGACCCTTGCTTTTCACAATGTCAAATGATGTAAAGGAATAATTCTCCAACCAAAGGAGTTAGAGTTTTATTACAAAATGTGTTTTTCAGATTGGCCAACCGTCACTGTGGTTTAAGTTGAATTGAAAGATTTTACTGCTAAATTTGTTTATTGGCTTTGTTGAAGTGACCCTTTCCTCAGGTAAATTTTCCGATTTGCCTGATCACTTGTATGACTGACCTGATGGTGGAGGAAAGTTGGGAAAATAGGGGAGAAGGTGTAGCCCTGTTCAGAACTCCAAAATCATAGCAGGTTATATGTTGCATGACTTAGCAATAGCATGAAACCTTTGTTCAGCTTGCCTAGACCAAATGGTTGCAACACACCGGTAGTCATATTGAATTTCTGTTTGTGGCTGAAGTGTCACAAGGGCTGGGCAGGCTGGCTTCTCTCGTGCTGATGGTCAATCTTCCTTAGAAATCTGAGCAGACACTGATCTCTCTTAGCACCAGTAACATTTGCTAAGAGCTCACATCGCTGTAACAAAAAAAATGTCAAAGATTGTTCTTCGTTCAAAGTAGAGTGTTTTCAATTGGCTTTGTTTGACAGAAAGAGGTAGCTTATATGTTACAGACATTTCCTTTCTACCTGGTTTAAGACGATTTTTGTCCCGTTCACAAGCAAGCTTCTAGGTGGGTCTTTGATTTACATAATAATAAACATGGCCTCAAAGAACAGGGAATAAACAAGCTAGGAAGACTCTGATATATGGTGTTGATTTTTATCATTGCGTGCTTTACAGTTTTCTTTCTCATCGTTAAGTTAGTCTTACTTCCACAGCTCCTCTGTGCTGCCCATTACCACCAGTGGCATTGCCATTCCTGATGACAGCAGAGTTTATTTAAAAATACATTAGTTTTATTTCAATGTATTTCTCCTTTGCCTTTTGCCAGGTGAGCTTAGGGGGTTAAATTATGAGGGCAGGTTGCACAAACTTGACTTGTATTCTCCTGTGTATAGGAGATTGGGTGATCTGAACAGTGTTTAACATATTAAACTGAATGGATAGGGTAGATATGGAGAAATTGTTTCTTCTGGGTTGGGGAGTCAATGCAGAGAGACAATACCTTAAAATTAGAGCTATTTGGGAAGTGAGCTCAGAAAGGGTTTTTGAACGCAATGGGAAGTAGAAATTGGAACTCTCCCTAAAAGAATGGCGATCCGAAAGGACAATTAAAGTTTTCAAGACTGTGTTCAATAATTTTTCTTATTTAAGTGTATCCAGGAATAGGAAGGTAAGGCAGGTAAATGGGATTAAGGTGCAGAGCATCATGATCAACTTGAATGGCAGAGCAGGACTGAGGAGCTGAATGGCCTACTACTGTCCTCATGCTTCTGTATTCCTGGAGGCTTTAGTATAAAATAACTTATGGAAATAATTGTGACTGGAAAAAAGCAGACAATTCCTTCATCTGAAGTCCAATGTTTATCCCTCAGCCAAGATTACTGAATCAGATTATCTGGTCATTGTCACCTTTCTGTTTGTGGAACATTGCTCTGCGCAGTCGGTTGCTGCATTTCCTGCATTACAACAGTGAGTACTTCAAAAAGTACTGTAAAACATTTTTTGGGTGCTCTGAAGTTATAACAAGCACTGTATAAACGCAAGACATTTTTTTTTCAACTGGTTGCCACAGTGAGTTAGTCACTTTTTGGGAGCTAAGTTTAAATCCATTCTGGACTAATGACATGTTACTGCACTGTGTCTCCTTGGCTTAAAGTTTCTTTGTGAATTAATTGGAGTAGTCTGACTCTAGTTCCTGGTGGGCATGGAACCACTGCACAAAACTGCCCAGAATTTGGCACTTATGTCACTTGACAGACCAAAAACTGGTTATCATGGACAAAATGACACTATCTACTGGGTAAGAGATTGTTCTTCTGGACTAGGGAGAGGGGAACAAAATCTACTCTGCATCCAGTTATACGATCGGTGACCTGGAAATAAATGATGCCAATAAGAGAGCCATCCCTCAGCTTGATGAGCACAAAACTTTGAGAAAAGAAGCACTTTTCATGAGCTCAGGACATCTAAAAACACTTTACAGCCAATGAAGTATTTTTGAAGTATAGTTGTAATGTGGGAAATGCAGCAGCCAATTTGCGCACAGCAAGTTCCCACCGACAGCAATGTGATAATGATCATCTAATTGGCTTTTTGTGTTGTTGAGTAAGGGATAAATATTGGACAATACACCAGGGAGAATTCTCTGCTCTTTGAAATAGTGCCATGGGATCTCTTTCTCATCAACCTGAGAGGGTAGACTGGCTGTCAGTTTAGCAAGACTGCACGTCCAACAGTGCAGTGCTTCTTCAACACTACACTAGAATGTCCACCTAGAACTTTGTGCCCAACCTCTGGAGTGGGTCTTGAACCCATAATCTTCTGACCTAGAGACACATGTGCTACCAACTGAGTTGTGCATGACTGAAAAAATTGGGGCTTGATAGACAGCTAGAGCCATTAACCTTTTCTGAATAGCAAATTCTGTAATTGGGATTGAGGAACATTCAAATTACTAAGGTCAGCATGGGTCCAGCGCAGGGGCAAGTGGCAGACAGCTAACAGTGAGAGGGAAATAGGGTTTAACAGCTTTAACAAAAAGAAGTGAGAGACACAGATTTGACAAAAGAATGAGATGCAATGACAGAGGGAAAAGAAAGGAGAAGGAAAATGCAGAGAACAAATAGAGAAGAGGAAACTAAAATGACATGCTAGAAACTGGTGTGGAGTCTATGTTAATTTTATGGAGCGGCTTTATTCTCTTTGAGGTTGTCTCTGCATGTGGTCCATGTTGATGCCCAAGGGAGTTCAGTGATTAATGACTGTGACACCACTGCTGCAAATTCATCATGAAAAAGTTTACCGTTAATTGCAACGGAAATTAAATGGCCCAAATTTATCTTGAACAATTTTAACTTAAAGTTTAATAGTAACATCTTAATATAAGGTTGTAACTCATCTTAGAAATTAGCAATCATGGGTTGAACTTTATGGCGGGCTGCAGGACACTGGATATAGGCTAAAAAGCAGATCCCAAGTCTGTCCTTACCGGCAGCGGGACTAGCTCTGTGATTTTATGCCAGGCAGTCTCATAATTGGCCACCTACGGGTCTGACATCCAAATAAGGAGATGAGGGGGTGGGGTGAGGTGGGTTCTGCTGAAGCAGGCAGGTGACCTCAGGCTATCTTCCGGTAAGTACATTAAAGATAAAAAAAAAATAGGGGCTGAGCGTGAGAGGGAAAACACCTCTGGGGGAGTTGTTAGTGCCACAGGGACTTCCCTCCCTTCCTGCTGGACTCTCAGTGGGGCACAGAGCCTCCGGTTCTGATAAACCCCGGACTGCCACAGGGACGCCATCTCTATGGCAGGGGAATACTCTGCCATTGGCATTGCATCAGCAGCCCTGGAATATGGCCCTCAACAGGGCCTTTAATTATGCAAATTGGCTGCCCACATCCCTGATCCACATCCAGTCCCATCGTTGGGAAAATTCCCCGATGGTGGGACTGCGTCTCAATGTGGCTCGACAATGCAGCCCCTTACTATTTTACCAGCCTCCATAGCCTCCCAGACTCCCACTCAGGAGCCAGTAAAATTCTATCCAATGATACAGGAATCCAACTTTCATCTCTGAGGAAGCTTAAATATTTCTGGCTGTTATCTCTGGCACCTGACTTGCCCTGCAAGTGTGTTGGCTGACAATTTGATAGCAGGTCACTCCTTAAATTGCTGTTAGAGCTTTTAACCATGGTAATCACGGGCTTTGGCTTTGAAATTTAAGTTTCAATCAGTTTTTCTGGAGCCCACCACATCAGTGCAAAAGATAAGGCTGAAGCATATTGCTACAATCTTCAGCCAGAAGTGCCGAGTGGATAATCCATGGCGGCCTCCTCTGGAGGTCCCTCCTCTGGAGTATCACAGATGCCAGTCTTCAGCCAATTCAATTCACTCCATATGATATCAAGAAGTGGCTGAAGGCACTGGATAGTGCAAAGGCTTTGGGTCCTGACAACATTCTGGCAATAGTACTGAAGACTTGTGCTGCAGGACTTGCTGTGCCCCTAGCCAAGCTGTCCCAGTAGAGTCACAACACTGGCAACTACCCGGCTATGTGGAATATTGCCCAGGTATGTCACGTACTCAAAAAGAAATGCAGGACAAATCCAAGCCATCCAATTACCACCAATTCAGTCTACTCTCGATCATCAGTAAAGTGATGGAAGAGATCATTAATAGTGCTATCAAGCAGCACTTGCTCACTGACGCCCAGTTCGGGATCTGCCAAGATCACTCAGCTCCTGACCCCAATACAGCCTTGGTTCAAACATGGACAAAAGAGCTGAACTCCAGAGGTGAGGTGTGAATGTTTCTGCCCTTGACATCAAGGCAGCATTTGACCAAGTGTGGCATCAAGGAGCCCTAGCAAAACTGGAGTCAATGGGAATCAGGGGGAAATCTCTCCACTGGCTGGAGCCATACCTAGCACAACGGAAGATGGCTGTGTTTGTTGCAGGTCAATCATCTCAGTTCCAGGATATCACTGCACGAGTTCTTCGGGATAGTGTCCTCGGCCCAGCCACCTTCAGCTGCTTCATCAATGACCTTCCTTCCATCATAAGGTCATAAGTGGTAATTTTTGCTAATGATTGCACAATGTTCAGCACCATTTGCAACTCCTCAGATACTGAAGCAGACCATGTCCAAATGCAGCAAGACCTGGACAATATCCAGACTTGGCTGACAAGTGTCAAGTAACATTCATGTCACACAAGTGCCAGGCAATGACCATCTCCAACAAGAGAGAATCTAACCATCTCTTCTTGACATTCAGTGGCATTACCATTGCTGAATCCTCAACTGTCAACATCCCGGGGTGACCATTGACCAGAAACTGAACTGGACTAGCCATATAAATACTGTGGCTACAATAGCAGGTCAGAGGCTAGGAATCCTGTGGTGAGTAACTCACCTCCTGACTCCCCAAAGCCTGTCCACTGTCTACAAGGCACAAGTCAGGAGTGTGATGGAATACTCTCCACTTGTCTGGATGAGTGCAACTCCAATAACACTCAAGAAACTTGACACCATCTAGGACAAAGCAGCCCATTTGATTGGCACCCCATTCCCAAACATCCACTCTCTCCATCACTGACGCAAAGAACTCACCAAGCCTCCTTAGACAGCACCTTTCAAATGCACAGCTGCTAACATTTAGATAGACAAGGGCAACAGATACATGGAAGTTCCCCTGAAGACACTCACCATCCTGACTTGGAAATATATCGCTGTTCCTTCACTGTCGCTAGGTCAAAATCCTGGAACTCCCTTCCTAACAGTGTGGGTGCACCTACACCATGTTGACTGCAGCGGTTCAAGAAGGCAGCTCACCACCACCTTCTCAAGGGGCAGTTAGGGATGGGCAATAAATGATGGCCTAGGCAGCGATGCCCACATCCCGTGAATGAATAAAAAAAAAGTCTATTTTTATACCACACACGTGTGGGTGGAGAGAGCTGAATATATTTTCTCAACTGAGTCCCAGAACTACAGCAATACTCCATAAAACGTCCCACTTTAATAATTTGTAATGCGTCTCATACAAAAATCTTGAATCTGAATATAAACATTTATTAACATTGGAAACACAGCAGCAGGAATAGCTATATGTCCCTTAAGCTTTTTTGCCATTCTATTCAATCATATTTGATCTGAGCTTCAAATCCATTTCTCTGACTTTGCTCTATATCCCTCGATGTTCATAGCTAACTTAAATCTACTGAGCTCAACCTTGAAAATTTCAGTGGAACCAGCGCCAACAGCCTTTTGAAGGGGAGATTTCCAGATTTCCTCTAGCCTTGAGGTGAAAAATTGCTTCCTGATTTCCCTCTAAAATGTCCTAGCTATAATGTTAGGTTTGTGCCCCTTTAATCTTAATTCACGCACCAGAAGAAATGGTTTCCCTTAACTACGCTATTGAATTTCCTTATCATTTTAAAGAACTCGATTAAGTCACCAATCTTGCCAATTCAAGTCAAGTTTATGCAACTTCCCCTCATAATTTAATATGTACTGTACCCCTTGCAAGGCCAAAATATCTTTCCTGAGGCACAGTGTTCCATCCCCCTCTTAAGGTCAATTAAAATATAGAGAAAGAGAACCTGCACTCTTTTATCAGGGAAAAGCAAAACGAATGAACAAAGGACACAGTTCCTGTTTCTGATCACACCCAAGTTACAATGTATGCCTGTGGACAATGGGTGAGGATAAGATGAGGTCTCAGCTGCGATTCCTTTTGGAAAGATAGCCGGCCAACATTCCCTGTCTCCGTGTCACTGAGCTCTAGCAAAAAAAAAATCAAACGTAACTTGGAACCATGCAATAAGCAAGCTTGGCGGTGCACTTGTAACTGTATCTCACCATGGATCACTGTTTTAAGGAAAGGAAAGAGAGGGGAAAAAAATAACACTTTGTGATCTGTCAAGTGCCCCAAAAATTTTTTAAGAGATAAAAATAGAAGTATAATGTCCAACAAATTATTTCAATGCACAGACCTTGGTGGTTTACTTGTACAATTTCAACTTTGAATCTGGTTGGGAAATTTTCCAGAAGGGGGAACATTATCTTTTGGAGGGAGATGAATGATATTCATATAAATACAGATAAGATTTTGAAGAGCTCGCTACAGTTAGAATAGCCCGAATTGAAATAGAATGAATTAAAAGCATTCTAAACTCTTATTATGTGCCATATTATGATGTGAATAGACAACTTAACAGTTAAATCTCTCCCATTTGAGAGCAAGATAAAATTCTTAATGAACACTACCGCATCCAATGTACACTCTATATATAGAGCACTAGTTCACCATAGAATAGACACATTAATAAAATATTTACCAGTCACTGATCCTTTATTTTATTTATGACTAACTGTGATGGATAATATCAAATGTTTTATATTTATGTTCGCTCTGCTTTATCCCAATATCACTTTTTGTTTGCTTCTCACCCTAATGTACCCTCAATGAGAAAGTGGCCTTTCGAATTTGTGGACTTTTATATGATTGTTAGAAACCCATGAGGATGCATGTTATTGTTACCGATGTTATTGTCAGAATCCATAACACAATCATTTCTATTATTTTTATAGAACTGCCAGCTGGTTAACCCCATAACTAGCACAGAGCTTGATTTATGTTTGTAGACTGGATGTCATTAATCCAGAATTTAGTTTGCGTAGTGGTATTCATCTTACTATTTAAGCAATAACATTTCACAATGGCATGACATTTTGTGAAAGAATTAGAGGGATTCAATAAGGACATTATCAAAAGGAATTATTAACATAGACTGACTTTCCTGTTCTCAAAGCCCATTACTTACTCTTGATGTTGACTTATCTTTGGCCATTTTACTTAATCTCATGCTTCCTTCCATTGGATTTTTGGAACAGACATTTCCCGAGTTGCACCAAGTAAGACTTGCACCATTTATATGAACACAGGGCCCTAGCGTAATGAGTGACCAAGATCTTTCCATCAGTGTCAGAATGAACAACTCAGTCATATCATGTGGCCTGATTGTAAAGAAGTGGAAGGGTTAATCTTCAGCATGTATGTGAGAATACATTCTGAAAGCAGGGTGGAGACAAAGTCAACAAGACTCCATTCTGAGCTGAGGTTGGAACTCTGACTGTAGAGTGAGCCAAAGGTGATGGATGCATTCCCAGTGACTCAGTGCACAGCAAGACAGCAGTCCTATCTTCAGTGATAATTAACAGTAAGCTTTAAATATGCCTTCAGTTCCATTAATTACGTCATCTGTAGAGAATTATCCAGAAATGAAGAATGTTTATCTTGTCTCTAAATCACATTGATCTATCTGAGCAGAAGCTTTGGCTATTTTGTTGCATCTTTATTGAGGCAAGAGATATATTTTTAGCTTAACCCTGCTTCTGCAGGTGTGGCCATCCAGTAATACATCCAGATTTATAAGAATCAAGGGGAGGTGGTGGCATAGTGGTATTGTCACTGGACTGGTAATCCAGAGGTCCAGGGTAATGGTCTGGGGACCTGGGTTTGAATCCCACTATGGCAGATGGTGGAATTTGAATCCAATAAGAATCTGAAATTAAAAGTCTGATGATGACCATGAAACCATTGTCAATTGTTGTAAAAACCCATCTGGTTCACTGTGCCCCTTTAGGGAGGGAAACCTGCTGTCCTTACCTGGTCTGGCCTACATGTGACTCCAGACCCACAGCAATGCGGTTGACTCTCAGGATGGATGGATAATAAATGTTGGCCCAGCTAGTGACACCCGAGGAATAAATTAAAAAAAGAATGGCCAAGCCTCAGTGAAAGGGCCAAACACAACCTGCGGGTTAACATTCATCCACGTCTGCTCCAAAACTTTTAGGGATCAAAACCTTTCCATGAAACAAGGAACACTTCTTTCCTCTGCTATCATCATGGAAAATGTGAACGAGCAAGTTTTTTCTCATTCACCCTTCAGGTGATGAAGCAAAGTGGCACCTGTCAATTCAGTGTGATCTCTCTGTGAAGCCAGACAGGCAAATCAGTGTTTTGAATAATTAAAATGCTTCTTCCAAAGTTTTTGTGCCAACTTTGGGAACCTGCACACAAATTGAAGAGGCTTGAGGGGGGATGGATTTTCAAGGCTATATGCCATTCCTGAAGGGGCCACTATGAGGTGTGCAAGATTACTTGACCTCCAGGTTCTCTCGCTCAAGGATAGCACATTGCTTCCTCTTTGTCACCCCAAAGGCCAAGCTGGTGTCAGAAGCTCTCAGTATGTGTGGATGTGAGTGCAAACCCATTTCTTGCTGTTATGTCCTTCTTCTCTTCAGCATAAACTTACCAATCTTACACAAGGATTGGTGAAACAATAATGTGAGTTCTTTATTTGAAGATAAGACTATATACAGATAATGCTCACTAGGAGGCTAAGTATACATGTCTGACCTCGGCTGCTGCTGCTGGCTGATGGCAGGTGTTGGGACGAATACATCACATCCTGTTGAGATGGTAATGATTGACAGTAGTTTAAGATACGCTCCTTAAAGATGCATGCACATCATCTCGCAACCCGAACCATTGTAAAGTGTTTGTGCACCTATGGAATGTAGCACTACAAAGCCTCAGGTGCTTTATTTGTGAAGATAATCAGAAATGTGACCTTTGGGAGGTTCAGATGTAGTGATACATGGTGATGGTGTGTTACAGTTCACTCGGGGAGCTGGGTTGTTGTGGCAACAGGCACTTTTACAGCCTGGACCTACGGATTGTGTTGGCAGAGGTTCCAAATTCCTTGCCGTCACATGGCCGATCAGGATTCTCTCTTGCTGTTACCGCCTGCCATTGGTGTGTGTTAGATGAGTTTGCAGGTTTATACTCAACGGGCCGTAACTTCTGAGCTCACCAGCATCAGATTGGGGTGGGTGGTACCCCAAAGATGCACTGGGGAATCCCTCTTGGAACTTCACAGCTAAGCATTTGCATGGCAATTGCCCAGAAGTGCAAACTTCCTCTGGGCAGTTGCTCCGAACTGTGAACCATCTGAAAATGCGATTTAAATCGCAAACTTTGGATGGTTCTGACAGGGTTACACTAATTGTTACCCAGAAAAAGTTAGAAGAATTAAAACCCTGTTCTAACTTCTGGGCAACTGTTGTAAAGACCTAGACAGAACCCCCCGACCCCACCACGGGACTACTCCTACTCCCCCAGGGGACTCCCCTCATACTCCCTAGCCACCCCCCCGGACATCCCCACCCCTCTGACTGACCAACCCCCATGGTATTCCCCACTCCACTGGCCCCCCCCACCATGGGATTTCCTTCACTTGCACGGGACTCCTCAACCACCCCTCCACCTTGGGCCCAACTCTCACCCCCCCTAACCTGAACGAACCCCCCCAACCGCCTTCCACCCGACATGAACCCCGCGCCCCCCCCCACCCCGAGGTCTGACCCAAATCCCCCCCCAGAGGTCTGACCCAACCCCCACCCTTCCGATGTCCGACCGCCCATCCCCTTTCAATGCCTGACCCCCGATATCCCCACCCAACTTCCAATCCCCCCCCACCACAATCTTATCCACTTACCCTCTCTTTGGCCTGTCAATTTCAATTGGACCTTAAAACTTACCTACTTTACGGCAAACAGTGCCGTAAAAAAGGGTGTGTGTCTTTCTTCAATCCGACTCTGTTGGACTGTAACGCTGGACTTTGGAGACAGCAGCGCTGCCTGGATCTCACCTGGCCTGAGTTGGCAGGCTGGGCGAGACAGGCACAGAAGAAATTTGGCGTGGGTAAGTAGGCACAGAATGGCAATCCAACACTGATTGCTACTCCGAGGAAGTTACTCCACATTATGAACGCACCTTCCTTGATCATGAAGTGCTGGGGTAGGGCTTGAACCTGGAGCTTCTGGCTCAGAGGAAGAGACACTACCCACTGCACTATAAGATCTCCATGTGTAGTCATTTGGTAGTACAGAACTTGAGTATTTCTGAAAAAAGAGATATTTTGTCAAAGCTTTTCATCTTGCACTCAGCAGGACAATTCACAAAAATACCACATGTAAAGGAAACAACAACTTATACCGTATGAGAAGAGAGTGCTGATTGGTTGACAAATGGACTCTTATTGGTTGAAGTGTTGCCATGGAGAATGCACCAGTTGATGGTGACTGACAGTTGTTTAAAATTTAATCCAGGCAGCTTGATTCTGATTAGCTAAGGCACTGGCCTGAGGAATGAACCGGCGAATAGCTGTCACTTATTTTGTTTAGCAGCAACAGGCGCAATGTGTGTACATGTTCTTCCTGTCTGCAAAGAACAGGGCCCTGTGTATTAATATATGTAGCTTCCACTACACACAAATAAGCTATACTGCAAGCCCGACTGACAGTCTGAAATTGGTTGTCAGCTTAATTCTTAGTACACTGAGGATTATTTAACAAATGTTGTCCAAGCGCAGAATCACATCTAATGTTGGATCCTGTGTTTTGAGTTTTGCAAGCACAGCCTGGTTGGGTCTGGTCTATACGTTGCCTGTTTGCGAACAGCGGAAGGGACTTGCTGTTTGATATGATCCACCAGTCTTTGGGATGTACAGCCTACATGCCTAGCATCACATTGGCACTGAAATTCATATATCACATTACTTATTTGTGGATAGGCAGAATGTCTTTTTGGCTTGACATTAGCATGTTACTAATGGTGAATACCACTTGTGTTGCTACTGCATCAACTGTTGCTCAAATTTTTTGAGATACCTTACCCTTCCAGGGTAATCTCAGGCAGACAGGACACTTTTGGGACCAAAATTGACAGCCTTAGGTCTGTTCATGAATTTGCGTGATATAGCGAAATGATCTGCTCAAGGTAGCATTATCCTGCAGGATGCCTTTGATGCACCTATTTCAGCATCAAGCTTGCATAGTGAGCATATGGCTCAGGCCCTATTTACGAGGTTGCCGATAAGGCCAATCTTATAGCATGTGGAACTGTAAGAATGCCAATGCGGGTATTAGCCAGTAAAGGTAGTCTTGCAGTAGACCGTGGTAGAAAACCCCTGGCAGGTTTCTCAACTAGTATGTCAAGGAAAGGGAGTTTATCTGACTGCTCCATCTTGCAAACTGTGAGTGCAAGATGAAAAGCTTTGACAAAATGTCTCTTTTTCCAGCAGTACTCAACATTCATGTGTAATACAGAGGCCAGTGGAAAGTGATTTGACAAACATTTTGCTCCAATAGTCAATAGCAAGGAAACAGGAGAATTTGGAAAGTACAATGGAAACTTTTTATGATAATTAATTTGATTTAATTCTGAAGTATACATGAATACTAATATGAATAATTTCCAAGGCAAAAATTGACACAATGGCATCCAACGTTATGAATATTTATTTTGTCACTTCTCTTCAATCTTACGCTGATGGTGCAAAAGTATCCCTAGTGAAGAAGTTGCATTAGTCCTGATCATAGAAGTTTGTAGTACCTTACACAACAGTGGCAACAACAGCTTGTCTTCAATGCTGAGTAGTTACACTGATTTTGCTGAACTACCCACAGAGAAATGAATGCTAATTCAACAGAATACTTTGCACAGTCTTTGCTGATCTTCAAAAGGCCTTTGCTTCTGCAAACTCCAAGGGCTTCTGGCTTCTACTGGGCAATTTGGGTGTGTCAGGAATGATCTGTGAAAGTTTCAATTGTCACCACTATCTGTAATTCTAACTGGCCACTGAATTTCAGTTCATCAATACAGGTTGTGACTCTTCAAACCTTCAAGGCAGTTACAGATAGAGTTATTACCACAATGAAACTGAGTCACTTACTGGAATTCACATCAGTGACATCTTAATCACTTTTATTGATTTAATTTTGAATTTCAAAAAATTAATTTCTGATCGTCATGCAAGGTTTAATTTCACTGTTGCACTGTATCACCAGAGATCACCTCTTCTATCTCTGCTCAACTATCCCAACACCATTCATCATTTTGTTGTAAATCCTTGACATTTATGATTGTAGATTCAAAGTTATTAAAAAAAACTATATCATGTGCATTGGTGGGTCATTGACCGACAATTGATGTGTACACTGCCGTCTGAGAAACAGCATCCCTTTGAACTGGGAAAACATGATCACTTTTACACTTGGGACTTGCACTTCATGAATAGTCTGGCTCCTGGCTAATGGATATTTTCTATATATTGTGTGCAGGCTCTGTGCATTGTATACCTGGAGCATGGAAAATGTTCTCAGTCATGCGGGTTACTTCAACCGTTTGAAAAATGTGAAAAGTACATTATCAATAACCAGTAGCCTTTTGTTTCCATAATGGATTCATTTGGTAAGACAAAGCCAAAATGCCTGACAGGTTCGACTCAAGTTCAACAAATTTGACTCAAACAAAAATATTTTTATAGACTAAAGGAAAATAATTCACAGGGTAGCAGAGACACAGCTATCAAGCACAAATAATAACAACAAAATCTATTATTAAAGCAGTCAATGGAGAAGGTAGTGAACAACTGTGGTAATCATGGTGAAACTTGTTTTTAGCCATGCCAGGAGCACAGAATGCCATTACAGATTGTATAGGGCCTTTGAAGAGTACAGAGGGAGTCTTAACTTATCACTTTGTATCAGCCTTCACTCCTGCAGCCAACGCTCGATTACCAGCAATGGGGTTGTGCTATCGACATAACAATTGTAGATATTAAAATCATTGAGAATAGTATCTTAGATAAAATTAGAAACCTCCAAGCTAAGGACCAGATGGCTTCCACTGGAGGGTAAGAAAGGAGATGAGGCTTGTGCTTCGTGAGTCTCTTGCCCATATCTTTAATAGCTTTCTAGAGCCACGGCTTGTTTCCTCGGATAGGAAGGATACTTCTTGAGACTTCTTGCTTGTCATGCCTATTCCTTGCTGCCATGACTGAGATGAGGGGAAATTACCTCACTCAAAAGGTTGTGAATCTTTGGAATTGTCTACCTCAGAGGATTGTGGATGCTGCATCGTTGAATACATTTAAGGCTGGGATAGACAGAGTTTTGGTCTCTCAGGGTAAAAAAGGGATATAGGGAGTGGGCAGGAAAGTGGTGTTGAAGCCCAAGATTCAGCCATAATTGTACTGAATGGTAGAGCTGGCTCGAAGGGTTGTGTGGTCTACTCCTGCTCTTATTTCTTGTGTTCTTGTGTTCAAGCTTTTGTGACATTTGTAATGCTTCTGACATTTAGTCACCCCTAAAGTGTAAAAGCGATGCCTAATTCTATTGCAGTTAACAGATAAAATTGCAATGTCTACCATTGAGTCCTCTCATTGCTCAGCCCAACTTTGCCACTATTTCCTTAATTTGCAATACAAGTGCAACAAATACAGTTTAAAAAACATTTTCTCCAACTAGCTAAGAACTAGGCCATAGGAGATTCATTAAAATGACACACACATAGACAAGAAAGACATGCATCTAGAGGCAAAATTTCTGCCTTCAGTAATTTAAGTAATGGTGGAAGGGAGGTACAAAACCTTAATGATCTACTGGTATTTGTCTATGTTTAGTTCTGCTCTAACTAATTATACTCCTCCCAAATAAAGTATTAATGATCATTAGTGAAAAGTTGGTTAAAAGGGCAGATTTTTGATTATTCATAATACATTGTTAAGACAATTAATGGAGAATTAGTGCAGCATTCTGCAGCTGCACATTACCTCAGAAAATAACGACTTTGTTTCTTTCAGATCGGACATTAGTCAGCTTAATGAACAAGTAAATTTGGAGGCATCACCGCAGGAATAAGCAAAGATTCAGGAGCAGCTCATAGATCTACTTTGCTGACCAAAAAATGGAACATGGAGAATACTCTGGGGAAAGGAGAAACACAAACACAAGGCAAAATAACAATAAAAGCGGATTAAACTGGATGGCAAATTAATGGCCATGTTATTGTACTCAAAAAAAACCCACTGGATACATTAGATATTACTGAATGAGGATGTGGGTGCAAGTTTAGTATTCTAGGCAACTTTGGGGTGAAGCACCTTTGCTTCACACAAGAAAATTCTGCTATTGTCTGTGGCAATGGTACACTTCACAGCTGGTTTAATGAACTCTAACCTTTACACCAGTTAGGTGGCCCTTTAGCTACTTGAAAAGCATTAAAACCATCTTCATTACAAGGGTGATTTGATTTTCATTACTGCTAACAGAATCTTTTTCACGGAAATTGCAAACTCAGAATGTGCATTCCTGTGGATTTATTGTTGGATCATTAATTTCAACTCATAAAGCCAATAATTCCACTTCTGGGGCAATGGGACTTTCACACTGGATGGGCCAAATGGTCTCCTTCTCCGTTGCAGTACTTTGTGATCCAATTTCATTCCTTCACCTTACGGTCCAATAATTTTATTAATAGTGACTGTTCCCAAGGTTCCCTCCTTTCCTTCCTCTTTTTCTTTATCTACCTTGGTGGCTGTTTGCTTAGACTGAACTCGATGGTGTGCAGCTTTAGTGTTCGGTTTGACACTCATTTCAGCTTTAAAGCCAATGTCCTCTCTGTCACTAAGACACATTTCATTATTTATACCTCCACTGTTGTTTGAACCTTTATCCATGCCTTCACCAGCTGCAACCTCAAATTTCACACCCTTTTCTAGTCAGCTTCCACATTTCATTCCATATGAATTGCAACTTATCTAAAATTCCACTGCATGAATCCAACCCTGGTTTAAGTCCTTTGTCTTCACCACTCTCTATGGTTTCCTATCCACCAGCTCATTGATTTTTTGGCCTAATTAACAAGGTGCACCATGCTCCTCTCTGTAACCTCCTCCAGTTTTATGTGCTAGTAAGCACTCTCTGGAGGTCTTGTAGCCCAGTGGTAGGATGTCTGCCTCTGAGCCAGAAACTCAGGGTTCAAGCCCTACTCCAGGAATTGATGGCTGAGGAAGGTGCATTTAAAACATAGCCAAACAGGTTGAGTATCAATTTGTAAAACCTTCCAACACCAATGGTAGGCAGTAAGAGTGGGAGAGATGATCAGCCCAGTGATGGAAAGAAGGTGGAGCCTCTACCATCACTATTCATAGCTCCAGACTACAACATGCATGTAAAACTGCATGTTGCCACAGCAACTTGGACTCCTCGGGGGGGCTGGTTGGATCAGTTGGCTGGATGATCAGTGTGAATCAATAGCACAGGGAGCGGATCTCCATTCTGGCTGGGGTGGATTTGGGAACTGTCTCCTTGCCCTACCCACATTGGTGCTGTGGCTTGGGATCTGCCTTTGAGCAGAGAAAAAGAAGAAATGCTTTCCATTCTTCTCACTCAGCACTCTTTACAATATCCTTCAGTAAGATTAGGTTCAGTGACAGAACATTCTGTCATCTTGGCCTTGAATTCTAGAATGCATTCCCTAACCTGGCCTGCCTTGCTATCTCCCTACTCTTTCAAAAAACTTAACTATTATCGGTTTGACCAAGCCTTCAGCGAATGCCTCTAAATCTGTTCTCATAACCCTTAGTAACTGTTTTTGCCTGTGTAAAAGAGTATGGGTGTTTTACTATGTTATAAGTATAATAGCAAGTTGCTGCTGTCTATTTCCAAGCTGTAACACTGATTGTGGATTACATTGCCTATTTCCTGATTTGCCCTATTTGCTTAAACATTCATTACAATCATTAGCAGCTTGACTTTGGCACAAAGTAATAAACTCTGGCAATACCATACATGTTATGAATATAGACTATGCAAATAGGATAGTTATGATTTAAAAAAAAAACTATATGCATCCTGTATTAATTAGGAAGTGTCAAAGATGACAACTGCATCTAACAAGAAGAGCACTTGCTCCTTGCTGTACTGCAAAAGTTACCAACCAAAACAGACAACAGGCTTGATAAGTCTCTCTGCAGCAGAAAGGGGATGTACTGAACTCCAGGCACCCTGCAGAGTAATGCCATCAATTGTATTTCTCCTGGGAGAAAGGAATCTGCCTATGCCACATGCTGCACAGTCTCAAACAGGTCTCAAAAAAGGAATCAAACTATTGGGGCAGAATTTTGCCGTCGACGAGCAGTTAAATTTTCAGGAAGGCAAAATCAGCTGTGTGCCCGCCGACCTGTCAATGGCCTCAATTTAGGCCATTGACAGGATCATTTAACCAATTAAAGGACCTGCCCGTCCAACCTTAGGGTTGGCGGGTCGGCCAAGAGCCCCGCCGGGCAAATACAAAAAAACATGAAACCTCATCCAGCGGTGGGATGAAGTTTCATGCAGGGTTTTAAAATTTTTAATAAAGTTATTCTGTAAATTATGAACATGTCCCAACTCAAGTGACATTGTCACTTGAGGGGACACACAAGGGGTTTTTTTTTTTCTATTTTTAATATTTTTCAAAGTCCAGGCAATCTACCTGAGGCTGCACTTAGCCTCAGGGAGATGAGTGCGCTCTTTCGTGTGCATGTGCAAAAAAGCGCACTCTCGCTTTTAGGGATTCCCCCCACCCACACAGGAAGTTTCCCGCCGGACATCACACTGGGCGGGCCTTAATTGGCCTGCCCACGTAAAATGGCGGCTGGGCCTGCTTCTCTGGCAGGGATCAGGCCCTCCTGCCCGCTGGAGATTGGGTTGGGCCCGCCCGCCTGACAGGCAGAAAATTCTGCCCTTGATGTTCAACACACAAACATAAGGAAAAATAATCATTCTATCCTCAAAACTATGTGAAAGCTTGATTAAAACCTTAACTACTGTTTGACTGACTGAAGAATTATTAAACAAACAACCACCTTAGGAAAATAAAAGAACCAATCCTGAATTTTAAACAGGAAACAGCCAGACAAAAAAAAAATTTTTAAAATGTAAATGTGGCTCATTTTGAGTTACATTTTTATCTTTTACTCCAATTAACTCTCACTTTCCTATTGCAGTGTAAACTAAGTGGACATGGACATTAATCATAGACATTGATGTAGTTGGAATTCTAGTCAGGTAAATGAACATTGAAGTTTATTGCTCTTTTGTTGTGCAACATCTCCCATCTTCTGTGCTGTAACTTTCCTATGGTTCTATGGTTCTATCTGGTTTTGGTATATCAGCAGTAGCAAACTGTTGAGAATAGCTCAGTGCAAGATTACTCGTAATTCTGTGACTAAATTTCGTCAGCCGCATTGGTACAAATTGGGCAGAAACACTTCCGAGTTATTGGCTATTTGCACACTCAGAGGGAAAAACCGGTAAAACTTGGAAATGTACGGGTCTGAATTGGAGTTCCACTTTCAGGCATACAAGACCGGTTCGGACCATAACCCTAAATTTCTGCCCTTTCCCTCTGACTTTTTAAGAATGTCCTTTCCATCTTCAGGTCCTGACTTCCCTTTATTAAGGGAAGGGAAACGTACAGATTGAAGGAAAAAGAGCAGAGTTATGGTTTTGGTACATTAATGCACTGAGGAAATGCCCCTCCCTCAAAGGAGAGGGTAAACTTGAACTATCTTCATGCATCTGCCTAAAATGGCTGTCAATTGTCCACCAAGAGAAAATTGGATTGAGTGGCGATTTTAACAATCCAAATGGTGTAACCATGGCTAATCTTCCTCTGCCGCAAGGAATTTGTGGCAGAAAGTGGTACCCAAAGACTAAGGCCAAATTTTCCAGCCCTGTTGGCGTCGGACATCAAGGCGGGTGGGGATGGGACAATATGGAAAGAAAGCCAAGAATCAGTTTCATGCCGGCGTGAAAGCACAGCGGGATCACCTGATGTTGTCCGCCATGGTGGAACGCCAATCTCGCTGGAGGCCAGCACGTGGGATGCAAAGTAAGGCCTGACCGGAATTGTCCCCCATGTCAGGTTTACCGTTACGCCGGTGGGAAAACACGCTGGCCCAGAACACACCTGGACAAGTGCAGAAGTCGGGACTTATTCCTCGGGCCTTGCTCAGCTCGTGGACATCCAAGGAACAGAAGATGCTGGAGCCCTACAGCTAATGGACCCTGGAGGAACATGTGCATGAAGGAGATCTTGGAAGGTGGGAGGTTTCTGCTGATGCTTCAGGCCTTCTTTGGAACATCACGGTCTTGGCCATGGATGATTGACAAGGGAGGGGGTAGAGGAAGGTCCAGCTGGGGGTGGGAGAGGAAGGTGTACTGTGGCTGGGGTGGGGCGGTGGGAGAGGAAGGTCTAGGTGTGACTGAGAGGGGAATGTGTACTTGGGGGGGGAGTGAGGTTGGGAGGCGTGGACGAAGATGTCGGGGCAGGAGAGGTTGGGCGGGAGGTCAAAGTTATAGGGTGGGTAAGGTTGGGGGGGTACAAAGTTGTCGGGGGTGAGGTTCGGAGGGGGTACAGGGGGAGGAGGGAGTAACGGGGGTGAATACGGCAAATGAAGAGGTAGGTGTAAGGGAGGAGGAAGTGTAAGGGAGGGAGTTCGAAGAGGGAACGAGTTCAAAGGGGAGAAGGCATCTGAGGGGAGGAAGGTGTCTTGGGGGAGAAGGGAGTAAGGGTGGAGGAGGGAGTGGGGAGGGAATGTCCAGGTGAACGTGCAAGGGATCTGTGGAATCAATGACTGCTTCCTGGGGAGTGAACTGATGGTAGGTGTGTTAGGAGGGAACAGTGAGTATGAGAGGGGGCAGAGTGAGCTGGAAATGTGGGAGGGTGGGGGTACGTTGGTGGTGGAAGCAAAGTTGGCGAGGATGGTTGGTGGGGACTTGGAGGCAGGCACAGATCCTGGGGGTGGGAAGAAGGAGGTTAGGGAGGTCAACGTGGATGGGGGTGGGATTCGCAGGAAGGTAGGAGATGTGCACGTTCACCTGGACATCCTGGGAAGAAAAGGGTTTTGGTTGGTAGGTGGCAGTGGGGAGGTGGAAGGTGCTGCCGGGGGCGGGGTCGACAGCGATGGGGGGAAAGGACATGGGTGACTGGGGGAGGGGAAAGGACGGGGGAGCTGATCTA
This sequence comes from Carcharodon carcharias, assembly GCF_017639515.1. Classification (NCBI taxonomy): domain Eukaryota; kingdom Metazoa; phylum Chordata; class Chondrichthyes; order Lamniformes; family Lamnidae; genus Carcharodon; species Carcharodon carcharias. The sequence goes on along the minus strand of NC_054491.1, from coordinate 12,764,401 downwards.
AAACTCTTCTACGGCCATCTTTGCCAAAATTGAAAGTGAGCGGAGCCTTGTGCTGGACGGGCACAGGTGCTGCATGGGAGTGTGACCAGTGGGTGGGCGGAGATGCAGGTCAGCTCAGGGGGCCAACTGAAAGAGAACCCCAGCAGGCAGCATTGAAAATGCTCAGGAGAATAAGATGTGTGTGATGGATGAAGGCTCTGCGTGCGTGGGACAGTGCTTGTACGAGGCTCTGAAAGGCCCTGCCACACACACACACACTTCTCCGTCCAGAATCACGCGTGGTCTGGTTGCGTGCAGATGAACTGCTAGTGGGGTGGGGGAGGGGATAAAGTGGGAGGGCTTGCAAAGCCTGCCAATGAACTGAAAGATAACATTACACAATACCCAGTGAAAGTGAATATATTTTCAGACGACAAAGTGACAAAATGTGTTCACCTGTGCAACCACTTGTGATCAGAGTTTCTTAACTTTTCTAGACCTACTACTTCTTCTAGGTGCTGCCCTGACATCTGCAGCAAGGGTGGGGACAGCCTGTGCAATAGTTGGTCCTGTTGCCTCTGATGACTTTGGCATGTGTCCTCTGGAGGGCTGATGCCTTGAGGGCCTTGGCTTGCTTTGGCTGTCCTACTGTGGGCCAGCTACTCTGTCTGCAGTGACAGGAGATGAGGTTGAGGAGGGTCACAGGCAAAGGAGATGACCTAGGGATGTCCAGCTGCCGCACCTCCTCTCTCAGGTGCCTGAGGGCCCTGGCCTGACTCATTGAGGGGAAGGAGCACCTGGAGGGATGTCAAGATGCCCTGTTTCCCTCCTGCTTTGCCACAGCAGGAACTCACGCATGGATACCACGATGAAATGCACGTCGGCGTGCATCTTCACGTTCTGCTTGACCAGGGTCTCCATGGCATCTGCATCCTTCCCATGGAGAATTCCAAGCGCGCACATGTGGGCACCACGTCATCAGAGAGCAGGCGGATGCACTCCTCTGGCTCGTGTGCCAAATGTTGAGGGATTCCAACAGCTTTGTGTGATGTTCCCCCACTTTCTGCTGACTGTCCGCCATGAGTTGGAAGGCTGATTCCAGAGATTCGTCACCTGACTCAGATCTCACAGGTGCCTCTTCCCCAGAGCAGCCCTCCAGTTCCATGGAACTTGGCTGAACCTGTCTCCTCCTGTTGTGGACACATGTCCTTGCGGTGGCCACCAGATTGTGAACTCGGGCCTGCTCTAGATCTAAGTCCCACTGAGCTGTGTGTCTCTGCGCTGGTTGAGGGTGTGGGTTAGTGCTGTGACTGGTCTTCTAGGCTGCTTAGTTCCTGCTCTTCAATGGAGGAGGTGTCCTCGTGGATGGAGCTGAGGGTTTTGGTTGCTTGACAGAGCGCCCTGTGAACCAAAGTAGAGATAATTAGTGCATGGCAGCAGAGTCAAAAGCAGGAGAGAGAGCAGTCACAGTTGCGTTGAGAAGGGGATGATGTGGCGCAGGATTCTCACCTGGGTGTTCACCACCGACTTCACCGTCACCACAGTCACGTCCTCACCAGCCAGCATGATGGCACACTCCTCAAAGTGAGTGAGGAGCCAAATGTGGGCCACTTCACCCCCGATCTGGGACTTCTCCCTGCTGTTGTGATCCAGCTTCTCCTGCATGGGAACAGATGGAAAGAGTGTGAGCAGGACCCATGGTATTGCGTGGAATGAGCAGAGCCATGGTTAGGATGAGAACATGAGTCCCAGAGGATATGAGCCTGATGGAGATGTGAGGGTGTGTGTGAGAGAGTTAGTGGTGTTGTCCATTGTGGTGTGAGATCCCTGTGGATGTGTGATGGGTTTGTGAGCGTGTGAGCTGAGAGCGATGAGGTGGTTGACTTACCCTGCCGGAATGGACGAGAGCATTCACCCTCTTCCTGCACTGGATGGCTGACCTCCTCTGTGCTCTGGTGGTACTGACCACCTCTGCCAATGCCCCCCAGGCTGGATTGGTGACTCTGGTAGATCTCCTGTGGCCAGGGCTGGGTGTGGAGGACATTGGGCTGGCCTTACACTGCGTCTAGCAGGCGCTCCAGGGAGGCGTCACTAAATATGGGGGCTGTCGTTGTCTTTGCTTTCGGGGCCATCTGTAGCCTGGAGCCGTCTTGGTCTGTCGAAGTGAAGTAGGCATGAGCTTTGGCGTGCTTTAAATATGGAGCCTGGAGTGAGGAAGCGCTGAAGGCAAATCAGAGCCTGCTCGCCAGCGATCCGGAGCTTTTCTCATGAATTATTAATGAGGCGGCCTGCTGCAAGAATGGGATGATACAGCCTGAAAACCTGCCATTGCGGCTAGCTGGTAGAACAAATTTTTTTCCTGCCCGCTACCACAGTTAACGCAAACCTGGGACACTTCCTCCCCAAGTGGAGCTCAGCCAATAACGACATAGATTAGGGACTGAACTTGTGATCTTCCACATTGGAATAGCTCAGTATTGTATCAAATGATGTATTTACTCATCTGTGACCCCAAACAGGTGCAGGGTGGTTGAAATTCGTTAACTGAAAGTAGTAAATCCCCCACCCTGTTGGCCTCAATGGGCCTACCTACAAAACAAGGAGTGAGACAGAAAGTGAGTGAGACGGGAAATAATAGGGAGTTTTTAGAACGGGCAGACAAGTGGTAGATGCAAATTAATGTCGATGTATAAGCAGGGTTGCCAACCGTCCAGGATTGGTCTGGAACTGAAGATCAATCTCCAGGATACTGCTGTGTTCAATCCTGGAGAAAAATCATCAGGACATTAAAAAAAGATTTTCTTTTGTCACTTTCTTTGAATGTTTTTCTTTACCAGATATAAAAACATCGAAAATGGTAGGGGGTGTGGGGGAGGAGGGGGGTGGGGGTGGTGGTTGGGGGAGGGGGCCTGGGGGAAGGGGTGATGGTGGGGAAAGGCTGTTTTGCTGACATTCAAGTATCATCAAATTTGGTAATGAGTCTTTTTGCTTTCCAGTTGGAGTAGGAAGGCAAGCGTGTCACAAAGTGGATGTGTTGGTGGACTAATGCTGGAGTGTGGGGACAAGTCATGTGAAGAAATCTCCAGGAATACACTTAATCACAGTTGGCAACCCTATGTACAAGGTAATATATTTTCGGCAAAGAGACAAAGGACTTTATATTTATTGGAAAGATGCTAAATGTTGTGGATGCAGATTTTTTCCACCTTAACTGGCTTGTGATTTTAATATGTTTCTTTGCGTCTCCCAGGAGATTATATGGTCCTTGTTTGGTAGGAAGTATCGGTACCATATGGGCAGGTCAGATTGACCAGTGGGTAATTTCCTATCCCTCATGTTCATGTGATTAAGTGTATTCCTGGAGATTTCTTCACATGACTCTTCCCCATGCTCCAGCATTAGTCAGCCAATACATCCATCCCTGTGTTATGTAAAGAGATCCAAGGGGGCACATATGTAATTCCCTGAGAGTTTGAGTCCAAGAACAAAAAGTCATCAAAACAATGAAAATCATTTAGAATTTTATATATAGAGACATATAGCACAAAAGTAAAGAAACAATAATAAAGTTGCATGTAAAATTGGTTAAGCCACAGTTGAATTACTGTGTGCAATTCTCAGCAGTCCATTAAAAAAAGATATGAAAGCCAAAGAAATTATACCCTTCTTCTTAGGCAATGCCTTGGGATAGATGGGAGCACAACCACCTGGAAGTTCTCCTCCAAGCCACACACCATCTTGACTTGGAAATATATCGCTGTTCCTTCACTGTCGCTGGGTCAAAATCCTGGAACTCCCTCCCTAACAGCACTGTGTGCGTACCTATACCACAGGGATTGCAGCGGTTCAAGAAGGTAGCTCACCTCCACCTTCTCAAGGGCAACTAAGGATGGGCAATAAATGCTGGACCAGACAGAAAATGTGAATGAATAAAGGAAAAAGATTAAGGATGTTTTACCTCTGTTCCCATTCGATGGGTTCTGAGATGGCTGATATGTCCAATGCGTGATCTGCAGACTCTGCCACATGGGGGGAAGGTGGTGCTTGGAAGGTAGGGCAGATATGGTGTTTGGAGGTTTTGCACTCTCTCTGATGCCTTGACTTCACCTCTGCAAGCTCCCAGTGAAGTTTCTTGATGCTTTTGGTGCCTTCCCAAATAAACATTCTCCATTCTGGGCAGCCGCAAGCCAGGGACTTGTTTCCATTGTCCTCCTGGGAGTCTCCTGCCATGAACGAGTTCTGAGTAGAACAGTTGCATTGGGAGTCTGTTGTCAGGCATTCGAATGGCATGTCTCATCCAGCGGAGCTGATTTTGAGTGATTAGCACCTTAATGCTGGGTAATTTGGCTTGTGAGAGGATGCTGCTGTTGGACTGCCTTTCTAGCCAGTGGATTTGGAAGATCTTGCGAAGGCACCACTGGTGGTCCTTCTCCAGTGCTTTGAGGTGCCTGCTATATGTTGTCCAAGTCTCCAAAGTATATCGGATTGCAGAGATCACTGTTGCCCATTAAACCATGACCTTAGTCTCAGATTTGAGATCCTGGTGCTCAAATACTCTCTTTTATTCAGTGAGCTGAAAGCTGAGCTAGCACATTGGAAGCCATGATGAATTTTGTCGTCTACGTCTGCCTTCGTCAAGCTGAGGCTCCCAAAATAGGGAGGATGGTTCACACCAGGATAATGCCAGTTAGCAATCTCAAGGTATGAGGAGTTACTTCAGATACTGAAACTATTTCCATTGGATCAGAAAAGCACAGTGGAGATTTAAGAGGAAGATAGGAACATAGAAGCAGAAGTGGGTCATTTAACTCCTCGAGTTCAGTGAGAACATGCTGATTTGACATTTGTGAAGAAAGTTCCAAACTTCTACCACACTTTGTGTGAAGAAGCGTTTCTTACTTTTAATCCTGAAAGGTTTGGCTCTAATTTTTAGACTATGTCCCCTAGTTCTAGACTGGCCAACCTGAGGAAATAGTTTTATATAGAAAGCAGAGATTTTAAAGAGTATGTATAAAATGAGTAGCAAAAGAATATTTCCTCTCTTTGGGAAGTTAATGATAAGAAGTCATCTGTTCATTGATGTGTTTCAGGATCTTTGACCATTTTCCCAATGGAAGGATTCGAGCAAAATGTATTTGGATGTGTTGCTTTTGAAGTTAAGATTAGCTTCATGCAGGGTTAAAATACAGCTTGGAACTAGCTTGGGAAAAGAGGTCCATTAATTAAACCAGAAGTATCAACCATTGAGCCGTTATCCATAACGATCTGAAAGAATGTGATGGTGGTGGGGGAGGTTGTGGTGGTGTTGTCGAGGGGCGGGAGTGTAGATCCTCAAGGTATCCCTTTCTTTCAGGCTTATTACAATGTGATAAAAATATTCACCCTGAGAATAGCAGGTATGAGCCCAATTTCTGGGGGTGAAAGGGTGGTGAGGAGGGAAGGGCTTAATTTGCTCCAGTACTGTCTAGCATTCAGTCAGTAAGTAAAACAATATAGTTTCCTAACACAGGGACCCCAAAATATTCATAATTTGAGACCAGTCCAACAAAGGCAGGTACATTACAGGTTAAGGTAGGCTGGAAATTAAGATATAGCCAATCAGAATATAATGGGTTGGCTACAAAGAAAATAAGTATTCAGCCCACCAACAGCCCGGAATATGTTAATAGTAAGCATTATGGAAGAAATTTTTTAAAATTGTATTTACAACCCTATTCTGCAAAAATAAACCAGCTTTTTGATTTATCACTGACCTCTTCTCATAAGAGTGCTTGTCAGTTCTGCCAATGGGAGTGCACATGAAAACCCCTCAGGCGCATGATATTATGACAACTTTTGACCTAGAAGAGTAATAGTAAGGAAAATTTGTAGTTGCTTTAAGTGGGGAATCTGTAATTATGTTTTTAAAAAATGTTTGAAAAGGACTTTTAAGAGTTTGTATCCCTTGTAAAGGAATTAATTATAAAATTTGGCGCAGGACTCAGATACCTACGACAGATTGAAAATTTGTCATGATCAGTGAGGAGAGGGGATTAGAGAGATGTCATTAAACAGAGCTTGTGTTGCTGGAATGTAAAATGCCTGGCTTTGAGAGTGAAGCCAAGAGAAAATTGGATAACAATTTGAAAAAGAAGAGGAGGAAGATACAAGGTATGATGAGAGAACAGGACAATGGTTTAGGATTATTCCAGTGAAAGAACCAGTGCAGACATAGTGGATCAAATGGGTTCCTTCTGTTTTGTGTATTTCTGTGGCTCACAGCCTTCTCCCAGCAGGCAGTGTATAAAGGGGATTTATAAGAACAATTTTTAAACAAATTAAATTTACAATGGATACTCTGTATGGAGCACAATCAAACTGATACATTTCATCATATCCATCCCATCATAATTGCAAATTCAAACATGAATTAAAGATGTAGACAAATTAAATGGGTTTAAAAGGATTCTTGTTGAAACTTTGGTTCCTCTTAAGGGCTGCTTCCTTCCAAATCTTCATGCATTAACAACATTGCTTTACAATTTTGTTAATTAGTAAAAGCACTCTGACATGTCCTTCAATGGTTTTTTTACAAATTACAGGTTAGTAATTCAAGATAACTCCATAATTAATAATATACAAGTGGTAATTCAAACCCGAATCATACTGCCAGGTAGGATATGCCATGTCATAGTAAAATAAGTTTTGGACATAGAGTCTGAAAGCCAAACACCAGCAGTCAGAGAGATTCTAATTAAGGTGAATTCTGATGAAATGAGCTTTTTTGTTTATGTAGTAGAAACAATCTGTCTCTAATTATATTTCTTCTTCATTATTACATTCTGGCTTCATTTTCTACTTCCTTTTGAATTATTTTGGATCTTTTTATTTTGTCTATGGCTGGGAAGGAAACCAGCAAATTGAAACCTGGTTCACCCTGATGCAGGAGTTTATTTCCATTTTAACTGATCGATTAACTGTACAAGGAAAGTCTGACATGTTTTACTATGCTTTGATCTCACTTTAATCTGCAGCTTTTACATTCATAGAGCAAGCATGCTTTTTAGCTGGGATGTTCTTGAGTCAGTTGTTGGGAGTCAATGTTCTGGTCATGAATTTCACTACTGTTCCTTCCCATGTTAAGCTTCTATTGGACACCACTTCTCAATAGTACAGCCACAATTAATAATACAACAGTTTGGGGAAGAAACCTGTATCCATCTTCCATGTTAGTTTCCCAACTTGTATCATTCCCTGGCCATTTTTGTATAATTTGCTCTTCAAGCTTCGGAAGAGACAGGGTAGATTTTCTACTTGACACCTGGATCTAAGATTGGCATTGTGAATGGGCCATTTATTATGTAAAAAAAACATTCAAGTGATATTTCCATTGCTACCAGTAATTGGGGAGCACCTCTAACTGGCAACCTAACTGCGATGCCAGTTTTACGCCGGGGTGGCAGGTTGAGAATCTGACTCTCGATTCTTTTCATTAGGTTCAGTTGCAGAACTGCTGCATTAATGATATCTGCTGCTTACAACTGGATCTGGCAGAGCTGCTTCATTGTGACAAAGACCTTTTGTGAAAGAAGGAAAAGCCAAGCACATAACTGAGGCCATATATTATTTAGCCAAACCATAAGACATCATTTCAAAGTGACAGATTACACATGATAATACAATGAAAGGTATTGGCAAGCACTTAACTATCAATTGCAGTAATGATAGAGACTGAACAGTATTTTATCCGTGGCAAGGTAGCTCAGGTAGCTTAAATAGGGATGTAAAGAGTGCACTAAAAAGAAGTTAATGGGCCAGTTACACTACACTGTTTTTGTCATGAAGGACCAAGTGCATTGCCAGAAAATGTCTTAAGAGTTCAGAACATTGTACAGTCAGTTTGAAATTGTTGAGTGGCAAAATGCCACTAATACAAGCAACATGGCTCCCAAATCTTTGCAGTGTTTCAAATGACAGATGAAGGAAGATCCCTCTAAATACCATTTAAAATGGCCAACTCATGAAAGGTACTGCCCTTGTGGCTTGTTGATAGGCAGAGGAACTGCTGGCAGCAATGCAGAGAGAGTGAGAAATGATGTTGAGGATCTGATTGAGGGTGGGACTGATGTACTTTATTGAGTATACTGATAATGTGCAACCAAGTAAACTGAAAGTTACCATTGTAGAAAAATGCATCATTAAATTTATTGTATTCTTCACAAAGTAAAAACCCTAAAAATTACAGCATTGTGATAAAGCATGTAAAGGAGCAAATTCTGCTGAACAGAAAATCATAAATATTTAACATTGTTTGTTGCTATCTCCCAGCATTTTAGGGGAACTGAACGTCTCATTAAATAAAATACATTCTGCCCTTCCTGAGTATTCCGTTTCAATTCTGTCCCTAAGCCTTTCCTTGTTATCTCAAATTCTTCAACAGTTCTGGACTAGTTACCATACCTCATACTGTTTTTGGATATTTAATTAAAATCATAATTAAAGTTGATCTTGTCATTAGCTTGCACCTGCTCTGCGTTTTTGCAAACAAATGTTAAACTACATGCCAACATCATCATGTTCAGTACAGCAAAGTGGTTTCTAACTCCTAATTAATTTTTCTTTAGCATCTGTATTTCAGCATTCTGGAGAAAAAGCTAATGTGTCCACTGGAAACAAGTAATTATCAGATGGTGAAAATAATGGACTGAAATGAGACTGCGCAGTGCCAAGTTATTGGTTGCTAAAGGCACTACCTTTCAACTCAACTGTCATATACAACAAGGCTCGCATTTTATTTAACATATTCCTAGATCCTGGAGATTAGGTACATGAATTACCAGCCCCCAATTGTTCCAGTTATTGAGGCTGGTGTACAGATCCACAGATCCAACAATCCTCAAAATGGCCAATCTTCATACGTGAGGTGACATTGTGGAGTGTTGGCTGGATATGCAAAGTAATGGTACCTGGAAAGATGAACAATATAGGGTATCTTGTGCAGATTTGCTTTTGGGAAGCAGAATTAAATTTCAGTCAGGGAATTGGCATAAGAACACCATTCACCCCTAATATCTGGTCATTTTAAGTTGCTAAAATGAAATAAATCAATAGAATAAGTCCAATTTATCATGAATATGTCAGAAGCACCAATAAATACCAATATTTATATTGTCCACTATGAATGTAACTCCCTAAAAAATGAGAACCTCTGTTGGTCTACCTTTGTGCCTTTGGTGCAATTTGTTAACCCATGGACATGGCAAAAGATCATAGGGCTCTGACCTATGTCTAGATTACATCTACACAATATACTCTCAATGTTAAGCAAATAGGAAAGAAAAGTTAACGTGTGCAGTTTTCAATTTTATGATGTTGCTGGGAAAACTATTTAAAAATTAGCTTATTTGAAGTAAATGATGATCTCAGTTGCTTTAGAACAGCTCAAAACCAAATTCCTGAAGGAAAATCCATTTAGAAACTTAGAGATAATTTACAACATCCAGATGTCACAAATACCACCTATATCTTTGTTCTTTATCACTTCTGTCGAATTTAAGCATCTGCTGTCTTGGTTTTTTCAATTAACATGTGCACATTTTCTCAAAGTTGCACATTTCCAAACAATTATTCATTGTAATGATTACACACATTTTGTTACCATAATATTTGAATATCTTAGCTCTTGATAATTAAATGGAAATAGAAAAGACTTTGGTGATAAATATGAATAAAACAGTAAGAAAAATAATGCACTGCAAGTGTCAGCTGAAGTAGAAAACTTGCATCAGCAGAGGAAGAGGAATGAATGATGAGAGCAAAATGAGCAAATACTTGAATTTGTTTCAATATCCGAGGATTGATACCATGTGATATGATTGATTTACCTTTAGGGGTACTTTCAAAATTTGAAGAAGCACATTTAGGACCCTTTTAACTGAATAAGAGAACTTAACAGATTTTACTTAATAATATGCTTCTTGACCTGACTGCAATATTGAGCAAGCTAGTCCACCATTGCCTGAAGCCAACAGTAGCCTATTCTAGGTGAAGGAAAATACTTGACATATGGTGCATCACAAGTAAGCTGCTGAAGGATGAGTGAGATTTACTACTTGAATGGCTTCATTGATTGATCTTAGTGGGATGGAAGGAGAGGAGAGACATACAAGATTGGAAGAATGGGACTCAACACATTTCCAGTGAAGAAAAGTGACAACTATACAAACTTCACTAGTCGTGAACATGAGCTCATCAAGATTCCGAGAACAGAATATTTTTCAACTCCACAGTCTGTGACAGCATCGACGAGTTTAAGATTGGATATGCCACAGGTCAGAAACAGTTGTGGCTCCCTTACATTACTCCGCAAATCTACTTAATCTTTAGAAGTTACTCATCTACCTCCCTCAATTGGGTCACCCCTGATGCATTTACAGTGCCCATATTCTCTTTTATGCCTATCTAAGTAGGAAAAATGAACACTTATGAATAGTGCAAAATATATAGTATATTTAAAATGAACACCTATTGTGTAACTTTCTACTTAAATCTGTAAACAATATAAGAGGATATTGTTGTCTTCTGTGAGGTGCTTTAATTCCAACCATATTTTTGCATGAAAATATTCAATAAACTAAAAGGACAGATTCATAAATCGTGCTTTATGAATGTTTTATTCTGTAGTCTTGTTGGTAAAGCCAAGTAATCCGAAGCGAAATAGAAACAGAAAATGCTGTAAATACTCATCAGGATTGGAAGCATGGAGAGAAAGAGAGTTAACTGTCTGATTTTAATTCACGCAAAACCCATTTGCTGTTAAAATTGGGCCTATTGTAATGTTTCAGGATGATAATCAATTTGATGGAAACATTGACTGTCATTACGATTTTGAAACTGACAACAGCTTCTGGAATCTGCACATGTGCAGTTAAATGCAGAAATCCAGATGTTAATGCCAATGATTTCCCATAGGGTGCACTGTTCAAATCCCCTCAGAATGCAAACAATTAGAAATCACTGAATTGATGAGAACTTGCCCTTTTATGCTATTAGCCCTGCAGTAAAAACCCTTGAAAAAGTTACAACTTGTTGAATGGTATGTAACTGGCTTTTTAGTGACCCACTAAGTTCATAATTACTGCTGAACAGCCTCACAGTACCCAAAAGATTAATTTTATATTTGTGGAATATCAAACCTCTCCACCACGATAACAAAATGCACATATTTTTAAAGCTTTTTCAAAGATTAACACTTAAACCCTTCTCCCTCATATGCTTGTCTAGCTTCCCCTTAAATGTATCGATCCTATTTGCTTCACCCATTTCCTGTGGTAGTGAGTTTCACATTCTCACCACTCTGGGTGAGGAAGTTCATCTGAATTCCCTATTGGATTTCATGGTGACTATTGTAGATTGATAGCCTTTAATTATGTTCTTCCCCACAAAAGGAAACACCCTCTCTGTATCTACACTTTCAAAACCTCTCACAGTTCTAAACACCTCCACTAGGTCACCCTTCAGCCTTCATTCTTCAACAGAAAAGAAACAAAGCCAGTCAATTCTCTCCTGATGTGTATATCCATGAATTTTTGGTTTCATCCTTGTAAATCTTCTCTTCACCCTCTCCAGTGCGCTCACATTCTTTCTACAATACAATGACCAGAATTGCATGCAGCTACAATGGTGGACTAATATAAGGAAAGAGAGGAGGAGGCTTGAGTGCAGCATGGACTGGTTAGGTTGAATGGACGGTTTTTGTGCAGCATATCCTATGTAATATTTCAGCTTCTACTTAATCCCATATGTATGTCTCAATCATTTATTTTTGTTTCTGTAAAATTTTAATTAAAATTGAAAATTTCAGTAGTTTTTACTTCCTGGCTTACTGTCTGTGAGAATACTTCAATGTGATAGGTTATTTCCCCTGCTTCATGACACTGCTACTAGATGCCTGGCGATCATCTTGACTAGGCATTAGATTCAAGCTTAAGTCAGGAAAGCAGATCACTAGCTTTTTCTGGGCATTTTTGTTTGAGGGTCACAGTGCTTCTCACTTCACTGCTGACTGCAAAATCTGGGCCATGGTTTTACCAAGTCACTCAGAAACATCCCAAAGTGCTTCAAATGCAGTGAATTACATTGAAGTACATTGCAGTTACTATCGCATGTAGGAAAATGCCGAAGTCATTTTATGTGTAGTAAGATCCCACAAAGTGCAAATAAGATAAAAGATCAGTTAATCTTTTTCAAAATTTAGTGGTAATTAATATGTAGAGCTGTAATTATTATTAATTTGAAAACTATTTCTTTTAAATTTCAGTATAATAACTCAGGAATAAAATAGAATTATGCAAATCCATGCCTACATAAGGACATTAGAAATAGGAGCAAGAGTATAGACCATCGAGCCTGCTCTGCCATTCAATATGGTCATGGTTGATCTTGGGCTTCAACTTCATTTTCCTGCCCATCCCCCATATCCCTGAATTTCCTGAGAGACTAAAAATCTGTCTACCTCAGCCTGAAGATTCACAACCCTTTGAGTGACAAAATTTGTCCTTATCTCAATCCTAAATGATCAGCCCCTTATCCTGAGACTCCCTGTTTTAGATCCACCCTATCAAGCCCCTTCGGAATTTTGTAGGTTTCAATGAGGTCGCCTCTCAATCTTCTAACCTCCAAAGAATATATGCCCTATTACTCAGCCTCTCATCATAGGGCAACTCCCTCACCTAGGGACCAATTTAGTGAACTTTTGCTGTACCACTTCCAATCCAAGTATACCCTTATATGAAAGCAAAAAACAGCGGATGCTGGAAATCCAAAACAAAAACAGAGTATACCCTTTCCTTTTTTTATTCATCCATGGGATGTGGTCATCGCTGGCTAGGCCAACGTTTATTGCCCATCCCTCATTGACCTTAAGAAGGTGGTAGTGAGCTGCCTTTGTGAGTTCCTGCAGTGCAACTTAAGATGGTACACACTGCTGCCACTGTGCATCGGTGGTGGAGGCAGTGAATGTTTATGGAAGGAATGCCAATCAAGCTGGGCTACTTTGTCCTGGATGGTATCAAGCTTCTTGAGTGTTGCTGGAGCTGAACTCATCCAGGCAAGTGGAGAGTATTCCATCTCAGACCTGACTTGTGCCTTGTAGAAGGTGGGCAGGCTTTGGGGAGTCAGGAGTTGAGTTACTCGGTGCAAGATTCCTAGCCTCTGACCTGCTCTTGTAGCCACAATATTTATATGCCTAGTCCAGTTCAGTTTCTGGTCAATGGTGACCCCCAGGATGTTGATAGTGGGGGATTCAGCAATGGTAATGACATTGAATGTCAAGGGACGATGGTTAGGTTTTCTCTTGTTGGAGATGGCCACTACTTGTGTGGTGTGTATGACATTGTCCAGATCTTGCTGCATTTGGACGTGGACTTCTTCAGTACCTGAGGAGTTGTGAATGGTGCTGAACATTGTGCAATCATCACTGCACATCCCCACTTTTGACCTTATGATGGAAGGAAGCTCATTAATGAAGCAGCTGAAGAACTCCCTGGGAACTCCTGCAGTGATGTCCTGGAACTTGGAGACCAAAACTGCACTCAGTACTCCTGATGCAGTCTCAGAAAAACCCTGCATAACTGTAGTGAGACTTCTTTATTCTTGTACTCTTTGCAATAAACACCAACATGCCATTTGCCTTCCTAATTGCTTGTTGCACCAGCATGCTAACTTTCTGCGTTCCTTGTATCAGCTCACCCAAGTCTCTTTGAACATCAACACTTACAAGTTTCTCACCTTTAAAAAAAAAATTTGTTTTTTTTATTCTTACGACCAAAGTGAATAATTTCACAATTCCCTATATTATACTCCATCTGCCATCTTGTTGTCCACTCACTTAACCCGTCCTTATCTCTTTGTGTCCTCCTCACAGCTTCCCTTTCCACCTAGTTTGTTATCATCAGCAAACTTAGGTACAGCAAATTGGTTAAAAAAGGAACAGTGAGGTTAAATACACCAATAGAGAGTTCAAAATTCTAGACCTACTGCTTGACCCCCTTTTTTTTAAATGAGCCGGGGAACTGAGTATCTGGGGATACAATCCCTCTGCAGGGTTAATTTTTGCCATCACGTATAGGATTCAGGAAGTTTTTGGCTTACTGATAATCAAAGAGGATCTGTATTCTTGAAGTGTATATATTTCCACAGGCCTCGTATCCTTATCAATTTCCACCAGTTTGCTCAACTGCTTTCTAATACAGCAGGACCGGCCAACATTTTTTTGGACGGACAAATGGTGACAATTATTTCAACTTTGGACACATTGGGAGGCTGCCAACAGCCTGATTTTCTTTCTCATTATCAGACAGCACCAACTAACTACATAGGAAAGCGGATTTCTCTTGGTGCATATTATGATGGTTCATGGCTCCTAATGATGTATATATAGAAATACCTCAAATAAAAAAAATAAAATAAATCTTAAATTTATTGAGGATGAGGATATCCTTCTTTATTGACATGGTATCAATCATCTGAAGACTACATATTTCTCAAACTCTAGATAGATGCAGCCTCTGTCAACATACTTAGCATATCATAGAGTATCTTCCTCTCTACACAACACCAATTTCTTTATCACTCCATGGAGCCAGTAGGCTCTACATGAAAACCAGCTCATATTAAAGGAAAATTCTAGCTTCAACCTGTTATGTATTTAATAAATAGAACATTCTTCCAATTTTAATCTGCTATTTAAGTCCCTTTCACTCTATCACTTTCAAGAATTAAAAAAGTGAATGCCTTTCCATTTCAGTTCTAATTCCTATTAATTATTTTGGGAAAGTTGCTGTGGAGGTTTAATCATGAGGCACTGGTGGTACTCAACTTACTGCTGCTCTCTGAAAACACAGGAAGATATTAATGGAAATGTCAGCAAAAGGGAGTTTTTGATCTGTGAAATGGATTTTGCTGGTGTTTAATCGGAGAGGATTTTCTTCCATTATGGCCGGCCTGTAAAGAAAACACAGCATCTTGTGGGTTACAAATGTTGAAGTAATTATCAGTGGAAACATTGCTTGCTGTGAATGTGTGTGCACTGGCTCATGCATCAAGTTTCATCCTCCTTGTTCAAAACTAGGAGGATGAAACAATACAAAGCACCTCAACAACAGCTAAGTGGGATCTCCCATTTAAGATGAAGATGCAGGGATTTTTTTCCCCCTATCAGAGGGTCAATTAGCCTGTGGAATTCTCTTCTCCCAGAGAGCAGTGGAGGCAGGTCATTGAATATTTTTAAGGCTGAGTTAGATAGCTTCTTGATTGACAAGGGAGTCAAAGGTTATAGCGGGTAGACAGGAAAGTAGAGTTGAGGCCATAAGACCATAAGACATAGGAGCAGAAATTAGACCATTCGGCCCATCGAGTCTGCTCTGCCATTCAATCATGGCTGATAAATTTCTCAAGCCCATTCTCCCGCTTTCCCGCCGTAACCTTTGATCCCCTTACCAATCAAGAACCTATCTATCTCGGTCTTAAATACACTCAATGACCTGGCCTCCACAGCCTTCTGTGGCAATGAATTCCATAGATTCACCACTCTCTGGCTAAAGAAGTTTCTCCTCATCTCTATTCTAAAAGGTCTTCCCTTTACTCTGAGGCTGTGCCCTCGGGTCCTAGTCTCTGCTACTAATGGAAACATCTTCCCCACATCCACTCTATCCAGGCCTTTCAGTATTCTGTAAGTTTCAATCAGATCCCCCCTCATCCTTCTAAACTCCATCGAGTATAGACCCAGAGTCCTCAAACACTCCTCGTACGTTAAGCCTTTCATTCCTGGGATCATTCTTGTGAACCTCCTCTGGATCCTCTCCAGGGCCAGCACATCCTTCCTGAGATACGGGGCCCAAAATTGTTCACAATATTCTAAATGTGGTCTGACCAGAGTCTTATAAAGCCTCAGCAGCGCATCCCTGCTTTTATATTCTAGTCCTCTCGAAATAAATGCCAACATTGCATTTGCCTTCCTATCTACCAACTCAACCTGCAAGTTAACCTTAAGAGAATCCTGGACTAGGACTCCCAAGTCCCTTTGCACTCCAGATTTCTGAATTCTCTCCCCATTTAAAAAATAGGCTATGCCTCTATTCTTCGGACCAAAGTGCATGACCTCACACTTCAAGGCCATAATCAGATCAGCCACGATCTTATCAAATGGCAGAGCAGGTTCGAGGGGCTGACTGGCCTATTCCTGTCCCTAATTCATATGTTCGTATGCATGTAAGTTTTGGAAATCAAACGTTTCACATCAAATGAAATGATCAATTTACAAGAGCAAATGCAGGAAACCTGAAATAACAGCAGAAAATGCATCTGAAAAGGTGGGGGGAGGGGGGATAGGAGGTAATATTTTGGGTCAAGGCCTTTACTTGAAATAGGGGAATATCTTTTCTCTTTTTGCATAATGGCAGAGCTGTTTCTTTCCAGCATGCTTTACTTTTAGCTCCAATGCACTTCAATATTGCTTGGTACATTGGATGCCTTGGAAACCACGAGCACATATTCAAATTTGAAACTTATTACTTTGTATTGTAATCAAGAAAAAGAGCCCCGTCCATGAACATATTGCACAACCAGCAGTGAATTCTCTTGCCTAGTTCAGCAAGTGTCCTTTTAACACATCACATCCTGTAAATACATCTGATGCACAGATATTCTTCTACAGAGCTCCAGTTTGAAAGCCTACGTTGTATGAAAAAGTCAAATTCAATCATTCCGCATTAATAGCAGATTGAATGTTGGCAGGTGTCCTAATATTGGTAGTCCTATTAATAATGTATCTATTCTGAATCCTTTGCCATTCACAAAGCAGATTTTTGTATTTTGACAAAAATTGTAATTTCCTTACTGCTGGAGTAGACTAGAACAAGATGGACTGGCCAGAAGGATGAATGAAAAACACCCACACGTTTTTGAAAGTATTGTTTGTCACCAGACTGGCTACAAAGAGCATTATACAGAAAATCAGATTTGGATCTGTGATCCCACATATTAAAAAGAGAATCTGGCTTATCACAATTATTCCACCGATGGATTCTCCTGTCACTTCGACGGATGAATGTTCATCAAAAAAAAAATGGTCCAGTTTAAAGTCTCGGTTGATGTCATCTCGTTTGTGACATCTCGATTTGCACAGCCAATTGCAAGCACTGCACATGGGCCAAAATTTTCCGTCAGGGAGGCGGACGGAGCTGGTGCTGACGTGGGCGGCCGCGGACCTGATTACCGCCGGTGATTGGGGCTGCGCCGCCATTTTGTGTGGGTGGGCCAGTGAAGGCCCGCCCAGTGCACTTCCCACTCCCGTGGAGAGCGGGAGCCTTAAGTTTGTGGCGGGCATGTACAGATCACCGGGTCCAATGGCGACCCGGTGGTCTGTTTAAAAAAAGGCCTGGCAGCCTCCTTTAGGCTGTTCACTATGGCCAGCTGCAGGTGGCACCACAGGGGATCTGCACAGCAGGCCAATGGTGAGGGAAGGCCAGAGGAGGAGGGCAGGCTGTAGGGTGTGGGCCAGTGGGGGGGCCAATATGCTCCTCGCTTTTCTGATGACAGCCTTGCTGCCCTTGTGGAGGAGGTTGCAGCACGGTGGGAGGTGCTGTTTCCCCAGGATGGGAGGAGGAGGGCCCCCCACATGATGAAACATGCCTGGGAGCAGGTAGCGGAGGTGGTGAGCTCCCGCGATATGGTGTGATGCACCTGGATCCAGTGCTGTAAGCGCTTCAACGATTTGTTGCGCTCTGGAAGGGTGAGTGCCAAGTTGGTGTTGGGCATTTAACCCAACAGGTAGCCTTAGCCTTTGAGGGCCCCTCCCAACCCAAGTCTTACTATCATGACTGCTTAGACTCATGTTGGGCATTTGTCGGATGCTGGGTGGTCAAGCAGATAGTGACCATGCTTACATCAGCCTCAGTGGTCCATGAGAAGATGGATTCACCCCACATCATGTGTTGGTCTTAGTCGCACATGACTTAGTCTGGTGGCAACCTGCAGAAGATGCAGCTAGGCGCATAGTCATAATTCCAACATGTCCTATTCATGGTGATGAGATGGCGGAAGGGGATCCTCAAGGTCTCATAGCCAAGAGCCAGCTGGAGCCCTTGGCACCGCACCTAGTTGCACCTCCTTGCCATGGGAGCTAAGACCGTGTGTTTCTGAAAATGATAGACGCTGAATGTGTCCAAAGTGGCCTTTGGAGGGCGAGGCTGGGAGCAGACATACTATATTTTTGTGACCCATCAGCAGTAGCGTGGACAGGAGGAACTGGAGGCCTCAGATGGGCCACTGTGGTTGGGGTGCTGCATGCGTGTGGAGATTCCATGAGCGATTAGCCCCAGTGAATGGTCTTCTCTGTTTTGCAGGAGAAAAATGTGCATAATGCATATGAGTGTTTGTGCACTGGAGGTGGCCAGGCCCAGTTGGTGATATTGAGCCGTTTTGAGCAGGAGGCTCTGGAGCTTGAAAGGCTCCATGTGCCCAGGTCCACAGGTGTCGGTGAGGTTGGGATCGAGCGACCAGGTATTTGAGGTCCACAGTCCCATCCGCTCTGTCTTCCCACCATCCAAAGCACTGATGACTGTTGGAATCGTTAATGCAGCAACACTGCTCAGTCACAGACTGATACTGTTAGAGGTGTGCTTCATAGACAATGGTCCCTCGACCCTTCGAAGATGCGCATGTCCAGCACCTTCCAAAGTCGCCTTATCCCATTCCTGACCACTATCCCCATGGCCTTGTATGCCATGGCATCGCTACTGCACATCCAAATACTTATTACTTCTTAGGAGGGTTTCTGCCTCCACCACCCTTTCGGCCAGTGTGTCCCACATTAAACTGTGCAGAAGTTCCTCATCACCTCACCTGTCAACCTCATGCCCCTTACCTTACATAAATGCCACCAGGTTAGTCATCCCTCTGCGAAAGGGAAAAGTTGTTTTCTGTCCACCCGATCAATGCCCCTCATAATGTTATGAAACTCAGTAAAATTACCCCTCAATCTCCTGTGCTCCTTGTCAAATTTTGCCACTGTATGCTATGTGTCCCCATAACTCCAATTCTCCAGGCCAGACAGCATCCTGGTCAGCGACCTCCGCACTCTCTCCACTCCGATGCCATCCCTTCCACAAAGCGCTGATCATAACTGAACGCAGAAGTGTAGATGTGGCCTCAGCAGCACTTTCTGCATTTGCAACATGACCTCCCTGTTCCTATATTTTATTCCTTGGCTAATAAAGGCAAGTATGGCATTTACCTTCTTAAACGCCTTATGTACCTGTCCCAATACCTTAATGGGCCTGTCGACATGCCCAGCAAGGTCCCTCTGATCGTCCTTACTTTCCACGGTCCTACTATTCGGCATGTATTCTTGTACCTTGTTTGTCCTGCTTAAGTGCATCACCTCACACTTATCCACATAACATTCCATGTGGCATTCCTTAGGCCATCTGACCAGCCTGTCTGTATCCGCCTGTAATGTTTGGGCCTCCTCCTGAATATTTGCCACCCCACCAATGTTTGTCTCCTTAGGTTCTGGAAGGTTGAGCGCATTATGAGCCTGGGAAAAGGGATGAAGTGTGTCACTGAGTGCACGCTAACTGATCCACTGTCCTTGTTGTTAATTTCAGCATCATCAGAGCAGGGCCACCAGGAGGAGCTGCAGATGCCCCCCTCTCATACCTGAGGGCCCTCAAGTGTCACCTGCATCACACCATTTCAGTGAGGCAGGCACCAGCGCAGGGACTAGCACATCGGTGGGAATTAGAACATCGGCTAGTGTCCCGGGGCACAGTGGAGAGGCCACTTCACAATCGCTGGAGGAAATGGCAGAGACAGAGAGTGCTGATGGGGCCAGCAGCCAGAGGACTGCAGGGGACCAGGCACATGCTCAGTCGGTGGCTGATGATGTGCCTCTGGAGTCGTCCGCCACGCAGCAGCTGCAGGAAATGCGGCCGGTTGTGCGGGTGCATCTGGGAGTGTTGCGTGAGACTTTGCTTTGCTTGGTGTCCGGAGTGGAGGAATCCACATGGAGCATGAGTGATGCCATGAGCCTCATGTCATTGGCCTGTGCTTCCTCATCCTCTGAACCACTGCTGGATTCATCGTGTGCAGCCGCATCCACAGCGTCAGTGTATTCATCGTCCAGCACAAGATTGTGCAGAGTGCAGCATACAACCACTATCACAGAGACAGGATCTGGGGGGTACTGGAGTGCGCCCCCTGAGCGGACCAGGCATCGGAAGCCCATCTTGAGAAGACTGAAGGCTCTCTCCACTACAGCCCTTGTGGTGCCGCGGCTCCTATTGTACCGATGCTCAGCTCCTGTTTGTGGATGGCAGAGAGGCATCATGAACCACCTTCTGAGGTCACCCAGCAGCCATCCATCCAGCCGGGCTGGAGCACTGAAGAGCCTCGGCACCTGGGAGTGCCTGAGGATGTTAGCATCGTGAGAGCTGCCTGGGTACCTTACACAAACTTGCAGAATCAGCATCCTGTGATCACACACTATCTGCACGTTCATGGAGTGGAAGCCCTTCCTGTTGACGAAGGCACTGGGCTCACCTGCTGGCGCCTTGATGGCCACATGTGTACAATCTATAGCACCCTGGACACGGGGGAAGCCAGCAATGGCCGCAAAGCCTCTGGCTCGCTGTGTCTGACTTGCCTGGTCCCAGCAGAAGTGGATGAAGGTCAATGTATGCCTGATAAGAGCGTCTGTGACCTGCTTGACACAAGTGCGGACAGCTGATTGGGAGACACCGCAAAGATCACCCACCAAGCCCTGGAAGGAGTCAGAGGCATAAAGTTGAGGGCAGCTGTAACCTTCAGAGCCACTGGCATGGGGTGTCCACCCACACAGTTAGGGGAGATCTCAGGCCCAATCATCTGACAGATATAGTTGACTGTCTCCCTTGACAGTCAGAGCCTCCTTCGGCACTGCACCTCAGACATATTGAGGTAGCTGCTTCTCTATTCCCTGGCAGCAGGATAGTGGTGTCTCCTGCGGCCCCTTCCATCTTGGCCCAGGGCCTCTTGTGCCTGTGCCTGGCCTCCCAAAGGTGGCTCCCCTGGAGGCTGATTGTGCACTCCCGGCCTCCTCAGAGGAGCTGCCTCCAGTGGACATGCCAGAACCCATACCCAGGCTAAATGGAGGCTTCCAGAAAGCTGCAGGCCCGGTAAAGATTCCTGACGGCAGAGAGCTGACCTGAAGGTTCAAAGTACAGAGGAAGCTGCTGGAATTTGTTCTGAACTGCTACAGATCACACAGGCAAGTTTAAAACACTTTCTGCAATCAAGACTTCACAAACCAGATTGACAACCACACTGAGCCCTCTCATCCCGCCCGTGGATGAGTTTTATTAAGAAGTCACTCACCCACCTGCCCGTTGTGCCCGTGCGCCGAGCCGAAGATCACATGGGCGACTGAAATTCGGTGTCGATTGCCGAGTTAAGGGCCTTAACTAGCCCTTTAATTAATGGCAGCCGGGCGTTGCACTTCATCACGCGTCTGCCCGACGAAATATCGCGGTGGCGTGCGGTGATGTCAGGACGCTGGACCGAGGTCACCGTGCATCATTTTTACACACTGACCTGCGCCCCCCGCCCCCCCCCATACGTCACCCAGGGACTTCACCATTTGGATCTGCCGGAGGCTGTTTTTCTCCCCCATGTATTGGGATCCAGCTTGCAAGCTCTGGTGCTGGCTTTCAGAATGTCTTTATATCTAAGCTTGGGATGACCTGAGTTGCAGGTTGCCCGTGCTCAGCTGGCTGTAGAGAACTGCTTTTGGCATGCAGGAATCCTCCATAGAAACCACACGACTGACCCAGCGAAACTGAGTTCTGATGAGCATGTTCTTAATGCCAGGTATTGCGCTGATGTTTCAAATAGATCTCAGATAGTGAAGGTGGTTTATTTGATGCTGGTAGTTTGTCCAATTCTCGCACCCATAAAGAAATGATGTAAAAATCATTGTCTGGTAGACTTTGATCTTTGTTCTGAGACAAACTCCATACCCTTTCCAAAGTCTGTACGTGAGCCTTCAAAACACTGAGCTTGCTTTCGCCAGGCGATGGTTGATTTTGTCATCCAGCGTAATGTTATTGGAGAGGATCCTCCCAAGATAGCAAAGCTTCTGTACTGAACAGAGAGGTATGTTCTTGATAGTCACTGTGGAGTCTTGGAGGATGTGGCCAGGAGTGGGTTGAGTCAAGGGGCTGAATTTTATGTGCCCCCAGCGGTTGTGTATCCTGTAGTGAATGGGTACATAAAATAGCGTGGGCACCCATCCCACCACCTTTGTGCCCACCCCTGAGCTCATCCCCATAATATGGAGGGCATGGCCCGCCCATCATATTAAAATGACCAATTAAGGGTTAATTAGACTTGTTATTCGAACCTATTGACCCTAATAATACACTGTGCACGACATAATATGTTTGGCGTGGGCAGCAGGGTGGGAGCAGGAAGCCTGATTTTTAACCTCAAATGGCGTAAGGGTGGGGAGGAAGGGGTGTATTGCTTTATGGGGGCCTGGCCTTTGCCGATCGCGGGGTGTCCCTCCCCCAAGACTGAAAACCTTCCTTCCTACCCATTCCCTCTCTTAAACCCACCTTCTCCTCTCACTGTCCCTTTCCCTAATGCTCCCAAACCTTCCCCACCCAAGACCCCGGACTTACCTGCTCCAGGGATCCTTGGCCTTAGCTCTTCTCTTCAGCTGCAGTCCCAGCAGCTGCCATTGATGCCTTCCTGGTGCTGTCAGGGCTGATGGAGCTGCCGGCAATCCGATTGGCTGGCAGCTCTGGAGGGCGGGACATCTACCTCATTAGCGAGCCCTCGTTAATGAGCCCTGCAGTGCTTTAATGCTGTGAGGCTGGTCGGTGTGGAGCCGGTTGGCTTCACGCTGATGTGCTTTTCGGGGGGTGGGGAGGTGGCGGGGCATGGGGACTGGGCGTGCTGTCCATATGTCTGCCCTCCCATATTATTCTGCTCAAGATCTCTGCCTTCTTTGGACTTATTGTTAAGCCAAAGTGTTCTGGGCCTAGGGCAAAGCGATCAACAAGCAGCTGAATATCCTCCAGAGAATGTGCTGTGAGAATGCAGTGGTTCATGAATAAGAGTTCACTCAGTAGCTGTCCAGGAACCTTTGTGCAAGCTTTGAGCCTTTGCAAGTTGAAGGGGTTGCCATCTGTCCTGAATTGGATGTGTACTCCTGTGTCAAGATCTTTGAGTGCGTACTGGAACATGGCCGAGAAGAATATGACAAACAGCTGGAGCACACACACAGCCTTGCTTGCATGGTTCCGTTGGCATCAGGAAAGGCATCTGATGAGACACCACTGGCTGTCATACCATTGTGAAAGGAGCAAATTACACTGATCATCTTTTCAGGGCAGCTAAATTTGTACAGAACCTTCCACAGGCCTTCTCTGCTTACTGTGTCAAAAGCCTTGGTCAGGCCAACAAACACCATATAGAGGTCCTTATTCTGTTCGTGGGCCTTTTCTTGAATTTGACATATTATAGAGATGAGTCATGGACGCATACTTGTAGCCTTGGGGCACAGCACCCTCGTTCCAAGTTAGGCAGAAGAGACCGGTGAATTTCCTAACCATGTGAGT
The DNA here is from genome assembly GCF_017639515.1 of Carcharodon carcharias. Classification (NCBI taxonomy): domain Eukaryota; kingdom Metazoa; phylum Chordata; class Chondrichthyes; order Lamniformes; family Lamnidae; genus Carcharodon; species Carcharodon carcharias. Next base: position 12,740,783 of record NC_054491.1, on the reverse strand, counting down.
CCCTTCGTGCTTGAATACCTCAAGTAGGATGCCATCAGCTCCTGGCGACTTGCCCATAGAAAGCTGCTCTATTCTTCCTATGTAGTAGTCACAATGGGCAGAGTCTTGTGACCTGCCCCATAGTGAGTTTAATGGTGGGGGACATTTAACTGGATGGGCGGTGATGGGTGGGGACCTCACTTCCTTTCCACCTTCATCCCGATTAAGCCCATTGCAGAAAGGCAATTAATACCTACTTAGGGGTCTCATCCCACCATGGCGGGCGGGGGACACACCATGTAGGAAGCATGATGAGCAAACCCTGGTATGTTTGTCTGCAGGCTCATAGGGACCGGGAGGGTGGTGGGTGGTGGGGCCAGATCGAGGGACCAAACATCGGAAGGGGGGAATCTGCTGAAAGCCACCCCCCTTACCCTTGATATCAATCCCCCTCCCTCCCCCACAATTCCCAAGCCACGACCCCCTTCCCACAGCCTGTCCCTCCTCAATTCTGTGTCTTGGATTTGTGTAGTACTGGCAGCAGCCACCGCCACCCTAGTGGCGCTGTTGAGTACAGAAAAGTTGCTGGCCTCTGATTGGCCAGCAGCTATCGGTGGGTGGGACTGCTTTCACCCCCAAGGTTCTTGATCCCGGGGGAATCTCGCCGCTGGCCTGTTAATCATCTAAGCGGAACAAGATGTGTCAGGACTTCCTGAAAACAGGTGATGTGGGATTTTTGCTGGCTCTCCAGCTGACACCTCCACGAGATTCCACCCAATGTGCCTACATAGATTTTCACTTATGCTGTAGATGGACAATCTGCAAACCAATGCCCTGATGAGTAGGGTGCTCCAATCTAGACAAGCAGTGGAAAATGCTCTGTGTTTTCAGATGGTTCAGGACCAGCAATATTCGTGCAAATCCTCAGTAGTCCCAAGAGTTTCCTGATTGCCAACCTGTGCCTAGAATTCTTCAGTCAAAAAGAAATTGTTTTCATACAGTGCCTTTCACAGCACCAGGAAGCCTGCAAGTGATTTCTGACCAGCATTATGAACACAGCAGCCAATATACATGCAACACGGATGTACAAACAGCCAATAAGATAAATGCGCACTTGATTTTTTTGGTGCTCTCGGTTGATATAATACGTTGGCCAGGAAATTGAGAAGGGGACCTTTGCTGTGGTCCTGGTCAGTCAATTAGCTTAGCCCAATATTCCCTATGCCATCACGGAGAGGAGGTGGCATAGTGATATTGTCACTGGACTAGTAATCCAGGGACTCAGGGTAATGCTCAGGGGACCAGGTTTTGAATCCCACCATGGCAGATGGTAGAATTTGAATTAAATAAAAATCAGGAATTAAAAGTCTGATGATGACCATGAAACCGTTGCCGATTGTTGTAAGAATCCATTTGGTTCACTAATGTCTTTTAGGGAAGGAGATCTGCTGTCCTTACTTGGAAATCCTACATGTGACTCCAGAACCTCAGCTATGTGGTTGACTCTTAAATGCCCTCGAAACAAGGGCAATTAGGGATGGGCAATAAATGCTGGCCTAGCCAGCGACGCCCACATCCCATGAATGAATTTAAAAAAGGTCAATACAAAACTATTGCAAATTTCACCACTAACATTTCAAATTATTAACCTTTTTAGTTGAGCTTAGCTGGCTCACTAAAGTCTCATATATGTGCCACTATGTGCGATTTTCTTTTGTCTGTACATATAGATATTTATTCTGTTGTTAGAACACAATACAATCCTTTAAAAAGAAATCAGATATTAGTTTGAAAAGAACATGGGTATGTGATCAGAGGGAAAAGGAAAGTGACACAGACATGGTGAGCTAAATCACCTGCTTTTGTACTACAATATTCTATGATCCTCTGAGCAAGGACTCCAATTTGGGGAACTATTGTAACACCCTGGAAATTTCTGTTCCCTAACATGCGAACTCACCCACACACATACATAATCACAGCTATTCTCTGTTGCAGAGATTTACAGCATCTAATAACATTAGAGAGTGAGATTACTTGCCATTTGCTAAATATATAAAACACCCATGGAGACAATCGTTCTCCTGTCTAGTAGACACTTTTGTTTTTTTTTGCTGTTCTCAGTGGGTTACTTTCACAACTGTGATTTTTTTTTTGAAGATGTAGTATTCTGTAAGCTTTTAGTTCCTCTGCATGCCTCTCTCACTCTGCTTTCTTCTGAGGTTCCTTAAATTGTTTTGGTATTGAGTTAAATGTTGTGTTAGGCTGCAGACTCCCAACATGAGCAATCAGTACACAACCCAAAAATAAACTTGCCAGAATCATTAAATTTTTATTTCAAACCAGGTTTCCTCAGTTGATGACCCTATTGAGTGTGACAACTTGAATTTGGAATTGGTGGCAACACAAGAGCCTTGAATCAGGAATCCATGGCACAACACAGGGCTCATAGAGTCATAGAGCCATAGAGAGTCATAGAGTTTTACAACATGGAAAGAAGCCCTTTGGCCCATTGTGTCTGCACCGGTCATCAAGCCCCTATCTACTCTAACCCCATTTTTCAGAACTTGGCCCATAGCCTTGTATGCTAAGGCATTTCAAGTGTTCATCTAAATACTTCTTAAATGTTGTGAGGGTTCCCGACTTTACTACCTTTTCAGGCAGTGAGTTTCAGAGAACACCCACCCTCTGGATGAGAACATTTTCCTCAAATCCCCTCTAAACCACCTGCCCCTTACCTTAAATCTATGCCCCCTGGTTATTGACCCCTCCACTAAGAGGAAAAGTTTCTTCCTATCTGCTCTATTTATGCCCCTCATACAATATAAAGGCAGCTTTGCACTGGATGCAAAAGAATTGTTTTACCTGGTACACTATTACATTTCTCATGGCTTCTCATAGGCATTTTTAAAATATTAAAAGCAAAACCACAAGTTCATTTGGCCTATGCAGAAGAACTAAACTTGCACAAAGAGGATGTTCAATCCTTGGTCTGTGCTGCTTACTTGACCTGAGATAAGATGGTGTTAAAGGCACCAGAACTGGTCTCAGTGCCAATGGGTCAAAGAGTGGAGAATTGGCCATGGTCCCTACTTGTGACCATTAACCTGCAATTCCTACTTTAGTGCTTCATGATCGACTGCAGTGCCTCTTAGCCTTGGTTAGCTTCATGTCACCGTCAAGGCTCATGCGATCATAGAATGATAGGGTACAGAAGGAGATCATTCAGCCCATTGTGACTCTGGCAGCTCTTTGATAGAGCTATCGACTTAATCCCACCCTGCTGCTTTCTCCCCATAGCTGTGCAAATTATTTCCTTTCAAGTTTTAATTTAGTTCTCTTTTGGATGTTGCCAATGAATCTGCTTCCACTGCCCTTTGAGGCAGTGCATTCCAAATCATCATAACTCGCTGCGCAAAAAATGGTTTCCTCAAGCTGCCTCTCATTATTTTGCTAATCTTATTTGGAGGGTGTGTTGCACCAAAAAATGTACTCCAGCAAACAATTGACCAAGGTAGGGTAGGCAGGGGGGAGAAAGGCAATTATTAAAAAAAAGAGCTCAAGAAAGAGATTTTTCGCATTTTTGTGCCTGCCCACCCCAAGATAGGGAGGGAAATCCTGCTCCATTTGCAAACATTTTTCATGTTGTCTTCTCCTTCAGAGATTAAATCCCTTCTTGTACTGTATTCGTGAATCAAAATTAATTAATGAATTAAAGCAGACTGGATTAATTAACCAGCTTCTTTTTGCTATATTAGCTAACAGGAATATGATGTGAACACAATGACAAATGCATTGCCAAATTTCAACCCACATGATGTTAGAGTTGTAATATAAAGAATGCAATCAAAATCTTCATGGTACAGATATCACCGGATGGATTTTCAAATGGTGGGAGGGTTAGGACCTGGCGCAGACGCAATTTGAAGATTGCAGTACCGGAGGTTGTCTTTAGATCTCAATGCCTCAAGGACAGTTTGAAATTTTCAAATGACTGACTGGGGAAGGGGAGGGGAGGGGGGTGGGGAATGGGAAACCTGTGAACCCCCAATTAACGGCCCATTTAGGAGCTTGTTAACGGGGGCGAAGAGAGTAAGGATAGGATTTTCAAAGGGCAAATCACAAAACTCCAAAAGCCTGGTGGTCATTAGCTGTTGGGTTTGTGGCGGGGATATCTGAAAATTTTATTGTATTAGCGGAAAACTGTAAGTTCATGCGCCAACTTACGTTGGATCAGACATTGTACCTAAATTTTGCCAGCCTGGCTATTTTCTTCAGTGTCAAAGCTGCAGGCCGTCTGCATGAGGAGCTGCTGGTCCTATTTGGCGAGGCAGCAGCAGTCCCCATTATGGTTGCTGCCTGCTTTTACCATTGGTGCCAGGCAGGCAACTCCCTCCTCCTGAAGGCACTCAGGACTGTTAATTGGAAGCCAAACATGCCTCATGCCCTAGTACATTTTTCAAATTATTGTCACGTAAAGTAACGCAGTTGAGATTTGGGTATCGGGACCCAGAATTCATCCGGGTGGAGGGTTCCCAGCCCTGCTTTGAAAATCCAGCTCTACACATCTGTCAATAACCAACACAAGCTGGAGATTCCACTGAGCCTGTTAGCTCTCAATTTGAAGCTGTTTAGGATTCTGTAAATAATACACACTGTTCTATAATGGAAGGCCTTAAAAATGATATTAAGAATTTATAGGTGGTTATCAAATTTCTAGAAAATTATTTTGAAGAAGAATCAAATGCAATTTTTCTCCGTGTAACATTAAGGTGAAAAGAATTGATAACTATGTTCTCTTGAAAACAGTTTATAATCATTGCTGGGATGGCCATAAATGCAAGTCATGTCTACCTCATTCATCTTTCTTGATTACAACCCAGTTGTAATGAATCAGCTTGTATGAGAACCTCTATCTGTAGTAGCCCGGCAACTGGCGGGGCTACCTTTCAGGACGTTTCTCGGGTAGAAGCCAGGTAAATTGCAGTCACGTGGGTAACTGCCCAGCTACAATCTTGATCATTGTTGTATAGCGTGCTTTAGTTCAGCTCTGAGGTAGCATTGTCCAAGGCTATACAATAATGTGTAAAGTATTCAAAAGCTTTTCTGTCAATATGCATTGATTGCATTTCAAACTTGAACAACTATCTCATTTTGATTTGCCATTGCCATTGTGGCATGGCCTCGGCACAAGTGAATGGGAATGGCTTTCAATGAAACACATTCCCTTATAAGGGTTTTCCTTGTGCAGAAGTATAAAGGCTGATTCTGTCTCCATCTGAGCATGATTACCCACACAGCACCAGTTAATAGATTGCATTATAAGTGCAATGAAATATTAGGTTCAGGTTTCATTGCTTTCACACGTGAGGTGAAGATTCGACACGGGGCAACAAATTTACCAAATGAACCAAGTGACAAGGTTTTAATTTGTCTTCTTGTAGCTCACCTGCATAGAAGTTACAGCGGTTATTATGTAAAACACAACTGCCAATGTGATAAAATGTGCAATTAAAAAAAAACTATTCAATTAATTGGACTTTACCAATAAAAAAAGTGATCAATTGATAAAATAAGTGTTGACAGAAAATGATTAAGTCCCTTTTGTTTCTATTTGATTACCTCAATTATGGTTGGATGAGCGCCTGATAAATTAATCCTTTTATGAAAGGCAACCCCAATTAAAATCAGGGTTGTCTTATTGCTACAGTCAGGTTTGTGGTGGTTTATGCAAACCAAAATGGCTAGTGGCTACCAAACTTCATAACCTGATATTATCAATACTGCTTTTGTTCATTAGTAGTATTACTAGTCAACATCCTGGGTGTTACCAATGACCAGAAGCTGAACTGGACTAGCCATATAAATACTGTGGCTACAAGAGCAGGTCAAAGGATAGGAATGCTGTGGCGAGTAACTCACCACCTGACTCCCCAAAGCCTGTCCACCATCTACAAGGCACAAGTCAGGAGCGTGATGGAATATTCCCCATTTGCCTGGATGAGTGCAGCTCCCACAACACTGAAGAAGCTTGACACCATCCAGGACAAAGCAGCCCACTTGATTGGCACCCCATTCCCAAACATTCACTCCCTCCACCACTGACGCACAGTGGCAACAGTGTGTACCATCTACAAGATGCACAGCAGGAACTCACCAAGGCTCCTTAGACAGCACCTTCCAAACCCTCAACCATTACCAACTAGAAGGACAAGGGCAGCAGATGCATGGGAAAACCACGACCTGGAAGTTCCCCTCTAAGTCACTCACCATCCTGATTTGGAACTATGTCGCCGTTCTTTCACTGTCACTGGGTCAAAATCCTGGAACTCCCTCCTTAACAGCACTGTCCTGGGAAGTCCTGGTCAATATTTATCCCTCAGTCAAGATAACCTGTGAATATATTATCATCATTATCACATTGCAGGAGCTTGCTGTGCACAGATTGGCTGCCGTGACGACACTTCCTTGGCAGTAAAGTGCTTTGAGCTGTCCTGTGCTGATGAAAAGCGCATTATAAATGCAGGTCTTTCTTTTCTTTCACCCCATTATGGAAGGATATTAAAGCCTTCAGTGTACAGGGAGGATTCACCACACTTGTGCTAGAACCAAAAAAAAAGAATTATAGTTACGAAGATGAACTTTAAATACTGAAATTATTTCCGGGAGAGCAGAGAAGACTGAAAGTATGGGTTTTTAAAATAATGGAAGAAATCTTGTGGGATGAATAGGGGAAAAAAAGCTCTTTTCTTTGGTTGGCGAATCAATGCGGAGCAATTTAAAATGGTTAGAAGAATTTTTTTTTATACGTGAGGTTATTAAGCATGGAATACTGTCAGAGATGATGGCCTGAATTTTCATCCTCGGGGCGGCTAGTGGGAGTTGGGAAAATTCTTAGCCCACAAAGGCCGGATCTTTATTGCCAGGTGGTGGGTGTGGGCTGGTGTCAGGCTAGCTGACCGAGGAAGAAGCGCAGGGGCAGCCACAGGGTCTGCCGGGTGCTGACTCGGGCTGTTTAAAAGGCCCATTTCAGTTCTGTGGGACTTTGTCATAGGTAAAATAAAAATACAAAGGCTGTCCTGCCCTCACCCGTCACACACACTCAATCCCCACACACCCCCCCATGCATACCCCATGACCCCTCCATGCCACTTCATGTCCCCATTCCAGGCTAGGCTCCCCACACATCCCCATGGCCCCTTATGCCCTCTATGCCAAGCTATGGCACTCCACCTCCCCCATGGTCCCTCAAGCCCCCTATGGCAGGCTATGCTCCTCCACCCATCATCCACCCCCATGGCCCCTCATATCCCCTCACATCCACTATGGCAAGACATCCACCCACCACCCATGGTCCCCCATGACCCCGTGCCAATCTATGACATTCCATCCACCTCCCCCATGGTTCATCATTCCCCCAAGCCAAATTATGGCACATGTATGCCCATTGACCCACTGTACACTGTATAGAATTGATGAACCCTTCAGTGACAGTAGGATGTGCAAAAACAAGCTTAAAAAGTCATTCATTCATTCATTATTTCCCACTATGTTAAAAAAGTCACTCCATTACAAGGCAATAAAAGTATCAATCATCCAGGCCCTTTAAAGTAACTAAACCAGAAGCACTTGAAACCACTTAATGTTGTGTAAATAAACATTGGGCAGAATTTTCTGCCTGTCGGGTGGGTGGGCCCGACGCAATCTCCGACGGGCGGGGGGGCCAATCCCTGCCGGAGAAGCGGGTCCTGCCGCCATTTTATGTGGGCGGGCCAATTAAAGCCCACCCAGCTTGATGTCCGGTGGGAAGCGCTATGCACTCCCTGTGCAGGCGCAGGGAATCCCCAAAAGTGAGAGTGCACTCTTTTGCGCATGTGCACGATAGAGCGCACATCTGCCTGAGGCTAAGTGCTGCCTCAGGGAGATCGCTGACAGTTTTAAAAATATTAAAAATAGAAAAAAAAAAATTCCCTAACATATCCCCCTCATGTGACAATGTCACATGAGATGGGACATGTTCATAATTCACACTATAACTTTATTAAACTTTTTAAAACCCTGCATGAAACCTCACCCGCCGATGGATGAGGTTTCATGTTTTATCTATTTGCCACTGGGGCTCCTGGCCTGCCCGCTAATCTTAAGGTTGGACGGGCAAGTCCTTTAATTGTATAATTGATCCTGTCAATGGCCTCAATTGTCCATTGACAGGTCGGCGGGCGCACAGCTGATTTTCCTGCAGGCCCACCTTCCTGAAAATTTAAATGGACTGGGATGATGTCGGGGGTTCCGGCCAACATCATCCCGCATCATTTTATGCGTCGGCGAGTGGGCCACACCCTCTGTTTGCTCTCAGCAAAACTCTGCCCATTGTGAAATTGATCGCAGATGTCAGAAAGCCTGAGCTGCTAATCAAGCAATGTTTTCTCTGGGGTGCAACTGTTTCAACAAGAATATTGGATGCTTGGGCTCTCAGCCAAACATACATAATAAGGCTTTGCTGAGAGGTCTGACATCCATTATTCTTGTTGAAATACCTAAACCCTTGCTTACCAGGAATCTATCCACCTCTGCCTTAAAAATATTCGAAGACTCTGCTTCCGCCGCCTCTTCAGGAAGAGAGTTCCAAAGACTCACAAACCTCTGAGAGAAAAAATTTAGCCTCATCTCCATTTTAAATGGGTGACCCCTTACTTTTAAACAGTGATCCCTAGTTCTAGATTCTTCCACAAGAGGAAATACCCTCTCCAAATCCACACAGTCAAGTCCCCTCCGGATTTTATATGCTTCAATCAAGCCAGCTCTTACTCTTCTAAATGCCAGCGGAAAAAAGCCCAGCCTGTCCAACCAATAAGGCAACTTACCCATTCTGGGTATTAGTCTGGAAAACCTTCTCTGAACTGCTTCCAATGCATTTATATGCTTCCTTAAATAAGGTGACCAATACTGCACACAGTTCCAGATGTGGTCTCATTAGTGCTCTGTATTCAATTCCCCTCACAATAAATGATAACATTCTATTAGCTTTCCTAATTACTTGCTGTAGCTGCATACTAGCCTTTTGCGATTCATACACAAAGACAGCCAGATCCCCCTACATCTCAGAACTCTGCAATCTCTCACCATTTAGATAATACACTTCTCTTTTATTCTTCCTGCCAAAATGGACAATTTCACATTTTCCCACATTATACTCCATTTGCCAGATCTTTGCCCACTCACTTAACCTATCTATATCTTTTTGTAACCTCCTTATGTCCTCTTTACAAATTACTTTCTTACCTATCTTTGTGTCATCAGAAAATTTGGCAACTATCCCATCCATCCCTTCATCCAAGTCATTTATATAACCTATAGATAGTTGAGGTCCCAGCACTGATCCCTGTGGCATACCACTTGTTACATCTTGCAACCTGAAAAAGACCCATTTATGCCTACCCTCTGCTTCCTGTTAGTCAGCCAATCTTCTATCCATGCCAATATGTTACCCTCTATACCATGAGCTTTTACTTTCTGCAATAACCTTTGATGTGGCACTTTATCAAACACCTTCTGGAAATCTAAGTACAGTACATCCACCTTTTCCCCTTTATCCACAGCATATGTTACTTGCTCAAAGAACTCCATTAAGCTAGTTAAACATGATTTCCTTTTCACAAAACCATGTTGACTCTGCCTGATTACCTTGAACTTATCCAAATGCCCTGCTATAGCTTCTTTAATAGTAGTTTCTAACATTTTCCCTCTGACAGATGTTAGGCTAACTGGCCTGTAGTTTCCTGCTTTCTGTCTCCCTCCCTTTTTGAATAAAGGAGTTACATTTGCTAACTTCTAATCTAATGGAACCTTTCCCAAATCTAGGGAGTTTTGGAAAATTAAAACCAATGCATCAATTATCTCACTAGCCACTTCTTTTAAGATCCTAGGATGAAGTCCATCAGGACCCAGGCACTTGCCAGCCTGCAGCTCCAACAATTTACCCAGTAGCACTTTTCTGGTGATTGTAATTTTCCATGTTCCTCCCCCCCTTCCATTTCCTGATTTATAGCTGCTCTTGAGATGTTACTTATATCCTGTGTCGTGAAACCTGATGCAAAATACCCGTTCAATTCATCTGCCATTTCCTTGTTTTCCATTATCAACTCTGCAGGCTCACTTCCTATAGGACCAGTGCTTACTTTGTTAACTTGTTTCTTTTAATAATATTTGTAGAAACTCTTACTACCTGTATTTATATTTCTGGCTAGCTTCCTCTCATACTCTGTTTTTCCCTCCTTATTAATCTTTTATTCGTCCATTGCTGCTCCTTATATTCTGTCCAATCTTCTGGTCTTCTGGCCTTCCACCTATCGTTGCAAAATTATATACTTTTTCTTTTTGATACTATCTTTAACCTTACTAGTTAACCGCAGATAGTGTGTCCATCCCTTAGACTTTTCCATACTTATTGGAATGTATCCATTCTGTGTATTCTGAAATATCCCCTTAAATGTTTGCCACAGCATCTGTATTGACCTATCCCTTAACCTAATTTGCCAATTCACGTTAGCCAGCTCTGCTTTCATGCCCTCATAATTACCCTTATTTAAGTTTAAAAACATAGTCTCAGATCCACTCCTCTTTCCCTCAAATTGAATGTAAAATTCAAGCATATTATGGTTGCTACTACCTAGGGGTGCCTTCACTATGAGATCATTAATCAATTGTATCTCATTGCTCAATACCAGGTTTAGTATAGTCTGCTCTTTGGTTGGCTCCAGGATGTGCTGTTCTAAGAAACCATTCTATGAACTCTTCATCTAGGCTACCTTTGCCCATCTGACTTTTCCAGTCTATGTGTAGATTAAAATCTCCCATGATTATCATTGTGACTTTCTGACAAGCTCCTTTTATTTCTTCTTTTATGCTCCATTCTACTATGTGGTTACTATTAGGGGGCCTTAACACGACTCCCACAAGTGACTTCTTGCCTTTACCATTTCTCATCTCTACCAAACCGTTTCCACATCCTAGCTTCCTGAACTTAGGTCATCCCTCTCTGTTGTGCTAACACCATCATTAACTAATAGAGCCACCCCTCCACCTTTTCTTTACTTCCTGTCCTTTCTAAATGTCCTATACCCTTTAATATTCAGGTCGTAATCCATGTCCTCTGTAATAGCTATCAAATCGTACTTATTTATCTTTTAGCGCTCTTTCAGTTCATCTGTTTTGTTTCATATGCTACATACATTCAGATACAGAGACTTAAGTTTTATCCTTTTATTCTTTTTATAACCTCTAGTCTCATCTGTTGATTTACTGTTAGATTTTTACATTCTATCCCTTCCTGTCACGGTCTGTTTTTCATTTCCCATAATGATACCTTTCTCTTTTGCCTTGTCTCCATTCTTTGATTTACCACATCTTCCCAAATTTGTACCCTTGCCCCCACTACTTAGTTTAAAACGCTCTCCAGTTCCCTAGTTATGCAGCTCGCAAGAACACCAATCCCAGCATGGTTTAGGTGTGGATCTGTACCCAATGGTACAGATCCCACTTTTCCCTATTGGTGCCCAGTGCCTCACAAACCAGAACCCACTTCTCCCACACCAGCCTTTGAGCCACACATTCACCTCTCTAATCTGATTTGTCCTATGTCAATTTGCACATGGCCTGGTAATAATCCAGAAATTATGATCTTTGAGGTTCTGTTTCTTAATTTGGTGCCAATCTCCTCATACTGACTATGCAGAACCTCCTTTTTCCTGCCTATGTCATTGGTACCAATATTGGACCATGACAACTGAGTCCCCACTGCAAGATCCTCTTCAGCCCTGACAGATGTCCTGAATCATGTCACCAGGCAGGCAAAACAGCTTTCTGCACTCACGCTCTTTGCTGCAGAGAATGTTGTCAATCCCTCGGGCTATACACCCCTACAACCACTACATTCCTTGTAACTCCCCCCCCTCCACCGCGCTTGAATGGATTCCTGTACCACAGTGCCAAGGCCAATTGGCTCATCCATCCTGCAGCCCCCACTCTCATCCAAACAAGCTGAAAAAAACCTCAAACCTGTTGGACAATTGCAAGGGCTGAACCTCCTGTACTCCTGCTCTCTCATGCTCCCATTTGTGTGAAATTCATAACAGGACGACACACAGACTCCTTTGCACCTTCTTCATTGACTGACAAACATTTCGAGGTGCATCACAGTGGGGTGTGGGGAAATAGATGACAAGCCAAAGAAAGCAAGGAGGGGTGTTCAACAGTTTTGTTGAAGAGATGCATTTTAGGGAGGCCTTTAAGAGATGGGGAGATGCGGAGGTGTTTAGTGAGAGGCAGTTATCAATGGTGGGCTGAATTGAAGGAGAGGAAAGCTTCACTAGACCTTGGGGTCAGACAGAGAGGAGAATGAGAACAGTTATACGGCCGAGGAGATCACATTGATTAGGCTGGATGAGTCGTGAAGGAATTTCATTGGATAAGATTTTTAAATTTGAGACATTGGGGAACCAGGAGCAAATGTAGATCACAAAAAAAGGTAGAATGTGGGAGTCCGATTTGGTACAGGAGAGCAGAGTTTTGATGAGTTAAAGTTTTTGGGAGGCATGTCAAGAGACCACTGGAGTTAGGGGGCAGCAATGTATGTAAGTGATTAGGGAGTGTGGTGGAAGACATGACCAATCTGAATTGGACTATTGTAAGTGTCTTTTAAATTGGTCTGGCCCATTCTGTATCAAAGTTATTCTGATATCTTGCCCACAATTATCAAATGCCATTATTTGGAGGATACAGATATTTTACAGAGCATTGCTGTAGACTGTTGGTTTTGTACAACCCTTTTATGCATACAGAAACCCGAGCAATTTAACATTCCTGTAGCGTATGTCAGAAGAAAGTTTATGTTTGTCTGAAAGAGATATTAAGTAACCTCACTCCATGACTTTGTAGCCTGGCCAATTACCTGGAAAAGGGGCGAGAGACAAATCATATGACAGCACGATTCGGCTCAGTGTGATTCATCCACAGCCTGAATAGTCTGTGTGTGTTACTATCTAGGCCACTTCAACAAGGTAGTAGATAGCAGCCAGGACTGGAATCCCCATCTCAGCAGGAAGCACTGCCAGTGGAGGTGGGGAGTGGTGCTGGAAATAGATAAAATTAAAGAAGGTTGCTTCTTCCTAAATAATTCATTCTTTATTCTGCTGTTGGTCTCTATATTTACCTAATTAACTTGACTTTTGCTGGCATCTTATTTTAGCTATTATTTATAGGGTGGTATGGAATGCCTTTGACTTCCTTTAAAGTGCCATCCAGTGTTGTAGGGACAAAAAAGAATATTAAGGTTAGTCAGTGTGCTCGGTAACTGTTTGAATATCAAGGATGGACTGTTTAATTGAATTAGCCGATTAAAAGGATTGTGGTACATTGGTCAACTGTGTCAACCCACAACATGTTAAGAGCTACTTTCTCATGAAATATTCATCCTGCTCAGCTTCTTGCTGAAGGCTTTCTTCTCAGTGTGGTTCCTATTATGTTTTTATGATGATATAAAGGCACCAATCGCTCATAAGAGATTTTGTGAACATGTTGTAGGTTCATTTGTTTAAACCAAGAACATGAGAACATTTATACAAAGGTAGAAAGCTTGAAGACATCAGAGCTGTGCTGTGTTCTGCTCACATGCCAAAATGAAACTAAGACTGGATAATTTGACACACTTCCATTCTAGTGATGGCATGCTGCTATCCCTTAAATGCATATTTCAACATTCCCTTTTCTTCTCAAAGATATTTCCCCCCTACCCTTCTAAAGAAGTAGAACTATTTATAATGCATGTTTATGTTTACTTACCATTATGTAAGTTTATAATACTGATGAATTTATGAGTCTTAAAGCATAAAGGTAATCTGCTGGTATGCCCAGACCTTGTAATGAGAACCTTGTCTGGAGGTTTCTTTAGTTGCTCAGTCATCTTTGGGATTGTCATTCTTGGATGCTGTTCCTGGTTGCATCTGGGATCTTGTCCTCAATGCAATAGGACCGCACAGTGGTTCAGGAGCTGGAATGGGTCTGATTGTCCTCGGTTATGCCTCACCATTGCGCCTTTGTGTGTAATGTCTTCACAGGACCTTAGTTCCAAACAAATCCTTGTCACCTCGCAGGTTGCCATTCAGCTTCTGTGGGATCCTGGAAGTGAACTTGTGGTCCCAACTGTAAACTTGGCAATTTTGTACCTGCATTTTTATTGTATATGTTGTTCATCTTCTCTTGCAGTTTTAAAAATTGCTCTCTAGGTTTTGAGTGAATAGAATGGGTTAGAGTAAGTAAATTAGTACGCACTGGTCTGCCAAACATGAGCTCTGCTAATGATGGAATAGTTGCACTTAAAGGTGTCACTGTCAGATGTAACATTGCAATGTGTAGAACTTGCTTGGTCTATCTACATTTGAGAATTAGGGATTTCACTGTGCAAATCATTCATTCAGCTAGGCTGTTAGATCGAGGCTAATGAGGAGAAGAAGCGATGTGATAAATATTCCACTTCTCATACATATCCTGAAATGGCTAGTTAATAAGTTGCAGACTGTTCTCTGTAAAGATCTCCCTAGGCACACCAAATAAACTGAAAATAGCCACAGAGTGTGCGCAACAGTTGTGCTTGACATACTGTCCAAATGTTGAATAATGGAGTACTTGATAAAGTAGTCGACAATGACTTTGAAGTCAGTGTCATGGACATGAAAGAGGTTGTATGTGATTTTGGGCCAAAGATGGGTAGGAACTTCATGCAGAATCAATGGTTCTTTATGCTGACTTGAAATATGCTCTTGACATGCCTCTCACTTCTTGACGCTGACTTTAATGTTATTGATCATACCTGGAAATAGACTGTCTCTCTTGTGAGTCTTCATTTCTGAACTATGCTCATGTGTGAGTGATGAAGTTGTTGAAGAATATCTGGCTGCAAAGAATCTGGTATGATGAAATGCCTGCCTTTAAAAATGACTCCCCAGGAGATGCCTTGCCCATCTCGGTGAGGCCAAAATGGTTTTGCATGTGTGTGGACTTGCTGAATTGAATCAAGCCATCCTTCAGTGATGGTTTCCCACAGTTTCTGTAATGTAGAATCTTTCACCATCTCTCCTTGTAGTTGTAGACATTTACAATGCACAAAACATACCAGATCAATTGAGGGACTTGCAATCTCCTAAAAGTGTAATGCTGCAGCTCCCTTGAAACTGCCAATTTTGTCAAAACATTCTGGATATTTCAATTTTAGGTCATGAACTGACGCGATAGGAGTAGTTTCTGAGGTGGATCTCCCGTGTGAAGTCTGACTGATTCCATGGATTGTCATGGCATGCTGGCAGACCTGTGATCACTGGGATTTTAGTCTCCATGATGTAGAATGTCTGGGGCACCCAAGAGGATTGATTGCACTTGTACGCCAGGGCTATGAATCTTGCACATGGAAAAAGTGAACCATTAAACGCTGAAAGTTGTACAGTAGTAGGTTTTGCTATAGCCTTCCATATCTGTGGATACATGTCTTTTAGAATTCACAGGGGTAGTATGTTGGAACTTATTTATCCTGACCCAAAGGTCACATTCCTTTAGCTTTATCATGGACTGACCCATGGGCTAATCATTAGCATCCAGGGTGGGCCAAAAAGGTCACATTCATTCTAGCTTTTATTTTCCTTCAGAGACTTTTAAAACTTATATCCACAACTTGGCCAAGTCTGGGTAATCCCATGATGCATCCTGATCTGTTTCTTCATTACCAGCTTTCTTAGGGAAGATAATTTCAATCTTGACAAACAGTTTGGATGATGTGATGGTATCTAAGGTTTCCATGACATTGACAGTTTGAAACATGTGTTCACTGCTCTTGGTTTCCTCATGCACATCATCATTATTTCCTGGCTTTTCATTCACCTCATGTATATTTTTCTGATGGGGTATTGGATAGTCATTCTTGAAGGTACCCGTTGTATACAGTCTGTTTGGATCAGTGCACGGCTCTTTGCAGCTGTATCAGCCTTTGCTCTAGTGCACTGCTGCTGCCAATGCCTTGCAGAATTGCTGGAAAACTGGGCATTTCTTTGGTGCATGCAGAAGGTCACAACTTCCTCATGCCTTGCTAGGTTTAGATGTTCTAATGAGTACGTCAACAATTGGGGTGTTGCTTATGACCTGTAAGATTTGTCGACCTACGAGGAATGCTTCATTCTTACCTCTATCCTTGAGTAGTTTGTTAATGTTATACATTTTGGGCTTGTCTAGCAGATCATTCTGGCATGCTTCCATGGGAGTGGATGTAAACTCCAACACAACAATTCTGTCTGCTAGTTCTGTGTTTGAAAAATCACAGTATGAACCTTTTTCTCTGCATCTGCTGACAAAGTGGTCTATGGATTCTGTAGGCTGTTGTCGAAATGACATGAAATCTACTCGGTGAGCACGGAAGTTTAACCTGATTTTAAACTTCCAACGTAGTCCATATTGTGAGGAACCCATTTTTGAAAAATTTGAAGATATTGTATTTAGGATATTCTTCCTCCTGAGTTATTTTTTAAAAGATTGTAATATTAATTCAGGCCCGTGAATATGCTATTCTTCAAGAAACCACAGGTCAAGGTAAATGTTCAATGAGGAACACCTGGAGAAGAAAGAGCTTGTTTGGATATCTAAGTTAACAAAGAGCTGCTGTTGCCAGGCTAAAGACTCTTACTAAAAGCATAATACTGCGGATACTGGAAATCTGAAATAAAAGCAGAAAATGCTGGAAAAACTCAACAGGTCTGACAGCATCTGTGGAGAGAATTAATGTTTTGAGTCCATATGTCTCTTCTTCAGCTCTGCTTTTCCAGCATTTTCTGTTTTTATTAAAGACTCTTGCTGATTGGTTAAAAACACCTGGCTTAAGAAAGGTATTCTTTGAACATCCTAGTAAAAAAAAAATTCTCAGTTGGTGAGAGAGAATTAGTGTGGGGGATCCTTAGAAGCAAAGCACAAGGAAAAGATTTTCTCTTTCCCTCTCTCTACCATACCTTTGTGTTAAACTTTCCTCAGAAATGTCTCATCAGGATAATCCATTTGTGTTATTTGAGTTCTCAAAGTTAAGTAAGAGTCATCAAGGATAGTCTCACCGAAGAATCCATCTGAAAGAACTTCCAGATCTGTTGTGACCAGAATTCTGTTAGATCAACAGCTCAAGATTTCTTCGAATTTTATCATTTTAAAAGAAACTTTCCCATACATTAGGCTCTGCAGGGAACTATATTTGTTTTGCCCTGTTTTGTGTTTGTATTTGAGTGTTGGGGGGATGGGGGTGGTGGGGTGGTTTGAATATCTGCTTTTTAAAAAGGGGGAAAATTGTTTCATTTCAAAAGTACAACTTGCATGTTAACCAGTTTATTAACTTGCTTGCAAAAAGCAGTTTATTTTATAATAAATCAATTTTTTGTGGGTACTGAAAGAAGGCTTAGGTAGAGCTTTTTTATGCTGGGAATAACATTATCAAAGGGAAAAAACTGGCTAGTTTTGGGGGTGAATTAAACATTTAAACTATACCTGTGGAGAATCACAGAATCACACAGTGCAGAAGAGGCCCTTCGGCCCATCGAGTCTGCACCGACAGAAGTGGGGCTAGAATTGACTGCGCACTCCTCCCATCTTGATCCGCAGCAATATCTTTTGGAGGTCATTTAGCTCTTCTTCCGTTAATCCTGATGTGTTCGGTTTGTGTAGACCTTCATTCCAAATTGCTAGCTGAATTGTTGGGGCTTGTTTGTCTGTTTCAGACACACCGAAATCAAGAAACCATAGTTCTGTACTTTGATTAAACATTTTGAATTTGAACAGCAGGCCAGATGTATCATAATTCAAACTGGGGAGTTTTGTGGACATACTGACAATATCCCTTTGGCTTTCCTTCTTGTTTTATTTGATTTATTGTTCAGCAACTCCCAAAGCCACCTGTTATAATCGCAACCTTCTCTGGCCTAATTTTTGTGATGGCTTTGTTTGATTTTTTTTGTTTTGTTTTGTTTGACTCTCTCTTGCTATCGATCTGGCCCGCACCCTGGTCACTCACCTTTCTCAACTGAGCTAACCCAGTGCTGGTCCTCTCAGTGTGCCGTTGCATTCCTGGAGCTGACAAACTATACACTGCAATCTCACCATGATGGATCCTTCTGCTTACCAGTGCTTTACTTAAACACTATCTCAGCCCTGTGTCTTCTAAGCTTTTCTGTGCAGTCATTACGCTGTGATTTCAACACTTTCTGATACTGCAGACTCGTTGTGGTCTGACCAAAATGTCAAGGATCATCTCATGCTATGTCGTACAATCTAAAGCTGTTCACCATGTTTTACCTGTACTTAATCTTGCTGCCACGCTGTTTAACCACTGCTGAACACCACGTCATGTTTTATAATGATATAATGGCACCAGTCACTCATGAGGGATTAGCTAAACACGTTGTAGGTTCATTTATTTAGACTAGGCATATGAGAACATTTATACAAAGATAAAAAGCTTGAGACATCAGAACTGTCCTGTGTCCTACTCACAGGCGAAAGCAAAACTGAGACTAGATCAAACGACACACTTTCCTTCTAGTGATGGCATGCTGCTATCCCTTAAAGGCATATCACAAGAGTTCCAACTGGATACTCATTGCTATTAGGGGCTTTGTCAAACAAAGAGAAACATGGCAGAAGATGGCAGTGCTCCCAGAGGAGCTTAACTGTATCACAACAACTTGGTACTTCTATAGTACCGTTGATGCAATAAAGCTTCCCAAGGCACTTCACAAGAGTGTTATCAAAAATAAATTGACACTGAATCATGTAAGGTGATCGCAGAGCAGAATACTGCAGATGCTGGAGGTAGGAAATAAAAGCAAAATATGCTGGAAATATTCAGCAGATCAGGCAGCATCTGTGGAGAGAGAAGCAGAGTTTTGAAAAACATCAGTGATACCACGGGACTGGTATTTTCCATTAACAGGGTGCTGCTGTCAGTTAAGATGGATGTTCTGTCAGCAACACCATTCTGTATGAATTACAGTGCCAGGTTTGAAGGCTGTACATCTCAACAATTGGCTGATCAAACTAGACAGCAAGCTCATTCAGAACCGACAGACTGACTGTACTCAATTAGCCTGTGCTTGCAAAAACCCAAAACAAAACCTGTACTGTTGGATGTGATTGGGCAGCACTTTCTGAACAATCCTGAATGCCCTAAGCACCTACAGTAAAAGCCAGGTTAGGATGATAATTTAAGCTCGTAATGTGGCTCATTTATGCTTCTAGAAGTGACATACTTTCATTCTCAAAGACCTGTTCTCTGCAAACAAAAGAAATATGTTCAAGATTTGCACCTTTTCTGAATTAGCCAGGAGCTTGGGGAGCCTATATTTTTCCTTTGCTTTCTCCATGGTAACACCTTGGCCAATCAGGGTCAACTTGCCAACCAATCAACACACTTTTCTGCTATGGTATAAATTGTTGTGATTTCTTGAAATTTGGCATTCTTGCATTTATCCTAATGAGTGCAAGAAGAAAAGCTTTGGCAACATGTCTCTTTCTTCAGCAATGTTCAAGTTCTGTATCCTAAGTGGCTGTACAATGCCCCTTGCCTTTAAAAGGTGTTTGCATGCTTCCTGTTTCACTTTAAATGGGTGCATCATGAACCTCACGTCTGAATTTGGGGGCTATCGAAGGAAGCCTCCACTGATATTTTCTGAGGCAGAACCTGTCGTTATTTCTATCTTAATTAAACTGGGGGTTTGCCGGACTTAGAAATCAATAGGCTCATGACTTCTCAATAATGAAATGAAACACAAAAATAGACAAAAGACCATAGAACTTCAGGACTAAAACTAAATATTTAATCTTTGCATTGTATATTATTTTATACACGACAGTGCCAACAATTTTCAATGGCGAAAATAACTCACCGTAAACACATATCACTACAATTACACTGATGAGACAAAGCACCAAGAGAAGAAAATTGATGAGAACTAGCAATGAACAGTACCTCAAGGTTTATTAAACAGCATAGAACGAAGGTCCACGAAACTGAGCAGTCCCATCCTGTGATTCACAATAGGATGTAATGAGGCTGTTTGTACAAGGTGGGTGCGGTTCGGTAAAATGTGGCCAGCCATTCATTGACTTCGGCGGGACTGGAAAGTCCTGCCAGTGGGAGGGGCCATAAAGTTCTGCCCAGGGTGTTCTCCCTGTTTTTACTGCATTTAATAAGGACCCAATTTCTCCTTTTCCAATTTTTATTATGAATTTCTCTCCCAATCCTGAAGCTAGTCACACATTGGAAAGGTGGTTGTTGGCAATAGGTTGTGATTCATAGCAGGAATTCTGACCAGTTTTACTATCTCGCTCACCTCGTGATGCTCAATTAAGCTGTAATATCCTCATGACTATCCTAGCTGAGATGAGCTAAAGCCATAGGGTCTTTCTTCTCTGAGTACCACATCATGGTGGAAGAGGGGTTAAATCAGCCTACAAAGTAAAAATAGACCAGATGCGACAGTAGTCATGACACATTAACTTCCATCTTTAAGAGATGGAGCTGCACTTGCTGATCTGAAAGAAGTCCCAGTGCTTTGATTTACTCTTGCGTCTAGTACTGTGGTTATATTCACCTTTGATACTCAATGGAGAATGTTATATATTGTTGTACTATCTGTAAGTATCCCTAAAGAGCTGGGAACTAATTAGCTAGGAATTAATTGTTATGTGTAAGTGTTCCACGGGGCCACTTTTCATGGCTGCATGAGAGACTCATGTGATGTGCAAGACAGCCAGTTCAAACCGGTCCTTCTTTTGTACAAGGCAGCATGGCTAATATTAAACATAAAAAGCTCACCTTCCTAAGCTTAAAATGTGATTATTAGCAACATCAGGGATCCAAAAGTCAACAAGAACATATAGCATGATGGCAGCAAGTGCCTGTGAGTAAACATGAAGTATTTTAAGTTAATTTAGTGCTGTTTTAGAGAATTGACCCACATTAATGCCGGTAGAATATCTGAGTGAATTGTGCAAAAAGGAAAAACAAATTGTCGACCGGCTCAGCAATAAATGAACAGCTACTGCCCATAATGAACTGGGAAGCTGATGATGCCGTAGAGGTGTTTGCAAAGTTTAAATAGAAGTGCAGACTGACATTCAGTGGTTTCCTAAAAGGCAGTGGCAATGAAGAGAGGGTCAGCTATATCCTTCTGTGGACAGGAGATATAGGATTAGATTTACTTAACAGCTGGGAGCTGACTGAAGAGCACAGCAAAAAGTCAGACCTAATGTTTGAAAAATCCAGCACCTATCTCCAGCCAAAATTGAATCATCGGATCTACCATTATGAATCTCAAGGCCTCAGACAGGAATTAGGCGAGCCTATTGAGGACTTTGTAACAAGATTACAAAAATGCAGTTAGAAAATGTAAGTTTAAGGACACAGTTGAAAGGCTGATAGATCAACCAATTTGGGGTTTTGCACACCCTGAGTGCAGAGAGCGCTAATCGGCAAGGATGAGCTCACAACGTTGCAGGCTGTAGGCACTGTCAAGGCACACAAAGCCACAAGCAGGCAGATGAAGGCACTGAATACCCTCATGACTAGCCTTCAGTTAAGCCAAGAGAAAGGCAGCAGGATTGATGCAGTGCAGCAGAATACAAACAAACGTACAGCAAACAAGGAGAAAGTTGTGTGGAAGCTGTGGATGACCACATGAAATCACAAACAGATGGAAATGTCCTGCATATGGATCAATCTACAGAGCTTGTAGAAAGTCCAATCATTGGGTGAAGATGTGCAAAACAAAGAGAGAAGATGGCAGACGAGGCACCAGAGCCCATGCAACAGGGTGAAAGGACAGGAACAGAAACCAAACATCCATACCCTGGAAGATGACAGTGAATTTGAGAACATGGTAGACAAAGGAACCTTCCAACTGCATGAAATGGCTGGATGTGACAGTCCCCAGAGAAAAAAAATTCACGCAACCATTCAGATCAGGAAGAGGATGAGAGAAAAACCCACAGTGATAAATCTGAAGGTGTGGATTGATACTGGAACACAGAGTAACATCATCTCACTCAGACTATACCAGCAGATCTCTCCTGAAAGTTTGGAAGAAAATGGTTATCCAAAGAAAGTTGTTCTGAAACTGAATAATGTTATGCTGACTGCATACGGAGGAACTGAGATTCGACAGTGAGGAACAACCCAAATCAGAGGGAAACACAAAGGAAAAGGCTAACAGTATGTTCTATGTCCTGCGGTTGAGCAGTTGTGAAAAGCTGCTGTTTATCTCAGTAAACCGTGAAATGAAGGAGATAACATTGAAGAGAAAATACCCATTGAAGAGAACCTTCCAATCAGATGCAGAGAAGATCTGGTGCAAATGTACCCAGTGTTCTGATATGATGGTTGAATGCTTTGAAGATTTTGAGCATCACATCACTATTGACTCAGCAATGAAACCAGTGATTCATCCCCCACATAAAGTACCAATAGAACTAAAAGGAAAGCTTGAAGAGAACTCCAAGGGATGGATGAAAAGGTGATTGCCAGAGTCACAGAGCTACAGGTTGGATAAATTGCATCATGGTGAGCAAGAAGCCAAATGGACGATTAAGCATTTTCTTAGACCCCAAGTCATAAAAAGGGACCACTACCCCATTGCAACACTGGAAGAGATCACACTCAGCACTGACAGGGTCAAAGGTTTTCCGCAAGTTTGAAGCCAGAAATGCCTACTGAAATGTGAAACTAGACACAACATCTTCACTATTGACAACATTCAACACATCTTTGGAGATGGTGCAAATTCCTGTGTCTACCGTTTGGCCTTAAAGTGTTCCAGGGTGTGTTCCAACAGAAAGACGAGATATAGAAGGGATACGAAGGAGCTGTCGGCGTAGCAGATGATATCCAGATATATGGTGTAGACGGAAAAGATCATGACTACCATCCACATGAAGTCATGGAGAGTACCAGGAAAACTGGGATCAATCTCAAAGCAGACAAATGCATTGTGAAAGTGACAGAATGCCAATTCCTCGGAATTGTGTACACAACTGATGGAATCAAGTTGAGTCCTGAAAGAATCCTGGATACCTCTGCGATGGAGGACCCAAGAATTGAAGGAATTGAGAAGTCTCCTTGGCCTGACCCTATATATGAGCTCCTTCATACTGCATATGTCAGAGCACACAGCAAACCTGTGGGGGCTCATGAAAGAAGATGTAGAGTTACAGTCGCCAGTCACACGACAAGAGTTTCAACAAACTCAAAAAGATAATATGCCAGGAGACAAGTCAGTCATATTATGACAGAAAGAAACCTGTCACTCTATAAGTGGATGTTTCAACAAAAGAACTGGGAGCAGTCCTGGTACAGGAGGGAAAACCAATAGCGGTTGCATCCAAAGGTCTAACCTCAGCTGAAACCAGGTATACCAATATAGAAAGAGAGCTTTCGACACTCATGTATGGATGTGAGTAGTTCCATACATATCTCTATATGAGAAAGTTCATAGTGGAGAAGGATCATCATTCACTAGAGCAGATCTACAAGAAGAATCTGTGTAAAGCATTTGCAAGACTACAGAGGTTACCCTTGAGGCTTCAAGTTAGATTTCTCTCTGAAATACAAGCCGCCAAGAGAAATGGCGCTGGCAGATACTCTATCTGGATTGTCACCAGAGGAGAAACACAAGTTAGAGGATCTAGGCATAAAGATTGATCACCTAGTGAATATAACACCACTGAGGCTGAGTCAAATTAGGGATGAGACCAGCAAAGATGAAGAGTTAGACAGACGTTCTCTCAGCAAGTGATCCAGGGATGGCCTAATAAGAAACAGAAACACAGCCAGCAATATGGCACTACTGGTCTATCAGAGATGGCCTTCTGCTAGCCAGATCAGAATAATCACCCCAAAACAATGCAGGAAGAACTTCTGGAGAAGATAAATGAAGGCCATATTGGAATGGAGAATTGTAAGCTCAAAGCCAGATCAGCTATATATTGGATAGGTACGGACAGAGACATTGAAAACATGGGGCTGAATTTTACTTGACCCCGGTGAGCGTTTTTCTTATTGAGGGGGCTTGTAAAATGGGACAGGTACCCATCCCACCACCTTCCCATCCACCCCTGAGCTCTCCCCCATAACATGGTGGCGGTGGGGGAGGGGGAGGAGGCAGAGGATGGGAAGGTGCCTAAATTGGCAGCCCACCCTCCATATTTAAATGAATAATTAAGGGTCAGTTAGGCTTGTTTTCAAGCCAATTGACCCTGATGCTACACTGCCTGCACCATAAAATGTATGGATTGGGCAGCAGGGCAGGTGTGGGAAGCCCAATTTTTTATTTAAGTGTTTAAAGAGAGGCAGGGAAGGGCAGGGTGTCACCCTTCAGGGGCTGCCCTTTGCCGATTGCTGATAGCCTTAGAGCCAAACCCCCTCTGTCCTTCCTACCCGCCCCCTCCCTTAAACTCACACCTTCCTCCCCGCCTCTCTCCCTAACCTACCCAAACCCTCCCACCCAAGAACCTGGACTTACCTGCTCTGGGGGTCCATGGGCCTTGATCTTCTTTCCTTTTTGCAGTCCCGGCAGTGGCCGCTGACACCTTCCTGGCACTGCTGGCCAATCAGATTGGCCGGCAGCTCCAGAAGGCGCTTTATGGCTGTGGGGTGGGTTTCAAAGGGGGGAGGGGGTTGTAGGTGGGGGTTGTGTGGTGTTGTCTGCATCCCCCCCATCTCCCGACCACAATATTATTCTGCCCATTGTGTCTACATGCAGTGCATGCCAGAAGTAGGGAAACACACAGCAGAAAGCGGAGATGGTAGCTACTGAAGGACCACCCAGACCATGGCGTACTGTGGTAGTCAATTTATTCAGACACAATCAAGGATGGTACCTCATAGTCACAGTTCACTACTCAAAGTTTCCTTTTATGTGGAGGATGAAAGACTTGAGAGCCACAACAACCATCTCGGCAGTATGAGTTCTGTTTGCTGAGCAAGGGATTACTGAAAGATTAATATGTGATAATGGCACCCAGTTCATATCCAGGGAAGTTAAGGGATTCGTTGAACAGTATGGGTTCAACATCATCACCTCATCGCCACACTATCCTTGAGGACATGGGTTTATAGAAAAGTCCATCCAGATGGTCAAAAGGAGCCTTGTGAAATGCTGAGAGACAAAAGAAGACTCAAACCTTACCATATTGCCAATCCGATCCACACCTCTCAAGGCTGACATAAAATCACCTGCAGAGTTGTGGAGTGAAAGAAAATATAAGACTGCTCTGCCAAGCAAAATACATCCTGCAAGCGACCGGGAGGAAGTGAGACAACTCACTGAAGGACAGGAAAAAAGAGGTCAGCACTTCAACAAACACGCCAAATCCCTACCTAAGCTGTTGAAAGGACAACGTGTACGTGTACCCAATCCAATCATGAAAACGTGGAGCCCAGCAAAAGTTGTTGCTGAAGCCAAGACATCAAGGGCATACATAATTGAGACCTAAACTGGCAAGCAAATGAGAAGAAGCAGAATACATATTCAATCTACACCAGAGCTGGAAAAACAGGAAAGACCATCAACAATGCTGGAAACATTAATATTTAAGGAGACAACATTAACAACATCACCAGAAAATGAAATAACAATGGCAACTGCAAGGCTAACTCCTGGAACACCAGGAGCAAAACGCACAACCTTGCCTGTGCAGTTTGCCTACTCACCATGAGGAGCACCGAATGCCAAATCTACAAGATGGTGGTACAACATCTTACCTCCTAAGCATTATTGTGAACAATATTTTTAGTATTTAGTATTTAGCTATAGAAGATTCTAAGAAAGGGCTCAGTTTATTTCCAAAAGTCAATTGATAATATTCTTTACTTTAGAAAAGTTAATGCTGGAGCAGCTATATTGAGAGGGGCATTATGTCTAAAGAATGAGGGATGTTATATGTTGTTGTATCATCTGTAAATATCTTTAAAGAGCTGGGAACTAATTAGCTAGGAACTAACATTTATGTGTAAGTGTTCCGGGAGCCACTTTTCACGACTACACTAAAGGCTTATGTGATGTGTAACTGAATCAGCAAACCAGTCCTCCTTTTGTACAAGGCAGCATAGCAAGTATGAAACATAAAGAGTTCTCATCTTTCCAAGCTTAAAGTGTGATTATTGCCAACCTCAGGGATCCAAAGGGCAACAAGAACACACAGCAGAGACCGCATTTGCAAGTATATTCATGTGGGAGTCAGGATTTGGAAGTCATAACAATTCTTTTTAATTGCTCATATATTTTGTGCATAAATTGGAGGACTAAATTTCATCCCTCCAATGGCAACTTTTAGACCCAGACAAAGTTTTGAAGTTTCACCACCTTCTATTAATCTCTAACCTCTTGCTTTAGTGGAATACAGGAAAGTTGAAAATTTCTCAGTGAATTTATCCACTGAACCATACAAACTAGTAAGATCCCCATTCTGGGCGATCTCAGTGTCTTTGTTGGAAGTACATGTGCATGTGAACAATGGGTGAAGGCAGAATCATGCTTGGCTACAATTAGATATCCTGCACTTCAATCACCTATTCACTGTCGATGCTGCCTCATAACTAATTACCAGTTGGACAAAACACCACAGAGTTTCCTGGTGGCCATGGAAACAAATGCGATGGCACGTGGCAGCAGCATGAACGAATGATCTGGAGACATGAATTTGAATATCAACATGACAGCTGGGGAAATTTAAATTCAATTAATTAGATAAATCTGGAACAAAAAGCCAATATCAGTAATGGTGTCCATGAAACTACCTAATTGTGATAAAAACCCATCTGATTCACTAATGTTCTTTTAAGGAAGGAAATCTGCTGTTATTACTCTGCCTGGCTTAAATGTGATTCCAGACCTTAAGTGGCCCTTTGAGATGGCCAAGCAAGCCAGTCAGTTATATTCAAGGGCACCGAGGAATGGGAAACAATCACTTGCCTTACCATCAATGTTCACATTCCATGAATGAAAAAAAGAGACAACACCTTCAGGAGAATATACTGAAAGAAAAACAAGAAACCTGAGCAAAAATAATTCCTTTTGACATTTTCTCGGGTTTGTGAACACCCTTGTTTGAGGTACAGGCCTTAATTTTCAGTTGTATATATTTATAAGTGCAATGCAGGGGGAGTGGAGTGAGTGGGATGGTTGTAGGTATGGCACATAATGAAAAAAAAATGCCCCTGCTCAGAAACATTAGAA
This sequence comes from Carcharodon carcharias, assembly GCF_017639515.1. Lineage (NCBI taxonomy): Eukaryota > Metazoa > Chordata > Chondrichthyes > Lamniformes > Lamnidae > Carcharodon > Carcharodon carcharias. The sequence goes on along the minus strand of NC_054491.1, from coordinate 12,713,499 downwards.
AATGGATTAACAAATAATTATTTGATTGTGTTTTTGAGTACTTTCACTATTACTGCCTGAAAGCCTCATGTCACTTTGTAAAGCCCAGCCTTGGACATGACGTCTTTCTTTGAAGCAGGACCTTCAGGCCAGAGCATGTGCACTGTATAATTTAACAGGAAGCAGCAGTAGCTATTCTCCCAGCCTCTAGCAGATCTGGCCGCAATAATTTAAAGTTTAGGGGATAAATCTTAAATCATTTTTCAGGTTATGCTTACCTGAGAGTTCTCATTGGAATGGAGTGAGAAAGAAAGGGAGTAAAAATCTGAAACCAATTCCTGTTTCTGTAAGGTTTGCTCACCCAGCTACCTTGTGTGAATGAAACACTAATTGTTTGCTGTTGAATGAAGATTTCTTTTTGCATATTAGACTTCATAACAATGCGAAGCATTTTATTATCAGGTTTTTAACCCTTGAAATACTTTGCAACTCTTAGCTCAGCTCATGTTTTCTGAAGTAGTTCCTACAAGGCTAAAAGTTCCCCAAACCTCCCTGTCGCTTGCCATTTTAACACTCCACCCTGCTCTCGTGCCCACATGTCTGTCCTTGGCTTGCTGCATTGTTCCAGTGAAGCCCAACGCAAACTGGAGGAACAGCACCTCATCTTCCGATTAGGCACTTTACAGCCTTCCGGACTGAATATTGAATTCAACAACTTTAGGTCTTGAACTCCCTCCTCCATCCCCACGCCCTTTCTGTTTCTTCCCCCTTCCTCTTGTTTTTTCCAATAAATTATACAGATTTTTCTTTTCCCACCTATTTCCATTATTTTAAAATATTTTTAAATCTTTTATGCTCCCCCCACTCTCACTAGAACTATACCTTGAGTGCCCTACCATCCATTCTTAATTAGCACATTTGTTTAGATAATATCACCAACTTCAACACCTATGTGTTCTTTTGTTCTTTTGTCTGTGACATCTTTGGATGATCTGCTTCTATCACTGCTTGCTTGTCCCTACAACCACACCAGCCCCCTCCACTTCTCTCCCCCCACCCAACCCCCCCACCACCACCTTAAACCAGCTTATATTTCACCCCTTCCTTGGATTCACCTAGTTCTGTTGAAGGGTCACGAGGACTCGAAACGTCAACTCTTTTCTTCTCCGCCGATGCTGCCAGACCTGCTGAGTCTTTCCAGGTAATTCCGTTTTTGTTTTGGATTTCCAGCATCCGCAATTTTTTGTTTTTATCCTACAAGACTGCTTTGCTGTGACATGCTGCCTGTGTGCTCTGACCTTCCACCCACTTTAGCAGAGATAGAAAACTTATTGCCTTTTTCACATTTTGAAACCTTATTAAAGCAGCCATATGTTTACTGTTCCAGAGTGACAGAGTCAGAGGGAATGGAATCTCTATATTTATTTACGTAGCTTTGATATTTAATTATCTTCCATGAGCTGAAAACCAAAACACTGAATGCAATGTTTGCAGAGATCGCTTAAAAAAACTTACAATACCAGACCCAGGACTGCCCCCCCCCCCCCCCCCCCCCCCCCCCCCCCGCCCCCCACCCCCCGGCTCCCCCATGCCATCTGATCCAAGGACCGCCTCCCCATCCCCCACCTCCATTCCACCTCCTCACTGCTGACAGACCCTGGGAAATCTAAGGGTGTCATGTTTCAGGATTTCTTTCTGTTTTTCAGAAGAACAGGTTTGGAAATGAGTTAGATTTAAGATTTTTAGATTCTTATTCCTTCACAGGCTGTGGGCCTCGCTGGCTAGTCCAGCATTTCTTGACCGTTCCTAATGAAATGAGTTAAATGAGCTTGCATATGGGTTTAAATTCGCCTCGCAGCCCATATACTGTAGCTGCTGAGGCACGGGAGAGTATAAATCTGAATGACCTACAGGTACAGAAGATTGGCTTCACAGTGACCAGGGACAATAGGCATTTTGCTAGGCTTCTTACCAAGCAGAAACAGTGTGCAATCTTTTCTCCTACCCCATGGTAAATAAACACTGAGCTGAGCGAAATGCAATCCAGAGTTTTCTCAAATGTAGCAGAATGACAACCAGTGCAATGTTCTCAGATCATCATCAGACAGCTGGCCATCTTAACCAAAATTGCACGAGTTATGTACTCATGCTGGAGCTGCCAGGATCTGACAGAGTTGTATTTTAAAAGTTGCTCTCTTGCTCCGGCAGGAAGGATACCAACCACCTACGGATATGCAAGCGAGGTTCCATTGATGCCATCGAGACCCAACTGCAATTCTTGTTCAAAGGAAGGAGCAGGAAATAGACAACTCATCTTATTTAGTGCAGGGGAGGACCAAAAGTGCACTTTATCTTCTATTTTCACTCTCCCTCTAAGTTAGCATTCTGAATTCTCAATTAGGAGCATCTTAGATTATTCCATCCAGTGGAAATCTCCTCAATGTCAGGTTTGCAAAGACTCTGTTAAAATAATATAGCCCTGCTAACCCATTGCAAGATGGTCCTACTGCCAGACTACTGCTTGGACTAAAGCACGAACTTGGGTCATCTGGGAAATAACTTAAAATTCACTCTGGAATTAAATCTGCTTTAGCAAAAATTATTTTTCATCTGGCTTGAAGCCAGAGTTGAAACCCTGTAGGGGTGATGTGAAATGACAGTGCAAACAAAGGTAGATTCGTTCATTCATCACAAAGTTATAAGTACCTGAGAATGTGATTGACATTACGCTTTCATTAAAACGATTCTCACAAAGTAATCCCACAGTCATTTCTACATGGTTTGTCAAACTAAATGGAGTATTGTTAATAAGAACAATATTTTTATACGGTATTTCAAGGTTATCAAGCAATAAGACTAGCTTCCTTTGTTGTACAATGTATTTCTATTACATATGAAATGAGGCTTGGTACAGGTCTGGAGAAGTAATAATAAAGTATACAACAGTATCTTTGCCCTATTATTACAGCTGGCAATGAGTCTTATAGTCTTTTGAATTCAGAAATATACCACCAGTCTTCTGGTACTCATTAGTTCTTCTTTAAAACAGAAAGTGGTACCAAAAATGAAAGGTTGTCAGCCTCAAGTATAGCCCAGTTCTTAATTGAATTATGAATAAGGACACAGGGTTCATAGGGTCTTTTTTTAACTCCTTCAAGGAATGTGGGCATCACTAGCCAGTCCAGCATAAATTACCCACCCCTAGTTGCCCTTGAGAAGGTGGTGGTGAGCCGCCTTCTTGAACCACTGCAGTCCATGTGGTGTAGGAACACCACAGCCCTGTTAGAGAGGGAGTTCCAAGATTTTGACCCAGCAACAGTGAAGGAATGGCGACATAGTTCAAAATCAGGATGGTGTGTGGTTTGGAGTGGAACTCGCAGTTGCTGGTGTTCCCATGCATCAGTTGCCCTGTCCTTTTAGGTGTTAGAGGTTGTGGGTTTGGAAGGTAAAAACAAAAAACTGCGGATGCTGGAAATCCAAAACAAAAACAGAATTACCTGGAAAAACTCAGCAGGTCTGGCAGCATCGGCGGAGAAGAAAAGAGTTGACGTTTCGAGTTCTGTCGAAGGGTCATGAGGACTCGAAACGTCAACTCTTTTCTTCTCCGCTGATGCTGCCAGACCTGCTGAGTTTTTCCAGGTAATTCTGTTTTTGTTGTGGGTTTGGAAGGTTCTGTTGAAGGAGCCTTGGTGAGTTGTTGCAGTGTATCATGTAGATGCACACTGCAGCCGCTGTGCATTGGTGGGGGAGGGAGTGAATATTTAAGGTGGTGGATTGGGTGCCAATCAAACGGGCTGCTTTGTCCTGGATGGTGTCAAGCTTTTTGTGTATCGTTAGAGCTGCACTCATCCAGGCAAATGCAGAGTATTTCATCACACTCCTGACTTGAGCCTTGTAGATGATGGACAGGCTTTGGGGAGGCAGGAGGTGAGTGCAGAATTCCCAGCCTCTGACCATAGTCACAAAATTTAGATGGCTGGTTCCAGTTCAGTTTCTGGTCAATGGTAACCACCAGGATATTGGGGGATTCGGTGATGGTAATGCCATTGAATGTCAAAGGATGATGATTAGATTCTATCTTGTAGGAGATGGCCATTGGCTGCTGTGGCACAAATATTACTTGCCTCTTATCAGCCCAAGCTTGGATATTGTCCAGCTCTTGATGAATAGGGGCAGAGGTTGCTTTAGTATCTGAGGAGTCGCAAATGGTGCTGAACATTGTGCAATCATCAGTGAATATCTCCACTTCTGAGATCATGATACACGGAAGGTCATTGATGAAGCAGCTGAAGATGGTTGGGCTGAGGACACTACCCTGAGGAACTCCTGCAGTGATGTCCTGGGACTGAGCTGATTGACCTCCAACAACCACAACCATCTTCCTTTGTGCTAGGTATGACTCCAACCAGCAGAGAGTTTCCATCTGATTCCCATTGGCTCCAGTTTTTTAGGGCTCCTTGATGCCACACTTGGACAAATGCGGCCTTAATGTCAAGGGCAGTCACTCTCACCTCACCTCAGGAGTTCGGCTCTTTTGTCCCTGTTTGAATCAATGATGTAATGATGTCAGAAGCTAAGTGACCATGGTGGAACCCAATCTGAGCATCAGTGAGCAGTTTATTGCTGAGTAAATGCTAGCTGATAGCACTGTTGACAACAAATTCATTAGTGCATGAAGCCAGGCCTGAAGCATGCAGCAGGCAGCAATGATGGGCTAGAACAGAGAGCACAGCCCTAAAAGAGTACCTCGAGCTTCATTGTCATAATTTCAGTGAGTTTTGGGACCTCATCAGGTGCCTAACAGAACTTGTTGGATGCAGAGTCTAACCAATTTCAGCTGCTTGTAAGTCCAAGTGTGGAGGGAAGCAACATGGAGGGTATGGGACCATGGAATTGAGGTGGGAAGTTGGGTTCTGAGTGCAGCCCAACAGTGGCCACAGTCTTCATTCAGAGGCAGGAGAAGCCTCACTGCTGAGTTAAAAATCCTTAACCGGTGGCTTCTTCCATTGCATCTAAAAGTACCCTTTCAGGACAACGGGTTCGAAGGCTTTACAGCCTGAACAACCATTTGGAGCTGGTCAGCATTGCAAGCTCCACTTACTTTTCACTAATTTTGTGAATGGGATGATTAATGGGTGTAGAAGTCACATAGCAACATTGATATGAGGCCTGTGCTCATTTCAGGCAATTGTTATGACTTCCTAAGATAAAACGTCCTGACAAATATTGGCTTTGGATGTGCACCTGGGCCTTCCAATTGCTAGATTTTGATGTCCTTGCACCTGTTTTATGCTGGTACAATGGGTGAAATGATTCTGAATCTAGGCTTCATAGAATTTATTAATCAGCAGCAAATAAAAAACAGTTCTACAATAGCTCCCTTGTGGCTCAGTAGGCAAGTGCTTTGCCTAAATAGGAGATAACTTAAAAATCTGTGATTCTGATGCCAAGATGAATCCATCATTGATAAATTTAAAATGGATATAATGTATAAGCACTTTTGCTGGTAGCAGTCCAGGGAGACTTGCACTCCAAGCAAAACCTCTGATCTTCGCTTGCTTATTCTCCCTAATTCTATTCCTTCCTGCACCCACTAACAATTGAAGGACACTCAGAATTCATGGTGACAAGCATTGTTGGGACCAATTTTAATTTCCATTGGGAGATGCTGGCATTTGTGTGGGAGTGGCTGTTGGCGGAAGCTAGGCTTCATTTGAGCCCCACCAGCGGCAAGGACTGGGGGAGAACCAGAAACAGCCAGGGGCTGTGGGGTCCCATCCTTTGGTAGCAAGGTGAATTGGGAGACTGAGGGCTGGAGTTACAGGGTCTCATGGTTAGGGAAGGGATGAGCCTGGGGACAGCAGACGCTCAAATCTTTCTTGTGGTCATGCTAAGGGAGATTATTTTCAATCCTACATTGAAGGGCTTTGCTGGCTCCCCATCTGATTTAGACAGCTATGGGTTCAAATTCCATTGAGGCCCCATGCCCATCATGGGACCCATGCATTTATTAATGAGGCTCCAGCCAAAGTCTAACTATAACCTCATCCACCAGCCAAAATCAACGGGGTTAGAACTGTGCAAATCGGTGGGAATGGTGCAGAACATGGAATCATTCTAGGTTGCTCTCCTGTTTTGTTCCAACTAAATTGGGGAAAGCTAAAACAGCCCCTAACATCTTGTTCTGGGCGTGGCAGGATAAGAAGTCATGCACCAGCAACTTGTTGGCCCCACATCAAGGTGAGTCTCCTGCATCACCAAGTCTCGACCTTTCCCTCTCTTTTCATTACGAAACATTTTTAACTGGTGAAGGATCAGATGTCAGAGTCAATGGTCCTGCTTCAACATACGAGCGCTTATTCTGTGTTTTGTTGTCAAGCCTGGCACGGAGGGACAATCACTTATTGATAGACCTGATGCCAAGTAGAAAATAAAATAAATAGTTGCTGGCCTGGTACAAGCGAGCCAAGGATTCCTGCCTGAAGACAGCATCTCAATTACCAGTGGTGACTTTATCATGTACCTATGTGTGTATGCAGCACTGAGCTGTGTGGCAGACTGCTGCAGTGTAAATATTGTCAATCTGCTGAATTCAGTGTTTTGAAGTTAGCTTGAAATACGTAATACCTTCAAGTTAAACTGCTACAAGTAAGGCAACGGATGCACGATAGATAACTCATTCCCAGTTTCAGACAGTGTTGGTGTTTATATTGAACCAGTAGCTGCAACTTGCATTTATAGGTGCTCCACAGAATTAGAGATTTCAGATTGGAGACCAGACACTGAATACTAACAGAAAAGGTAGGGCACATTTGGTTGCACAGTTGCAAAGAAGGGAAGGCTTTAGGAGTAAAGGAGCGAATTACCGAAGAAAGTTAAGAAACAGGATTCCAGAATGGAAAACTAAAATGGGTGAAGGCCTTTGAAAGACAAACAATATAAAGGGGGAGATGGGGAGGGAATGTACGGCCGAAGGAGGGTGGGATGAGGCTATGCTGGGATTTGTAAAGGATGTTGAATGTAAAGGTTGGCAAGATGAACTGATGAGCAAGAAGGATGGAGAGTGTGAGCATTGGAGTTTTATAGGAGTTGGCGTTGGTGTAGGGTAGAACAGGAGAGGTGAGGAGGGCATTGAGATTGAGGTCAATTTTCACTTGGAAGCTAGATCAGGAGGGCATTGACTAAATTGAGGTTGATTTTCACTGGAGAAAACTCAATGCTAAAGGGGGCATAAGGACCTAAAATGTGGCATTACCTTGATAAGTAAGGATTTTCAGATGTGCTTAACATTGTATATTAAATATAGAAGGGGCGATGCTTCATGCCACACTCTGAAAAAATGTTTAGTAAGATTGATACCATCCAATCATAGCTGCATACAAAATGCCTGAAGTGATGCAGGTATCATTCACAAGTTGCCATCAATAAATGAGCCAAACCAGGTAGATGATGATTTGATCAACAGACAGCAGCTGCTTTTTAATTAAAACATGAAGCAAAGCATTTTGTGGAATTCAGCTTGGCAACATCAACCTCTCACCGGTCCACAGTTTTCTCCAGGCTTACTTTTGAAGAATGGTGATTGGGTGAGGCACTGCGGAATGACTGGTGCCTGGGGAACGACGCTGAAGTAGAAGTCAACACCCTCCAGAGAGGAAGTAGCAAGAAAAAAGGAGAAATAAAAAAAAGAGTTGAACAAAAAAATCAAATCTTAACGGAACAGAGAGAGTACCATCCAGGATTACAGCTTGAATCTCATAGTGTGTCATGTGTAAAAACAATGAGTCCGTCACTAACCACACTGAGCAAAGCCATCAGCAACTTGGAAACTGAGTGCAGGGGAAAGTTCATTTTGAAGAAATAAAGTCAAAGAGTTTTCTTCAAGCAGGGGGTTGCTGGAAGGTAATCACTGAGAAAGGTGTAATGCAATGTTTGGACAAGGTCTCAGCATGCTGCTTCTGAAAATAATTAGGTGCAGAAATACAGTAAAACAATGGAGTAAATGATGTATAATTGTGCATGAACTTCAGTAGCATCCCTTGGGTCACTACAGAAGCAGAAATAGGAACTAACTCTACAAAGTTAACCCAGATCTGTTTGGAAATAATACTCGTCATATGAAAGGCGTAAACAGACTTATGCGGAACATTTCTAAATACCATAAGGCTCAGTCAATGACAAGGTATGTAACAGTTGTCATTGTGATGTCTTACCTAAAGAATGAGCTGGATTCTTTTTGGCTCACTCTCCCTTGGGAATCACCAGTGCTACATACTGAATTTTTAGAGGATGAAAATGTCCAAATTGCAAGAAGTATGGAAAGCATTTTGTAGGAATTGTGGGGGGAGGGGGGCTGCCAATTTAGGCCGATTGACTCTTCTACTTTTAAGATGCTAATTAATACTAAATTAACGGTCCCGACACAGACTGGCATTGACAAATGGAAGTGTGCAAAAGGAGTCAAGCCCTCAGACAAAGGTCAATGAAAACTGTCTTTTCCATATGAGAGCTGTAAATCAATTGTACTTCTTTTAAATGAAGCTGGGCCAAGTTGAGTGCAATCTGCTGGATTTTCTAGGGATGGATTAAAATCACGACCAAACTGTATTTGTATGAAGAGCACAATATATGTGTGGAGCTTTCCTTCTCAGAAGAAAATATTTGTAGATTCTACCATTCTTATTCTGCACAGGAAAGTGCTCTTTGGAAGGGAGTCTTTAAAATAACCTGAGTCCCAGGTAACTTGCTTCTCCTTTTGGAAGGCATCCATCAGTTGGGCTGATCTTGCTCCCGGACTGTTAGGGATGTTACAGTTTTACTCACTCAGTTAAGGCTTCTTTATTGAACTGGAAACATTATAAGGATGGCATAACCCCTTAAAGGCTATTCTGCTACCTGCCTTTTTTGTATAATTAATTATATTTCATAACTATCAATCATATCGTTAAAACATATATGTGATCCAGGCACTATTGAGTTTGGGTTATTGAGCAATATCTGCAATTTATTAATGGGGATTTTTAATTTACCAATAGGTTATTCAAACATGAAACTATGAAAAAGCAAAAAATTAGTTTTCTTTCTCTCTTTTTTCATTTTTACATCCAAAACTTTAAACTGGAGAATAGGATGTCTGGTCATTTTAGTTTCATTTTTATTTCTTTGTTTACTTTACCCCTGAGCCTACAACACTGGATTTTAGATTAAACAGAAGAATGGAATTGAGATTTTTCTAGGCCAGACAGACCGGATGCTCCAAGAGTCTCCTCAATGTCTTGTGTAGCTGGCACTACGGACCGCCCTGAGGTGTTACCTGATTTCTGATTGCCTCCCAACATCAGGAACCCTCTGCTGTGTCTCCCACTCACTGCAGCTCAGAGAAGGCACACAGCAGATCAAGAAGCAAACTTGCTTCCATCCCTATTCTGTTAAGCTGCTTGTGTGCTCAGCACCACTCTTGCTGATCCTCAAAATATTTTTTTGCTTTAGTTTCTTTTTTGCTCTGTTGAAGCAGTGTCAACCTTGGCTCAGTGGGGAGCACCCTCACCTTGTGGCCTCAACTCTAATTCCAAGACTCGAGCGGAAATTCTAGGCTGACATTTCGGTGCAGTACTGAGGGAGCACTGCACTGTTGGAGGTGCTGTCTTCTGGATGAGATGTTAAACCAAGGCCCTACCTATCCTTTCAGGTGGATGTTTGTGGGATCTTGTGTGTAAATTGGTGCATTTCTTAAACTGCAACAGTGACTACACTGCAGATTATCTGGTCGTTATCACATTGCTGTTTGTGGGATCTTGCTGTGTGCAAATTGGCTGTCCAGTAAGTACTTAATTGACTCTAAGTTGGGATATCTTGAGGCTGTGAAAGGGAAAAAAACTTGTGCTTTTCATGATCACCGGATCACTCAAAGTGCTTTATGGCTAATGAAGTACTTTTGAAGTGTAGCCACTGTTGTAATATACGAAACTCAGCAAGCTCCTACAAACAGCAATATGACAATGACCAGATACTCTGTTTTTTGTGTTCTGGATTGAGGGATGAATATTGGCCTGGCTGGGATAACTCCCCTACTCTTTTTCAAAATTATGCCAGTGGCTCGTTTACATCCACCCAAATCAGCAGATAGGGCCTGGTTTCACATTTCATCCAAAAGCATGTCCGACAGTGCAGCACTCCCTCAGTACTGTGCTGGTGTGTCAGCCTTGATTTTTGTGTTCAAATCCAGAGTCGGACATGAACCCAGAACCTTGTAACTCAGAGGAGAGATTAACTGAGCCACAGTTGCTAAATAAATGCAAGCCCTTTACATTCCTTTGAAATACAGGCTGATGATAGTACACAGGTATGCAATTCTGGTGATCATTACTCATGTGTAAGTAATTGATTGCTCAGAATGTTTCTGGCAAATAAACATTTCTTATTTTAAAATTCATGTTTCGAAACTAACTGGGACAGCCCTCACTTTTTTTTTTAGCTGCGTGTTTAGATCTCCTGAAAATATCATTGTGTTATTTTAACATTAAACTGTGTTTACTTTGGCAAGAGTGAGAGAACATATTTCAGAAAAGGAGAGTGCACAGGATATTATAACATCAGATCAAAATGCAACATTTAATTATAGGCAGGAAATATAGGCAGGGGGTTTTCAATGTCTGTTATTTAAGTGAAACATGCTAATACCTATGGGATCAATTGTACTGTTAGAGTGCAGTACATTGCCTACATGCCTTGGAATAATGAAAGCCACAATGAAGACTTTGGTTACTGCAGTAAGTAGGAGATTGCTTGGTGCCTGCAGGTCCCAGGTGGGATTTCTATCTGGCAATTCTCATTTGAGGCCCGTCTGATTTTTAATTTATCTTTTTCCCGTTTTTAGTGAGGCCTGAAAGGATTTGACACTACTTGTTTCTGCCCACATGTTAGTGAATAATTGTCCCTGTAATTGTGACTGAAAACTGCGATATTACATCTGCATGGATCACAGTTTGGACACCATTGGATTTATCTCATAAACAAAAGAACTCTAGCTTGCTTTTGTGATCATTTGTTTTTGGGAATATTTGAAATGAAACTTTTAAAATATGTCCCTATCTTGTACTTCATCACCAAAGTGGGAACAAAGTAAAATGTAGGCAATTAATTCTTAAGTCATGAATGGCTTTGTAACATAAAATGACTCACTATGATTTTATTTATTTCATGATGAAGAATTGTATATCATGTGTTCAAATTCATTTCAAAACTATTTTGGTGGGTCAGAAATGAAAGGGAGCAAAAAAAAACTGTTCTGAACTTTTGACATTGTGGTCGATGCACAATTTAACATGATTCCTGTGTCTTAGGTGGTGATAGCGTGTAAAAGTCACTGTCACTTTGGTTTATGTGAAATACTGCCATACCATCGTCATGATCACCTCTTGTTCCTAACTAGACTGTCAAGGATTACATATTAATGCAAACTCCTCACATATGGTCTCCCCCACCGAATACAGGATAAAACTTGGACAAGATTTTTAAGGAAGGAAAGGCTTGCATTTATATAGCACCTTTTTTTATGACCATGGGACACTTCAAACCACTTTACAGCTAATTAAGTACTTTTGAAGTGTAGCCACTGTTGTAACAGGAAATACAGCAGCCAGTTTGCACCCAGCAAACTCCCACAAACAGCATTGTGATAATGACCACATCATCTGTTATTTTTTGTGATGTTGATTGAGGGATAAATATTGGCCCAGGCAGCCTTGCTCTTTTTCGAAAGAGTGTCATAGGATCTTTTACATCTACCCAAACAAGCAGATGGGGCCTCGGTTTAATGTCTCATCTGAAAGACGGCATCTCTGACAGAGCATCACTCCACCGGTACTGCACTGAAGTGTCAGTCTTGATTTTTGTGCTCAAGCCCTGGAGTGGGACTTGAACCTTGTGACTCAGATGTGAGAGTGCTGCCGACTGAACCACAGCTGATAGGGCTGAATTTAATATCAGTACACTTCACTCATGCTAAGTGGGATCAGACACCTGCCAGCAACAATCAACATTTTCGTTGACCATCTGTTCTTAGGTGCATGAAGGCCCTGGCTGCTTCTCAAGGGGCAGGCTAACCAGGAATGTTGGATTAGAGGCAATCCACTTCAACAGGTCTGACTCAGATCCACTCCAGCTTTAGGATCAGAGATCACAGTTCAAGTCTACCATGTTGCCCTCTTGACTTAATTCCTCCCTTCTAGTATTTTAAACTTAAATAGGGACAATTATGAGGACATGAAAGCAGAGCTAGCTAAAGTGAACTGGCAAATGAGGTTAAGGGATACATCAATAGAGATACAGCAGTGGACATTTAAAGGCCTATTTCAGAATACACAGATTAGATACATTCCAATGAGAAAGATTCCAAGGGGAGGGCCCACCATTCGTGGTTAACTAAAAAAATTAAAGACAGTGTCAAACTTAAAAGAAAAAGCATATAATTACGCAAAGACGGGTGGCAGGTCTGAAGATTAGAAAGAGTATAAAGAACAGCAAAGAATGACAAAAAGATTAATAAGGTGGGAAAAATTAGAGTACAAGAGAAAGCTAGTTAGTAATATAAAGATGGGCAGTCAGAATTTCTATAGATATTTAAATAAGAAAAGAGTTAACAAAGTGAGCGTTGGTCCTATAGAAAATGCATCTGGGGAATTGATAATGGAAAGTAGGGAGATGGCAGATGAATTAAACAGGTATTTTGTTTTGGCCTTCACTATAGAGGACACAGGTAACATCCCAGAAATAGCAGTAAATCAGGAAATTGAAGGTAGAGAGGAACTTAGGAAAATTATGTTCACCAAAGAAGTGGTACTGAGTAAGTTCCTGGGGCTGCGGGCTGACAAATCCCCAGGTCCAGATGGACTTCACCCTAAAGTCTTGAAAGAAGTGGCTAGTGAGATAGCTGACGTATTGGTTTTAATTTTCTGAAATTCCCTCAATTCAGGGAAGATTCCATTAGATTGGAAAATAGCAAATGTAAATCCTTTATCCAAAAAGGGAGGGTGACAGAAAGCAGGAAACTACAGGCCAGTTAGCCTAACATCTGTCATTGGGAAAATGTTAGAAGCTACTATTTAAGATGTTATAGCAGGGCACTGAGAAAAATTTAAGGCAATCAGGCAGAGTCAACTTGGTTTTGTGAAAGGGACATCATGTTTAATCAATTTATTTGACTTCTTTGAAGAAGTCACATATGCCATGGATAAAGGGGAACCAGTAGATGTACTGTATTTAGATTTCCAGAATGCATTTGGTAAAGTGCCACATGAAAGGTTACTGTGGAAAATAAAAGTGCATGGCATAGGGGGTCACATATTGGCATGGATAGAAGATTGGATAACTAACAGGAAGCAGACAGTTGGCATAAATAGGTGTTTTTTATGGTTGGCAGGATGTAGCAAATGGTGTGCCACAGGCATCAGTACTGGGGTCTCAACTTTTTACAATTTATATAAATGACTTGGATGAAGGGACCAAAGGTATGGTTGCTAAATTTGCTGATGATACAAAGATAGGTAGAAAAGTAAATTGCGAACAGGACATAAGGAAGCTACAAAGAGACATGCATAGGTTAAGTAAGTGGGAAAAGATCTGGCAAATTAAGTATAATGTGGGAAAATGTGAAATTGTTCATTTTGACAGGAAGAATAAAAAGGAAGCTTAGTATCTAAATGGTGAGAAATTGCAGAGCTCTAAGATTCAGAGGGATCTGCTTGTCTTTGTGCATGAATTACAAAAGGCTAGTATGCAGGTACAGCAAGTAATAAGGAAAGCTAATAGAAAGTTATTGTTTATTGTGAGGGCAGTTGATTTCAAAAGTAGGAAGGTTATGCTTCAGTTGTACAGGGCACTAGTGAAGCCACATCTGGAGTATTCTGTACAGAACTCCCTTTTTAAGGAAAGATGTAAATGCATTAGAAATAGTTCAGAGAAGGTTTACTGGACTAATACCAGGAATGGGTGAGTTGTCTTATGAGGAAAGGCTGGACAGGTTAGGCTTGTATCCACTGGAGTTTAGAAGAGTAAGAGGCAACTTGATTGAAACCTTTAAGATTCTGAGAGGTCTTGACAGGGTGTGGAGAGGATGTTTCCTCTTGTGGGAGAATTTAGAACTAGGAGTCACTGTTTAATAATAAAGGGTTGCTCATTTAAGACAGAGATGAGGAAAAAATGTTTCCCTCAGAGAGTTGTGAGCCTTTGGAACTCTCTTCCTCAAAGGGCAGTGGAAGCAGAGTCTGAATATTTTTAAGGCAGAGCTAGATAGATTCTTCTTTAACAAGGAGGTGTAAGGCTATCAGGGGTAGGCAGGAATGTGAGTTTAGGTTACAATCAGATCAGCCATGATCTTATTGAATAGCAGAGCAGTCTTGAGGGGCCAAGGGTCCTACTCCTGCTCCTAATTCATATGTTTGTATGTTCTTTCAAGTCTGCATCCACCATTTGGTGAGGGCCCGAGTGGATGATCTGTAAGATTCCTTTCAATATCTATGGGGCTGGCTGCTAAGATGACAAAGAATATGTTTAGGTGGTGAGATTAGATACAAGAAGAGTGTCAGTTTTCAATTTGAGGAGAGAGATGTTGCACCTAGACAGTGGCCCATCTGCCATTTCAGATGAGATGATATATATTCCTTATCTTTTTCCAATAACCCTCTGAATACTGAATGTTACACAACTTTCCAAGTGCACCCTATACCAGGTAAGTAACTGTGCAAAAAAAGGTTTACACACGGTCTCTCTGCCTAATTTTTTCATACTATTCTTAGCTGGATATAGCAGTAGTAGAATAAACAACAACTTTGACTGATATAGCACCTTAAGTGTAACAAAAATGTCACAAGGCACTTCAAGCAGTGGGCGAGGTGGGGAGAGATCAGGATTTGGTGGAAGTCCCTGTTGAGGTAACCTCCTCCATGGTATCCATTCTTCTCGTGTCAGCCTGTGGGCCTCAGGAAGCTACTCAACTGCATTACATCACTCTCCTGTCCTCATTTAATATCCATGATGTACACTCTGTAGCGAAATGGTTAACAAATAATAGTCAGCTTCTGGCTGATCATAGGTTGGTTACAGCACATTAGGAGGCCATCTGACACATTGTGTCTGTGCCATTTCTCTGTAAGAGCAAGTCCGCTAGTCCCACTCCCCTGCCTTGTCCCCACATCCCTGCAATTCTTTTCTGTTCAGATAATTATTCAATTCTCCTTTGAAAGCCATAGTTGAACCTGCCTCCACTACACTCTCATGCAGTGCATCTAGATACTAACCACTCTCTGCATAAAATGTTCTCCCTCATGTCATCCCGGTTCTTTTGCCGATCACCTTAAATTGGCGTCCTTTGGTTTTTGACCCTTCCAACAGTGGGAACATCGGCCTACTCTGTCCAGGCCCTTCATGCTTTTGAATACCTCTATCAATCTCCTCTCAACCTGCTCTAAGGAGAACGGCCCCAGCTTCTGCAAGCTATACCCATAAGTAATATCTCTCATTCCCTGAACAATTCAAATAAATCTTCTCTGTGTCCTTTCCAAAGCCCTAATGTCCTTCCTAAAGAATGGTACCCAGAATTGGAAACAGGACTCCAGTTGAGGCTGAACCAGTGTTTTATAAAGGTTCACTAGCACTTTCTTGCCTTTTTACTCTATGCCGCACTTTACTTTTCTTGTCAGGAAGTGCTAAGGCCCAATGGTAGTACCCCTACTCCTGCCCCTCCACCTCAGATTAGTGCAGACTGAGAGTACTGTAGATTTTAAAGGGTTTGAT
This sequence comes from Carcharodon carcharias, assembly GCF_017639515.1. Classification (NCBI taxonomy): domain Eukaryota; kingdom Metazoa; phylum Chordata; class Chondrichthyes; order Lamniformes; family Lamnidae; genus Carcharodon; species Carcharodon carcharias. Next base: position 12,697,728 of record NC_054491.1, on the reverse strand, counting down.
CATTTATATAGCCAGCTCCTTATTCCCAACAGAGAAAGCAGGAAATACAGAGCAGATCATTCACTATGTAAAAAGAGCGAAGACCAGGTTTTGAGTAGAGTCCTTTGGAAGACTAATTCTTAGAGTCTTTGGGTTTTGGTTGGAAATCAAGTGGCTGGGCCTGCGCTGAAGTGGGGAAGGGGGTTGCAAGGATGGGGACACAGAGCTGCAGCCCAGGCGGGTATCATGGATCCCACAGGGACACTTCACTCCTCCCCATACTATAGTAAAACCTACCAGCTGCGTTCCTCTTCTGCTCATCCATCAGTTGATATCGGGCAGAGTACGGTGGATGCTTGTTCTCTCCCGTGCTGTATGAATTTGGTTATCAGGGCTTCATGTCTGCTGTAGGACACTGATTTGCATATTAAAATGGCCCATCACCTATTTCAGGCCTCCATCAGCCAGACCGATGGTGACAAGGGGGCATAAGCCATCCTCCAGCCTTCAAGAATTGCTATTGGCCCCTCTTCCAATGGATTCGAGGGCTCAAGATCCCCCCACTTTATCTGGAACATTGGCCTGTTGTTTTGCTTTTGTGATGCTGACAAATGTGGTGCGTATGACAATACTTTCTGTTTTTATATAGGTTTTTCAGAATTCCCTGTGTTTTTGTTCAATCTCATTCTGTAAGTTCATTGGATGGAGAGCAGCATTTTGACATTTTAATTACAGCTTTGCTCAGACACAATGCATCTTTGGTCTCTGTTGCTATTTCGCAAAACCTCAGCAAACTAGAATCCAAATCCTGTCAGCTTTAGAAGGCTCTTGGTATTGGGGCGAACTTTATTCGAATATTGCTTTGGTTATGATATAAACATCAAATTTTCGTTACTGAGGGGCACTTTTCCAGATGTTCTTCTCTAGGACTGCATGAAGAAGGTTCAACCTTTTCTCTTTTCATTCTTGAATCAGAAACTTCAGCACTAAAGTAATTAAAATATGCAAGGTTTAAACGTAAGAGGAAATTCTTTCCGATTTTGATTATTAGCAAACTAATGGGAGCTTTGTGAAGCTAGAAAGCATTTCAAACAATTGTGATGTTCAAGAAATTTTTTTTTAAATGGCCTCCTTATAGAAAAGCAAAATACTGCAGATGCTGGAAATCTGAACCAAAAAACAGAAAATGCTGAAAAACAAACTCAGCAGGTGTGACAGCACCTATGGAGAGAGAAACGAAGTTAACGTTTCGAGTCCAATATGACTGTTCTTCAGGTCTGAAGAAGAGTGATATTAGAGTTGAAACGTTAACCCTGTTTCTGTCTCTCTCCATAGATGCTGCCGGACGTACATAGGCCTGCTTCATTGGGCAAGATCCTAGATCCTTACTGGATATTTTATGGTTTTCCCTCCCGCACTTACTGCCCCCTTCATCCTCTGGCCCAACGTACTCAACTTGTCATTTACAGAGGCTCAGGCTAATTTTGACCCCTTGTAAATAACTGAGGCATATATCATTTCTGAATCCTTGTCATCACTGAGGTACGTACTAATTCCAACCCCTTGTTAAACATAGAGGTATATGCTAATTCTGCATGTCATCAAACACTACCATCTAGAAGGACAAGGGCAGCAGCACATGGGAACGCCCCCACCTGGGAGTTCCCTTCCATGCCACTCACCACTCTGACTTGGAAATATATCGCCGTTCCTTCACTGTCACTAGGTCAAAATCCTGGAACTCCCTCCCTAACAGCACTGTGGGTGTACCTACACCACATGGACTGCAGCGATTCAAGAAGGTGGCTCACCACTACCTTCTCAAGGGAAATTAGGGATGGTCAATAAATGCTGGCCCAGCCAGCAATGCCTACATCCTGTGAATGACTAAAATGCCAACCACAGTAGAATATACCAGTTCCAACCCTTTATCAATCACAGAGGTGTGTACCGATTCACAGACAAGTGATCTGTTCCCAGAGCTTTGCTTTTCATCTGATTGCCAGTGTTGCAAAAGCAGCAGGAATTGGATCATTGTCTCACTAGGCCAAATAGGGATCAGGAACTCCCTGAATAGAATCACAATGCAGCTTGTATTTATATAGTACTTTTAACTTAATAAAACATTCCCAAGGCACTTCACAGGATCATGATAAAATAAAACATGACAGCGAACCACATAAGGGGATATTAGGTCAGATGACCAAAAGCTTGATCAAAGAGGTAAGTTTTAAGGAGTGTCTTAAAGGAGGAAAGAGAGGTAGAGAGTTGAAGGGAAAATGGAGGGTATTCCAGAGCTTAGAGTGTTGACTGCTGAAGGCAAGGCTATCAATGGTGGAGTGGTTAAAATTGGGGATGTTCAAGAGGCCAGAATTAGAGGAGCACAGATAGCTTGGAGTGTTGTGAGGCTGGAGGAGATTGCAGAGATTGGGAGGGGTGAGGCCATGGGGAGATTTAAAAGCAAGATGTTGTTTAAACAGGAGCCAGTGAATGTCAGTGAGCATAGGGGTAAACAACATTTGGTCCGAGCGACGATATGGACAGCAAAGTTCTGGATGTACTCAAGTTTATGAAGGGCAGAATGTGGGGCGTTGTCCAGCAGTGTGCTAGAATAATCAAGATTGGAGGTAACAAAGACATTGATAAGGGGTTCAGCAGCATCAGAGCTGAGGCAGAAGCGCAGACAGGCAATGTTATGGAGGTGGAAATAGGCAGTCTTAGTGGTGGCATGAATATGTGGTGAGAAGCTGATATTGGCATAAGAGAGGACATTGAGGTTGTGAACTGCCTGATTCAGCTTCAGAGAGTTGCCAGGGAGAGGGATGGAATCGGTGGCGAGGGAGCGGAGTTTGTGTCAGGGGCCAAAGACAATGGCTTCACTTCTTTCAACATTTAATTTGCTCATCCAATTCTGGATGTTGGATAAGCAGTCTGGCAGTTTAGAGATAAGGGAAGGGTTGAGTGTCATGAGGGTATCTGTGCAGTTGTATGGCATAAAAATAATAATTGTGTTCTGCATTTGTTCATGCCCCTCAGAAATGTCTCAAAATGCTTCACATATAATGAATGAAACCATATGCTAGACAACTGAATCACAAATAAGCAAAGTGCAGCATGGGTCCAATAAAACCCTGTTTAGAGATTATCAGACAGAAAATGGGACTGATGGCTCAATGAGTTAGAATAATGCAACACTATGTTGGATTCAGCCTGCATTAATGAGCAAAATATCTGCAGATCTATTGTGATAAGTAAGGGCTTTTAACGTACGTATCCATTTTGTGACCTTTCGTAAATTTTTCATGGGCTCTATATCACTCAGCATGCGTGGGGATCAAAACTGGACACAGTACTCTAAATGAGACTGAACTGAGGCCTTGTTACAAGATACTTTCACTTTCACACTGGAACATCTTAGCAATATTTCCCAATACTGGACTCGTTTTAAAAATGTGAAAGTAATGTTCAACTATGAAGAAGTCCTTAAGCTTAATCCATAAGTTATTAGTCTTATTCAACGTAGTTCTTGGAAATTAAAAGTACATGATATGAACTGGCAGCAGCCTGTAAGAGTGACCTCCCAGCTGAGGAGCAAATATCACGCAATTTATAGCAAGGAAAGAGTGGAGGAATAAAAAAGGGACTGCTTAATTCATTTAAAAAGTGATGTGACACCAAGACAAACTGTTCCTGCTTTCTGATGCAAGAAAGGAGAGCTGTCAGCCCGGGTTTCCATAATTTGGATCATCTTAATCGGAATTTATCATCAAGTATGATGACTACAGTGGTTCAGGCAGATGTGCAGTTGGATACAGAAAGGAATGCTGTCCTATCTTGTGATTTTCAATAGCAGTAATTGTGATGACAGGCAGCTAATAGCCAAGGTCAAAATCGCACAGTTGGGCTGCTGACTTTGCTTAATCTTGACGATTCTTTGTTTGCCAGTTGCAAACAGGAAGAATTCATTGTGGCATTTTTATACTTACAAGGAATCTTATCCTTGTAGCTACTGTACTCCTTGTGTCATAACATGAATGTTTAATCCTGTCATTTAGTCACCTTATGTGATATGTACTACTGTATTTGTGAATTCACATTTGTGTGAGTGGCAATGTCCATACCTGTACCATCACCATAACCAATGCTTTCACCCAAAGATGGTCAGGGATATATTTCCTATAAGAAAACAGGCTGCCAAAAGGGTATTATATCTGCTTCACTCTGCAACCCTACTTTGGGACTTTGCCTTCTTAAAACTTAAATGCAATTGTTTCTTCAGCTGAACAAAAGGCTAATGGTGGTTTGACTCAGTAACACCACTGATGTAACACTCAAAGTTCCACGTGCTTTTTAAGAAAACAGCAATGTTTGATGAGGCAAATCATTGGAAGTCCTGAATACAATCTTAATGAAGAGAGACTGGTAGAACTCTGATGGTTAATTGCAGGGGGCGTGAGTGCATGTATTTGTTACCTTAGTGATTTGTATTTATTCCCTTTCTGCAAGTAATGTAATTGTGGTAATTTGATGTGTAATATACCTTTAAGAAGAATGTTATTATGGAAGATTACATGATCTTAGTATCCGATAGCAGAGTAGCGCAGGCTACTACCGTAGTTAGTAGCCTGTAGTTAGTAGTTGGAGAGTGTAGAGATTGAGTTTGAAGTGTAAGCATATGTTTATTTGCTGCTGAGTACTGTTGTAAATAAACAAAGGGGCTAGTATTTTTGGGTCAGCAAGTGGAGGTGGGGCCCATTCGCCGATGCGTAAAATGACGCGTGGTGATGCCGGGCATGCATTTCGACATCACTGCGCGTCATTCAGGTCTTCAGTTCGGCGCTCGCGCCTGCCGAACCATCAAAGGCCTATTAAGGCTATTTAAATATCAATTAAAGTAATTAACGGAGCTGCCCGTCCAACCTTAAGGTTGGTGGGGGGCAGGTGAAGAGCCCAGGCGGCCTTCGCATTTTTCATGAAACCTCATCCACGGGCCGGGTGAGGTTTCATGAAGTGTTCATAAGTTGAATGAAAATTTTTACTAAAGTCCATTGACATATCCCAGTTCATATGACACTGTCACATGAGGGGACATTTCTTTAAAAACTTTTTTTTCTTTATTAAAGTTTTTGAAAATCAAACTAATCTCCTTGAGGCAGCTCTTTGCCTCAGGGAGATTTCTGCGCTCTTTTGCACATATGTGCAAAGAGCGCAGGCCCTGACTCTCCCTCCTCCCCCTGCCTGCACAGGCAGTGCTCAGCGCTTCCAGGTGCACGTCACAGTAGGCGGGCCTTAATTGGCCTGCCCACGTAAAATGGCGGCGCCCAGCCAATCTCAGGCGGCGGTCGATTGCGCGCACGTCGGCACCCGCTCCTGTCCAACACCCCCGATGGGAAGAAGATTCTCTCCAGAGTTTCTACTTATGAAGTGTCTGCTACTCAACTCTATCATTAGTCCCAAAGCAGCCACCACTTACAATGAGCGTGCGTACAGGACCCAACAAACTGGTGATGAGGATTAAACAAGTGAAACAGAAGAAAACAAGGGAAACAAAATCGGCACTGTGTCTCACACAGCAATTGTAAGTAGAAGTTCCGTTCAAATCGTTGAAGTAACCCCCTCACAGCATACTGCAATTCAGAATAATTGATCCTTTCGATCCAGTGATGGACGATTGGTTCCTCGACATTGAACGTCTCTCATTCTTTTTCCAAACAAATGAGATGACAGGGGAAGCGAAGAGGCAGGTGATCCTCTTAAGTACATGTGGGAAAAAGACTTATGGCTTGATTCAAAGTTTGACGGCACCCGGTGCCCCAGACTGGAGAAATTTTGATGAACTCGTGGACCCGGTGAAGGGCCATTACCAACCAAAGGCCTCAGTAACGACGCAAAGGTTCGAGTTTAATTTAAGAATTAGTGTCTCGGGGGAGACAGTTGTGGCAAGCTTGAAGTAATTAACAGAGCATTGTGAGTTGGGCACATCCTTAAACGATATGCTTAAATATTGCTAAGTGTGCAGCATGAATGAGGACATGATTTAGAAGTGATTGTTATCTGAGACAATTTTGGATTTTAAGAAGGTGCTGGAGGTTGCGCAGGCAATGGAAAGTGCAGTTAGCGATTCGAAAGCCATACAGGGCGCACAAAATGGTGCCATCCTCCACATTGGATGGGAAGCCCCAGCCAAAAAGGGTGCGAAGATGCAAGACTCTACTGGAAACAGCCCTCACCAGCAGGAAAATGAGAAAAAATGACTTAGCAGTGAAGACAAGGAGTAATATCAATAGAGGTGGAAACAAACAATCTTTCAACGATCGACACTTTAAAAAAAGTGTTTTTATTGTCATAAAAATGGACGCGTAGTAAAACGGTGTAAGGAAAGAGTCAAAAAGACTTTTAGACAAAAAAAAAGTGAGATCTACAATACAGAAGAGTCTGAAGCAACAGATTCAGATATTTATTTGTTGTATAACTTAAAGGTTGGAAGAACAGAACCAATCTATGTAGCAGTGAAAGTGAATGGTAGATCTGTTTGAACGGAAGTGGACATAGGAGCTTCCACGACAGTAATTGGGAACATACCTTCAAATATCTGAGTAATGGCGAACACCAATTAAATTTGGAAGAAACAACTGCCCAATTAAAAACATACACGGGTGAAGACATCCAAGTCAAAGGCATAAGTAGAGTAACTGTAAACTTAGTCGTTTGCCTTTACAAGGAAAGGATGAGTAAGTCCCAGTTCCACAAGAACTTGTTTTATAGCTAAATTTCTTAAATTCATCGCCGGTATGCACTTGACAGATCAGAGGTTGGACAAGCAGGGACCCAGTCCTATCATAAATACAAGAACAAGTACTTCATGGTTGGTCACAAAAGCCTATATCCAACGTAATGAAACTGTACTTCAACAGAAGACACAAAATAACCAGTCAGGAAGGCATCGTATTTTGGGGAGCATGAGTGACAGTACCTCCAAAATGAAGAGAGCCATTGCTAATTGCACAGCTCACATCAAGGAATATCCCGAATGAAGACCATAGCTCGCAGCTAACTATGGTGGCCAGGGATGGATGGTGAAATAGAGAGTTTAGTAAAAAATTGTGTGTAATGTCAGCAACTGCAAATGTTACCTTCAACAGCTCCATTACACCCTTGGGTGTGGCCAGGAAGGCCAAGGGTGCGGTTACACATTGACCAAGTGGGACCTCTCATGGGAACAATGTTTCTGCTCATTGTCGATGCCCACTCAAAATGGATGGACATAAATGAGGTGAAGTCACCAATGTTTGGCGCTACAATTGAGAAACTATGTCAGAGTTTTGCCATTCACGGTCTACCAGAAGTTGTTCTTTCCAATAATGGCATAGCATTTATGAGTGCTGAATTTCAACGGTTTATCAGCCTCACCGGAATCACGCATGTAAAAACTTCACCGTACCACCCTTCCTCAAATGGACTGGCCAAAAGGGCGGTTCGAACATTTAAGGCAGGCATGAAGAAATTAACTGGAGATTTCTTAACAACCAAGCTAACATGCTTTCTTTTCCATTATGGGGCCATCCCTCACACAACAACAGGTATCACACCTGCAGAATTATTGATGAAACACCGTCTCACGAAAAGATTGAGCTTAATAATGCCAAATTTAGAGGGGAAGGTGGAAAGGAGCCAGGGAATTCAGAAAACTAGGCACGACTGGCATAGTTGCAAGAGGAGATTTACCGTGGGAGAGCCAGTATACGTGAAGAACTTTGGAGAAGGGCCAAAGTGATCACTGGGTGAAATAAGTGCAGTGACTGGACCTCTGTCTTACCACATGGAGGTGGAAGGCTGAGTCATATGAAGACATGTGGATCATCTCAGGAAGATGGAAACTATGCACCAAGAAATGATTCCACCAATGTTCACAACTGGGTCAGTGTTTCCTGTTGAGAGAAGTCACCCCGGTACAGACACATCTGTTGTTCCTTCAGGAGTGGAAGATACAGATCTGCAAAAACCCACCAAGTACCTGATGTTCAGGCAATTCCAGACAAGGAGGTTCTTGACAAGGCATCTGAAGTTGTGGAGCTGAGACGTTCTACATGAATAAGGAAACCCCCAGAAAGACTGAATTTGTAAATTACTTATCAGTGTAAATATTTTGCTATTTTGAGAAAATTGTAATTGTAAATAAAAAATGTATTTCTGAGTGAAGGAGGTGGTGTGTGGCAATCTGAAGTGTAATATACCTTTATTATGGAAAATCACATGATCTTAGTATCCAATAGCAGAACGGCCCATGCTATCTCTTTAGTTCGTAGCCTGTGGTTAGTAGTTGGAGAGTGTTGAGATAGAGTTTGAAGTGTAAGCATATGTTTATTTGCTGCTAATTACCTTTGTAAATAAATAGAGTTTCTACATAGAAGCGTCTGCTACTCAACTCTATCATTAGTACCAAATCAGCCACTACTCACAACAAGCGTAAGTACAGGATCCAACAAACTGGTGACTCGGATCCAACAGTAATGTAATGAAGCTAACTACACTTTCAAGTAAACAAAGTCTGAAACACCATTAAGATTTTTATTTCCCTGTGAATTTTTATATGTCTGCTTCATAAAATGTAATTTTAAAAAAATCTTTTATGCAGGGACCTCTCCTTTTCTTCCACATGTACATGTCTGACAATTTTAAACTTGTCTTCTGAAAGTTCACATCTCTCCATGGCCTCGCCCCATACTTAACTTTGTGATCTCCTTCAACGTACAACTCTCCAGTTCTGCACAGCCCTTTCATCGCTCCACCCAAGGCAGCTGCACTTTCAGCTGCCTGGGGCTCTAAGCTCTGGAGTTCTGCCCCGAAGCCTCTCTGCTTGTTTATCTCTCTCCTCTTTTAAGCCAGTCCTTGAAACCTACCTCCTTGACCAAGCTTTAGGTCACTTGCCCTATAAGTGGCTTAGAGAAAAATTTTGTTTGTTTCTGTGAAGCACCTTGGGACATTTAATTACACTAATTACACTAAAGGCACTACTTAAATGAAAGCTTATGTTGCATATCATTAATAGATGTTCATCTCTTGGGAGAATCCTTAGACTTTCTTGTTTTCTTGTCCTGTTGACTCATTGTCTTTAGTGTATTGGGTTTTTGCCAGTTGGAACACATCAGTTATTACCTGCACCATTGCAGGTTGTCAATGATTTGGCATGTGAAACATAAATGGTTTATAATATGTATACTGGGCAACAGATGCTTAAAAGGTATTTGACCTGCTGGATCTCCCCTTGCTGAATGGCAGATGCATAGACAGACCAGATGTATTTAAAATACAGAATGAGTTTTGTTTAGCATTGATCTGAAATAATACCTATTTGCTGGCAATATCCGATCATTCAGGAAGATACGTATCTTGTTATTGATAAACTCTTCTGATCTCTACTGGGCTTTGAAGGAAGGATTTTAAAGATCAAGGTATAGATACCACAATTTCAGTATGCCACAGGGGGAAGCTGCCTTGGGTGGAGCGATGAAAGGGCTGTGCAGAACTGGACAGTTGTATGGTTGAAGGAGATCACAAAGTTAAGTATGGGGCGAGGCCATAGAGAGATTTGAACATTCAGAAGACAAGTTTAAAATTGTCAGACATGTACACGTGGAAGAAAAGGAGAGGTCCCTGCATAAAAGATTTTTTTAAAATTACATTTTATGAATGCAAGCAGGAGTTATCGTGATTTTACTGAGCGTTGTATTATAATGATATAAGGGATTGAGTAAACACGTTGTGGGCTAATTTATTAGTCTTAGGCACATGTGAACAGATATATGTGGATAAAAGCTTGAAGACACCAGAGCTGCTGAGCTGTGTGTCTGCTGTGTTCTAGTCCAGGCCGATGTGAAACTGAAGTTGGATCACATGACACGCTTCCCTTCAAGTGCTGGCATGGTGCTACCCCTTAAAGGTATATAACAACACCGAGTGTCTTCCACCTTGTTAAGTGCTCAGTATGATTTGCCTACTGCGAGCTGAACAGTTCATAAATCAAACCGACTGTTGTCTCACCTGAAGCTAGGAGAAGAAGATCCTGGAAATACTTAGCAGGTCAGGTGGCATCTATGGGGAGAGGAATTAAGTTAACGTTTCAGCTTTGCACCAGACATTTATCAGCTTACAAGAAAGCATAGAGGCAACAAAACAGGCGGTGGGGAGATAGAGAGGATAGTATAAAAGGGAAGGTCTGTGACAGGCTCGAGGACAGGAAAGATTAAATGACAAAAAAGGATCACGAGTGCAAGGCAAAAGGGAATGGTAATGGAACAAGTAAAGGAACACAAGATGACTGTGAACAGTAACAGCAGAATTGTTATCAGCACTCGCTGTTTGAAAAGTAGGAGTAGTGGTTATGATCTGAAATTGTTGAACTAAATGTTGAGTTTGGAAGGTTGTAAAGTGTCTAACTGAAAGTTGAAGTGCTGGTCCTTGAGCTTCTGCTGACCTTCATTATCACTTCATAATAGAGTTAACTCCATTTGTCTTTAGAGAAATTGAAGCGGTACATGTGCGTAGGGCATGGATACCCAGTCTGAATACAAAGAGGTCTTATTATTTCTCTCCCAGATCCTATAGGATGGAGGGAGTCAACTTCCAACTAGAGGAAATGATGATACCATTGAACCAGAGTAAATAATCTGCTGGAAAACCTGAATTTTCAACACAGAATTTACCTATTGGACAATAACAGGTACATTTTGCATTGTAGACTAATTAGCAAAAGTAATAAATATTACTGATATTAAAAAGAAAGAAAGATTTGCATTTTAATGACCTGATAACCTAATTTTTGTCATGTTTTGTCATGAGGGATAAATATTGGCCAGGACACTGGGGATAACTCTCCTGCTTTTCTTCAAAATAGTGCCCTGGGATCTTTTACATCTATCCGAGTCGGCAGATGGGGCCTTGGTTTAACTTCTCATCTGAAAAATATCACCTCGGACAGTGCAGTATGTGCTCCCTCAGTGCTGCACTGGAGTGTCATCCTTGATTTTTGCGCTTAAGCACTGGAGTGGGACTTGAACCCAGAACCGCGAGATTCAGAGGCGAATGTGCTACCAACTGAGTTGTGGTTGACATAATATTTGGTATTGCATAAGGCTATGTCAACAGGCATTGTACACAAACACTGAGTGTTGACATTCCATCCAAATATGGAAAAATTGTATAAAATATATTGTGTTAATTCTATCTGTTCATAGAGTTTGATTCGAAATTTGAGATGTCGGAATGTGCAACGTTACTTAATAAAATCCCTTTGTTCATAATTGGCTAAGTTGGAGTTTCCAGTTGCTGAAAGGTTAATCACTTCCTGGCATATTGAACCCATATTACAATATATGGAGTTCCATTAATATTTCTCAAATATTGTGCCCCGTAGGTGGGTATTGGAATAAATGTCCTCTACATGTTAGTTGATTCGATTACGCAGTGTTGTGACCACCTGGCTTCTCCACTATACTTGCATTCAGACTTAGTTGTTTCAAGCTCTTTTGATAAGAATACAAATGGAAAAACATAAATAAGTCATTAGTATGGATAATATGACACCAAGAATGTGATGTTAAAGCATTTTGTTCAGCTATTACTGAACCATTGCCAGCTTGCTTTGTAATACTCATCTTTGGACATTAGCAGGGCAATGCGCCTAAAGCATGCTACCTTGGGGTTATTCGTAGTACTTTATGTGTTTAAGGTTACACACTTGTGGGACGCAGCACAGAAGGTTCAATTTGTTATTTAAAACCAGTCTGATCATTCTTCAGGAGCCTCCTACAATCTATTATTATACTTGGACAATTAAAGCATTTCCCGCAGCTACTCAGGACCAAATTATTTGTTAAATTCCCAGCAGTGGCGAGCTGCTCTGTAATGTAACACTGAAAGCTGCAGAACTACATTATTTTCATTTTAATTATTTCAGGAGCAGTCACTGGAAAGGATCTAATACATTTTAATAGGCCATTTCCTTTTAAAGATACTGGGTTCCCCTAGTGACTCAGTTGGGAAGTGCAGCACTGGGCCACACACATGGGGCAGAATATTGAGCTCGGCATGCGGGCGTACACTCGATCCAGCCGAGTATTAAATGACTTGCAATGATATTGGGTGAGCGTCCTGATGTCGTTGCATAGTCCCGTGATATATGTTGGCATAACTGCCAACAATTGAAAGGCCTACTAAGACCATTAAAAAGGTACTTAAATTCAAATATACTCTGCCCGTCCAACCTTCCGGTTGGCGGGCAGGTGAAAATGCCAAGCGGCCTTTGCACTTTTTAGGAAACCTCATCCACGGGCGGGATGAGGTTCCCTAAAGCAGATAAAAATCAAATAAAATTTTGACACTTGATTTAAAAACATATCCCTGCTCACAGAGTCACATGAGGGGACATGTTTTCTGACATTTTTATTTCCTTCATTAGTTTTATTAAACAGCGTCTTCCTCTCCCTGAGGCAGCTCCGTACCTCAGAGAGATTGAAGCGCTCTTTCGTGCGCATGCGCGAAGATCGCGCTGGGCCTGCTCGTCTCCAACCCCTGCCTGGACAGGCAGCGCTGACGCTTCCGCTCGCGTTCCACGCTGGATCGGCCTTGCTTGGCCCGCCCGTGTAAAATCGCGGTGCGATGCCGATCGCCAGCGGTGGCCGGCTTCCTGACCGCTCCCGCCAAGAGCACCACGCCAAGGACAAAATTCTGCTCATGATGAAAGTTGCAGATTCAAACTCTGGTCCATCAATAGAGTTAGAGGGGTGATGGTAGAATGCCACATTTGGGCTGCAAATGGCATTTGTACATAGGGGGGAAATTCAGCCATGTGTCCTGCTTCTGATCACAATCCATATGCACGTGTGGATATCAGCTGTCGGTAGGATCAGGCGTTTTGCCTCCCTGAAGCGTATCACCTGTCAACACTCTCCGTCTAGCCTGGCATGTGAAAGATAACATCAGTTTTCTTTGATGTTCTGTGGAGTGTGGGAAGCAAAAGAAAGGAGAAAAATTGTAAAATAAAACTAAATATAGAAGTACACTAATATTTGTTCATAAAACCGCAGTGACTATGCTTCAAAACATTTATTGATTGTGAAGTGCTTTCGAGGTGCCCTGAGGATGAGATAATTTGTTGGAAAATTAAGGGCAGAGGACCACTGTATCCCAGTCAGTTTAGTGCTGACTCTTGCTGGAAGTGTCCATTTGGGTCAACGGTCTGGTTTTATATGGTCATTTGACTGAAGGGAAAAGCTAAGGCATTCAACTAAAATATTTTTGTTGCAGATGTTTGTTTGACAGCTACATCTGAGTTCAGGAGGCACAGATTTAGATTTCCTTTGTCTTGGTCAGTGTTTAACAAGCATTTCTCAGATTCGCTTGATCAAATTGAATAGTCAATTCTGAAACCATCACAGAGAGATGGATAGACCAAAGAGATCAGAGAACAATAAACTGCCTTATAAAAGTTAACATGCAGTGATGTTATGATGGGTCCAATTCACATAGCAGTTTAGCACAGCAGTCACAGTGTTTTGTTATTTTCTATGTTCTGAGGAGAAATAATTAAGCTTGAATATCTGAAGTGTGTCAATTCTTTTGTTCACAATCTGTTTATTGATTACTAAATCTGTTTGCTTGTTTAAAGCCTAACCCTTTGTCTGGTGAAGCGTTTAATCTTCAGTAAGTTGAGGAAGAGCCTCGGAGGGCATGTGATAAAACCGATAGCTGAAAGGTGGTACCAAGAGTTTTCTGCTGGATCCTCAGACACGTTTACCTCTGTATCAGACAGATAAAGGTGCACTTGGGTTAGAGAGAGCTCACACGCTCGATTGGTCTAAGATGTAGAATCTGAGAAAAAGTATCTAGAGTAAAAAAGCTCTAAAATATAACCAGAATAAGGAGCCATATAAACACAAATATCAAGTTATCCCATTGTCGAACACAAACACTGTTGGAAGCTACATCAACCCAAGACAGCCCACCTTATAAATAATAAGACTTCATTTATGAGTTGAGCTTGTACAGCTTATCTATTTGTAGGTCACATATGTTGGTGTCTCCTGACAATCATCACTTACCCATCTAAAATTCCTTGACAGCAGACAAGGCAGTCACTGCCAATTAACTCCTGAACAAAATGCTATTTTGCCCCTATTGCTCTTGACTGTTAATTCTTTTGAGCTGAACACATTTTTTCTTTAAAGTAGTTTCTAATGTAATTCATTATTTTAATGAATGTGCCAGCAATAAAAAAAGTAAATAAACTTGTGTCACATTGCAATAAATTTGTTCTTCCCCAAAGCAGTTCAAATTTTATTTTTGGGCTGTTCCCAAAATGTAGAAGTGCATAGCAGCTTAGGATTGGAAGAATCGTTGCCGCTGCTCGGAACTTTCAGGCCCTTGAATTGACTGTTATTCAAAATATCCAACCTATTACAAAATCTAGGTTTCAGTTATGAACACCCACGTAGTCACAGATTTGCAAGCTGTTCCAGACAAAACTCAGACGCAGTTAAGTGATAGAAATAGAAAGTATTTAATATAACCAATAATTGCTGGGGAAAAAAAGACATGTCAAAGCTTTTCATCTTGCACTCATCAGATCACTTTGCAAGAATATCAATATAAGGGAAAAACAACATTTTATACTTTGTAAGAAGAGAGTGCTAATTGGTTAGCAAGTGGACTCTGATTGGTAGAGGTGTTACCATGTTACTATGGAGAAAGCACCAGTGATGGTGACTGACAGTTAACTGCCAAGCATTGTTTGAAATTTAAACCAGGCAGCTTGACCCTGATCAGTAACCACAACAACAACTTGCCTTCTACTTTCTTCTCCACAGGCCTTCTGGATTTTGTCTTTTGTACCCCACTTCCCTCAGCCTTTCAATGGAGAAGCCTGAATTCAACCTTCATACATTCTCTGAATCATTTGTATTTTTTCAAACAGTCTCAGATATTGATCTGTAAAATGCAAGTGGTTTTAACCTAAGAGCTGGGTTGATTGCTTTTACTGTTGGTGATATTTCGTCTATGATTCCACACAAAAAAAAAACTTTTTCACACAATTATAAGCTTCTCTTATTTCTCTATTTTCTCCCGGTTCCTCTTGGACCAGCTGCGCAGCTGGGTGACCTCCTGTCACTTGTTGCCAGGCACAGGATGGCAGTGATCTGGAATGGCTTCCCTACTGTTTTCAGAAATGCCAGCTTGATGCATCTAATACTGAGATGATTCTATCTCCTTGGTCAAATCCAGAATTTTTCCAGTGTTTGTGAAAACCTGCTTGTACTGTTATCAAGTTGCAGACCTTTACACATCTATTTGTACACACGTTGGAGCTCTGTTCACTGGCACACCTGTAGTTACCAGGCGTTGTAACTTGGCTGCTCCAGCAATAACTGAAGAAAATCAGTGATTCAGAGCAGCTGCGTTAATAAATAGGCAAGGAAAAGACTTGCATTTCCATAGCGGCTTTAGCAACCTCAGTGCCCCAATGCATTTTACACCAACAGCCAATGAAGTACTTTTGAAGTGTAGTCGCTCCTGTCATTTAGTGCCAATTTTTGCGCAGCAAGTGCCCACAAACAGCAATGAGGTAATGAACATAATATCTGGTTTTAATGTTGGTTGAGGGATAAATATTTGCTAGGATATCATGAGGAATTCTGCTACTCATCTTTGAAAGGTAGTATAAAGGGTTAACAGATGGGATATGCTAATGTATGTTATAGATGATGATGCATCACTGACATCAGTCAGACATGTGTTAGACTCTCTCGAGAGAGAGAAAGAGAGAGAGAGAGAGAGGTTGGAGCAACATGCCCAGGAGTAACATGCCTACTCTGTAACCTGTCTAGGGGTAGTACTAATAAACAAGTGTTAAGCAAATATCAGAGTATGACTGCAGTCTGTCTACTAACCAAGTATCCCGTTTAAAGTCCACAGGTAGAGAGACCATCTCAGAATAGTGCCGTGGGATCTTTAAAATCCATCTGAGAGGCAGATTGGGCGTCGGTTTAACATCCCACCTGAACGACAGCACCTCTGACAGTACAGCACTCCCTCAGGTCTGAAGTGGAGTGTCAGCTTGGAATTTTGTGCCAGAGTTTCTGGATTGGGTCTGGCACCCCCAATTTTTGACTCAGAGAAGAGACTGCTACTGACTGAGCCACGGTTGACACCTCAATGATGATAGAACAATGATTTGTAAAGAACTAACAGGTCAGATCCTGTCTGATCAATGCAACTTGCTGCTTTTACTCACATTTATATTTCTGGCACCAGGCGATGCCTTGGGTAAGTAATTGACACTCTGCAAAAACTTTCACGGCTAGGATTTGCTCTGTGTTGACACCTCTGATCAAAACAGGCTACGTTCAGAAGCGAAATGAGTGATTGCAGACACCCTGGAGGTTTCAAGACATGGAGCAGGAACAGAAAATAGGGCCACTTGGGGACACCTCACATAATGCAGCTGCTCCTCAGGCACACTTGACAACCACATGGTGAGAGAGAGAAACGGTCTTGTGAATCTCCATAACTAAATCTCGCTGATGCCAAGTGCAGAAGCCGAAAACAGAAACACAGAAGGCGGCTAATAAACCAAGCAGACCCAAAATAAGCAGCAAGAGGCAGAGAAGGTTGATATTTTTAAAGTGCGCACTGTTGTTCAGTCTGGTACAGTACACAGGCAAGACACTGTGCAGACATTGATAACAAAATAGTATGGTGTCTTTCCAACCAGCTTATCAGGTGTCCAAGATACATTGCAAACTGTCATAACTAAAATTAGGAATGTTATTACGTTCAACCTGGCCCTCCCTACTCTGAATGAATACTGTGCCACCTATTTTTGGAGAGGTGACTGAGAAGAATTGAGTTAGTGGCGAGATTCCATGCTGAACTTTTCATGAAGCAGATAACCTCCCTACCCAGTGTAGTTCTGGTTCCTGTCAGACCTCCCCTGACACAGCAGATGAACAAACAGGAGGGAACCTTGAGTCTGCTTTGAGTTCTGCTGCAGCTTAGGTGTCATGTTAACTCTCCACAGACCATCCACTGCTTCCTGGCTCTGGTCCCATCCACTACAGTTTCAACCAAAGGAGCAGTGAGTCATTAGCAACAGCAAGGGGCAAGTTGAGAGAGGGTAAATAATGCTACTTTTTGTTCATACAGTGATATTGTTCACTGTAGAGAATTGTTATCCATAAGTCTAAAGTGGAGCTCAGCTTCTTAAATTCAAGTTAGTCTTTTAATTCAGTTCACTATAGTTTCTGAGTTTCTCTGTCTGCCATCATTTACTTGCTGACAGTGGCATTGGCCTCTCTTTTCACTTGCGAGGATGAATTAGTAAAACTCCTCCAATTAATAATTCCATTTAAAATGTTAGTGTGGGTGCAAAACAGAATTTCCCCTCCTCACAATCTTCCTGGCCGCTTTGCTGAAGTTACCAATAGAAAGGAATTTCTGCACATTTTCTTCAACTTTCTTGTAGTTTCATTTTACTGCTGTTCGTACACTACAACATTCATACCCCTGACATTGAAACCACATTTTCTCCAGAGACCAACTAGTTATGAAGAAACCTTTCTTTGAATAATGGAGCAGTAGACAGCTCCATATTTGCCTCCGGGTGCACAGCTTGACCTCTCCAACTTAATGAAGATTGAGCCCTCGAACAAATTCTGTTCACGCAAATAAACAGAAAGCACCATTTTGAGAAACTCAACATAGTGACTGCGTCACAGTAAGCAAACCGAGTAACATCTGTACAAAAGCAAAACACTGTGAGGTTGGAAATCTGAAACAAAAACAGAAAATGCTGGAAAAATTCAGCAGGTCAGGTAGCATCCGAGGAGAGAGAAACGGAGTTAACATTTCGGGTTGATGTCCTTTCATCAGAAGATAATTGTGTTTAGATAATATTTCATGATGCAAGTCAATTTTGCCACAATGCAAGCAACTATCCTGCCTCTTGAGCTTCCCATTTGCAATTGTGCTTGCCATGTAGGAAGTGGAGAGTGATTGATTCTAGCCTGATCCCCATGCAATCTTGAAGTGAATTTAACTCTTGGTAGGAGTAAAGATGTAATTTTCTTTAGTAGTACAATTTACTGGCAAGGGAACCAATGGCAATATGGTCATTGCAATTAACCCAACGGCAGCAGCAATAATCTTTTACCTGACCCGAACGCACATTGTTGAGTTAAAGATTAAATTTTGACAATAGGCAAGAAATGCCTGCAGCATCTGCATCGAATCATGGAACGACTCTTCATTTCTGATGCTGAGTCATGTCCCATTGCTCATGTTATGCCCAGTAAACCAGTAAAGGCATGTCATATTCATAACTTTACACATGGACTATGATTGTATGGAAGTTTCTGGAACTGTCTTTGACCTATTGAAAATGGAAACTGATGAACTGTTAAGATGGCTGCTTATTCAATACAGACTATCAAGCTTCTGGAAAGTTCTGAATTGAATAACCATGGGTGGAGGTCTCCCTCTCGAATGGACACACCAAGATGAATGTTATCTGTGGAATTCATAGGTTTACTCAAAACACAGAATCTATGCCTCCAGGTTTGCAATCTAACAACTGGTTATCCACAAGTTAAGTGTGAAAGACCACTATTTATCTCCTATTGCGTAGTGATGGCTTTGGACTTCCAAACCATTCTGGTTGAGTGATTGCCAATATTGGTCATGTGATCAAAACCAGCTTGGGATAACGAGTTTTATCTAAAGACTCAGGGAGATGAGGGCAGACTGCAAAATGACACCAACAAGACAAAAGCGGAAGAGAAAAGCTGTGCCACCTTTGCCTTTCAAGAACCATCAGTTGACAGCTAGCCTGAGAAGCAGACAATGAAACTAGCTGCAAATCATCAAGCAGCCAAAATACTTACCCTGTTCTAGTTTCAAAGTTTACCTGAGATCCAACTTCCTAGGCATTAAATTACAATAAACCTTCACTTTACAAGGCCCTCACTTCAACTTTAAATCATCGAATCCATTCAAGAAATCACAGACCTGCCACGTGGGGGATCAGAAATCGTAAATCAGAGACTGAATTAACTGTAACCTATAAAAGCGCAATATCTTTATTTGTATCTCTGCTCTGTGTGTGTGTGTGTGTGTGTGTGTGTGTATACGTATGTGTGAGACATTGTGTTCATTTGGGGTAAGTTTGTGAGAATAAATAACATTATTTATTTTGAACCCATGAAAGCCTGCTGCTGTATTATTTAAATGGAAATCACACTCCAAGGGTAAGAAAAGACACTTTCTATCGATACAAAACATATTGATTACAGGCAGTAAGAGAGCAAATACATTCTGTCCATGACACTGGGCAGGATTCCTCAAGCATTAAAACAAGAGGGTGTAGGGGATTTTACACTTTCCTTAAATTCAGAGACCGAGAATTACAATTGAGACACGAGTTCACACTAAATCTAACACCTTTACTGAGAATTTTAAACAAGAGTTTCAATTAAATCATAACGTTACCTCTCAGGTGGTCAATCTGAGATGACTGTAAGCTGCTTAGGAGTGATCTTTGACCGAGATGCTCCTGCTTCATTCATCTGGACTCTTTCTGTTGATATGTATCATCTGTCTTCTTTCTTCAAGTGTTGCTTTGAAGGACTTTTCAGGACTTTACACACAGAATACAGTTTGTGAAAGAGTTCATGCACAATCATCTCCTGGATGCAGATTGGTTAGTTGGGTTTGTGATTGGCTGTTGGTTGGTTAGCATATTCCCAAGTTGTCCTGCATTCGTTTAGCTGTATAAGGTCTTCTTCCCATCTCGCTGTGATTACCTGTCTGGCTTTGGCCAATTTGCCGCAATTAAGTGTTCCATTTCACTTCAAATTCTTCTATGGTGTAAATTGTTCCATTCAGTATAAATTATTCTATTTAATTCAGCAGGTATCCTTCTTGAAGCCAGCTCCACAAGCATTCAGGCAAAGCTCCTGCAAAATCAAACTCGATGGACTGGACACTGTGTTCGGATGTCTGGAAAGCATCTCCACCGCCAGGTCCTGTTTTCTCAACTCTCAAATGGCCAGCGTACCAGGGGAAAGGACAAAGGTGACTTCAAAGACACTGTGAAGATCTCCTTAGCGGCACTGACAATAATGATTGGGAGAAGAGGTTCTACCAATTGTTCAGAATGGCGACAACTTGCCCATCAAGCTGCATCACACTTTGAGCCACAGCTTCTTAATGATGAGGTGGAGCGGCAGCAGAGAAGGTAAAAAAGGAAGCAAATCCTGCACTCTGGACCCCACTACCCTGTGGACATCATGCTCAAAGATCCGCGGGCTGAGAATCAGCCTGTTCAGTCACATGAGGACCCATGGCAGAAACTCACGACCCTGAGTAGATGTCATCCTCGAGTCGAGGGACAGCCACCACTGCTTCTGACTGTACCACACCCATCCTGGTTCCACATAACTGCTCGGAGCTCATAATCAGTCTGTTATACCTTTCCTTACAGGGAGCTGGACCCAAAGACATCTACTGAACTGTGAAGGAAGAATTACATATCTATGAACAGATGGAGGACTGTGAAAGCGAGAGTAGGTGATGGACAAGAATGAAACTTAATCCAGAGCATGTTTGACTGTTTGCACTGACTTCAATTCATGCATGAGTTATATTCATGCATTTTCCACCTCTTGGCTCCAATAATCTGTAATAGAATTTGAGATAAAAGGATTTTGCTTGTTTACAGCCAGATGTAGAAGCATTGTCACTTTTCCTTCCAGAAAATGAGATTCTTATTTATTATATTTTCAAAACAGCAGAATTGACACCTGTAGAAAGCCAACTGTCATGGTTTATAAAAAAAATAGAGAAAATGCTGGAAATGTTCAACAGGTCAGGAACCTGTGGAGAGAGAAAGACTTCCTATTTTTATTTCATAGTAGTCTACATTTCCATTAATTAAGAAATAAATTCTTAACAAAATCTCAAAGAATAAAAGACTTAGGGAACTTGGATGCATGAAAAGTATTGCCAACCTTCCATCAAAAAAGCAACTCATGGCTCAGTGATAGAGGTATCATGATTCACCTCACCCCCACCTCCTCCGCTCCGGATTAGGTAGGGGCAAATCAGCCAGGACTCCTGCTCCTGACTGCCACATATTGATTCCTTCTGGAAGTTCTTGCACCTTAACATAGGAATGGTTAATTAATTTGATGATATTACCGTGCCTGATTGGTTATTAGGCAAAATGATCAGTACTCTGGAATAAATCTCTCCAGGAGATGGGAAAAGGAAATTGGAAAGGAAGAGAAAGAAACACACCCCATCCTGATGGAAGGCAGTTCTCCTTCGAATCACCAGTTCTCAATGAAAAGTTGGCAAGTTAAGTCCTTGATGTATATGCAGCATCCGCATATATATAGATGCTAAAATTACCATGGTTAAATCCAGGGCAAGGGAGAGAAATCATGGGCCATGGAGCTTCTACTGTTCCCTGGCCCACTCTTATCACCACAGTTAACCCAACACCAGAATTTCAAGAAACACCGACCACATGGTGTAAAGCTCATTTTCCTCAGGAAGAAGGAAGCTTCAATTAAAATTAATTAATTGAAGCCTTGAAGATTAGAAAATGAGCTGACAAAGCTACCCCAGCCAGAACGTTCACTATGATGAAACCTGTCACTACTGATGGACACAATTAAAAAAAATTAAGTTGTGGATAACAGGGGAAATTATATAGAGTACTTCACTAAATGGGTGATAGAGCTGTGGAAAAATTTGAGGTAAAGCCATTGTATCAAGTCAGTGGGAGGTAAACTTAACAGATTATAGAGGTACTAGTTGCTTTACATTACCTAGTACAGGTTACATTCCAGTACTCTATTGGCAAGCAAAGTGGAACCAGGGCCACACCATTGAGGGAGCAGGACAGGTTGGAAGGCCCCTGCCCAGGGAGAGGTCGGGTTGGGAAAAAGAGAAAGGGCCATGCCATCGAGAGGGAGGAGGTTGGATCAAGAAGCCAGGGATGGGGGCCACGTCACACTATTGAGAGGGAGGAGGTCGGGTTGGGAAGGGCCTGGCCAGGGCCACACCATTGAGGGTGAAGGTTGGGAGGGGTCTCCTGGGGAGTAAACTGAACATAGAGTGAGGCACCAGGTGCCAGTTTATCTAACTTTGGGCTCCAGCAGCCTCCAGTCAGCTCTGAGGGGGAGGAAGCACCTGACAACGGCCAACAGAAACAGAACAGTCCACAAGGTGAGTAAGGAAGGAGGGACTGGGGAATCTGGCACACCCTATTCAGCCAGTGATTGCTGTTGTCAGAACACCAGCAATCATTTGCCAAGTAGCTGGCCAATCGGGATCGCCTATTCACCAGATTTGGACACTGACTATCCTAATTGTCAGGCTACTTGGTCAATGAGCCTGGGGCCCCCCTAAAGCATGAGGCCTGGTCTTTAGCACCTTGTGCACCCCCCCTTTCCTGGACCTGGGTTAAATCATCCCTTTTACCTTTAAGATTTGGTTGCCCACAACCATACAGTTGGTCAACTAAAAAAGCAAAAGCCAGTACCAGGGTTGGCATGGAGACTGATAAAGTAAGCATAGCAAATAATAAAATAAGAGAGACAAGTTAAAGTGCAAGGATCAAGGTAAAAATTGGCAATTAATGAAAAAAATCAGAAGAGGAGTCATGTGGATTTGAAACATTAACTCTGTTTCTCTTTCCACAAATGCTGCTAGACCTGCTGAGTTTTTCCAGCATTTTCTGTTTTTATTATGGAAAATAAACCTATTTTGAACGCCAGACTCTTTTTCTTGTGGTTAACGTATCCAGGTGTTTCAAACATTTCGAACCTGAAGAAATTGAGGTTCACTGGCACCACTGTTTGCTTGGAACTTCTCACACTATTTGCAACATGTGCAAAGGGGAGAGCTTTGGTTGTATCAATGGAATAATATAGTTTGTAAATTGCTCTGTATTGTGGAAATGAGCCTTGGAGTTGGTGTCCTCTCCTCCTCAGTGTTGGCTCGTATTTGTTTCTGTGTGCGTACTTTCAGTCACTTCGTACCATTATCTGGGCTGTCAGTTACTGCGATTAATCTCTTCTCAGGCTTTTATTCCATTTTGGCATTTTCTCCTCAAAGCAACTTTTACTGAAGATCAGAGGAGGGGTCCTCTCACTATGGAGGTGTGTGCTTGTGTACAAGAAAAAACCTCTACTCTGGGGCAACACACATCTCTTCAGTTCAAAAATTAGTACATAGCTTTAACGTATTATTTTCTCCTAATTCCCTTCAGGCCAAGGATATTGGTGCACATAGGGACATGGGTCCAAAATGGGTCCACTGCTCAACAGAGCAGTGTTCACTTGTGAACCAAGATGGGTCTCTTCCATAGATTAGGCTAACCATCACCACAGCACCACCTCCCTCCCCCCACCCCACACCACAAAGAAAGAGAAAACTGCTGCACAGGAAATCTGCAACGAAAAATAGAAAATGGTACAACAAATTCTCATCCTTGTTTTCAAATTTCTCCATGGCCTCTCCCCTCCTTATCTCTTAAATCACTCTCAGCCTCACACCCTCCAAAGTATTTATACTCTTCTAATTCTGGTTTCTTGAACATCCCCGATTTTACTCACTCCACTGTTTGAGGCCATGCCTTCAGTGACCAAGACGCTAAGCTCTGGAATTGCCTCCCTAAGCCTTTCCACGCATCTTTTGTCCTTTAGGACAAACTTCAAAACCTATCTCTTTGTCCAAGCTTTTGGCAATCTGGCTTAATATCTCCGCATATGTGTCAATGTCAAAATTTGCTTTATAATGCTTCTGTAATGGAATACTCTCCACTTTCCTGGATGGGTGCAGCTCCAACAGCACTCAAGAAGCTTGACACCATCCAGTACAAAGCAGCCCACTTGATAGGCACCACATCCACAAACATTCACTCCCTCCACCACTAACTCATACTGGCAGCAGTGTGTACCATCCAAAAGATGCACTGCAGAAACTCACAAAGGCTCCTTCAGCAGCACATTCCAAACCCATGACAGCTACCATCTAGAAGGACAAGGGCAGCAGATAGATGGGAACACCACTACCTGAAAGTTCCCCTCCAAGCCACTCACCATCCTGACTTGGAAATATATCGCTGTTACTTCACTGTCGCTGGGTCAAAATCCTGGAACTCCCTTCCGAACAGCACTGTGGGTGTATCTACACCACAGGGACAGCAGAAGTTCAAGAAGGCAGTTCATCACCACCTTCTCAAGGGCAACTAGGGATGGGCAATAAATGCTGGCTCAGCCAGCGATGGTCACATCACATGAATGAATAAAAAAATTAAAGACTTTATATAGATCCAAGTTGTTTTTGTTGTTGTTGCAAATGCAGAGGAGGTCAGTTCACATCTAGAACGAGAATAGACAGGCTATGATGCTTTTGGGTATGGTAAGCAAACATTTCTTAATGGTTAAGTTGGCCCTGCCATTGGCTGACAGCTGTGGATGTACAGCAAAAACCAGCTGTTGACAGTAAATGTGATTCACCCCTTGAGCCATTTTGATGCTTGGTATTTTTAAAGTTGATGGAATGACAGCAGTTTCTTAAGGTGCCTGAAAGTGCATATGGATTCAATTATTTAAAAATGTGCACAATGGACACATTTCTTGGTCTCCAACATTGCAGCTAAAAGCTGATCATGGCTTTGGCACTTTTAGACAAACATTTGAATTATCTTCTGCTGCATTCCAAGGAATATGTATATATTTGTCTATTAAGCCAAATTTGAGAATTTGTAAATATTTATCGTTGGAACTATACCAATATTTAAAGCAGACTAATATTCCAATAAGGATGCTTACATCTTGGTGTTAAATAGCCTTCCTGTTTCTAATTGTATAGGGAAGACTGTGCAGTTAGATTTGTTGCTGGGTATTAATCACTGGCTTTCTGTGGATCATGGAGCAGTCACTTCCATCATTGTTGAGCAAGATCACTGAGTTGCTATATTCAAGGAAACTCAGTAAAAGAGAATAAAATCCCATAGCACCATACTTTAAAAAATGCAGTTTGACCTATTAAGTAACTGTAAAATAACAGCTGTATCAGGGAAAATGATGGCATACTGGTAATGTCACTGGACTAATGGACAGGGGTTCAAATCCTACCACAGCAGCTGATGGAATTTAAATTCAATTAATAAATCTGGATTATAAAGTTATTAATGGTGACCATGAAACTATCACTGATTGCTGTAAAAACCCACTGTTCACTAATGTCCTTTAGGGAAGGAAATCTGTTGCTCTGACCTGGTCTGGCCTACATACTACTCTAGACCCACAGCCATGTGGTTAACTCTTAACTGCCCTCTGAAATGGCCTAAAACACTCTGTTCAAGGACAGTTAGGGAGGGGTAACAAATGCTGGCTTTGCCAATGATGCCCTCATCCCATGAAAGAATAACGAAGAACATAAGAAATAGGAGAAGGCGTAGGTCATATAGCCCCTCAAGACCACCCCTAGTGTTCAAAACATTCTGGCTGATTTTGCACTTCAACTCCATTCTCCCCTCTCTGCCCATGACTATATTAAATCACAGCCCATTTGTATGTGTCGGGTAAGATTTTCATTTTCATTTTCAAAGAAATAGAACAGCAGAATATGACCACCAAGGCATTTGTCCAAGTAATGAAATTTTGAAATAATTTATCTATAGTAAAAGTTTATTGTTTAACTGTAAACCAGTGATAGTGGCCTGGAGAGCTTTCACATGGCAAATCAAGTGAACATACTTAGTAAATGTGTAAATTTGCACTGGCACTCCACCTGAGGCCTAACACATAGAGACAGTGTCTGGGTTGGCAAAAAGCTATTCCAAGCAAAAGCCCTGGTTTTGATTCCTCATCTCTGCTGAGTTAGTTGATCTTACCCAAGGGAACATTTGGGGAAGTAGAACAGTCACATCACCATATGCCTAAGGAGAAGATAAGATTGGCAATGATTCCGTTTTCTGATCTCTATCCAATGATTCCTCTGGGAAAATTCACTTCTACCAGCACTTTTACACTTATCTAAAATATCGTTCCTGCCTTAAGCAAGTCTGCTACATTGTTTGAGGCAATCAATATCTTTACATTGAAGCTGCTTTGATCTTGCATCAGAAATCCCAGTTATTTACTAAAAGAATGAAGCCACAAAATCCCAAAGAAGAGTCACATTGGACTCAAAACATTAAGTCTGTTCCTTTCTCCTTAGATGCTGCCAGATCTGTTGAGTTTTTCCAGCATTTTCTGATCTTATTTCAATTTTTCAGCATCTGCAATGTTTTGCTTTAAATAAGCCACAAAACTCCGTGGTTTAAAACAGAAGAATTATTACTATACAAGAGTCAAACAAAGCAAAAACCAAATACTATCTTTGATAACTTCTTACACTCTAACATCCAGAATCAACATAAGTTAAGCATGAATTAACAGGCACATTGTGGTCGATTATGAACTATAAATTACACATTAAATGGCAGATACGCTAAGACAGATCTTACAAATTGGCCCTGCAGTCCATACAGCATACAGGCTTTCAAATTTAGTCACAAAGTTGTTCAGAACTCTTGTCTTCCCCATGAAGATTTGAGCTCCTTGCCTTCCAGGATGTAAACTAATCCCCAGCCGACGACAGCGCACAACCAACCTGAGTTCCACAGGCATAGATTTCACTACAAATTGCGTATGTTTGCACAACCTGCTCAACTCAATCTAGATTGTGTCGATCCACTTATGTTATCTTCAAGTAACAGAAACAGTTGCAGCAACTTATCTCCAGCTTTTGGATCTGGACTCTGACTTCTTCAGCTTGCCTGTACTGCACCACTGGACTCATCAACTGCTACTACTGCGCTTGGCTGGCTCTGCAGCCCTTAATATAGCCTCAACCAGTTTTAGTTTGCCCAGACATTTTGGCTTCCAAATCCCAATTTCAGTTTTTGTTTCCTTAGAAACTGGTGTTATCAAGTTTCCTTTGTTTTCCTTTTCAGTTTTGGACTGCCTCAAAAAGATACAAATTTTGAAAACATAGATTCCATCGCACCAGCCTTTAATGAATTTAATCCCACTGGTAGGAGTGTTGCACAGTGTTAAAGCAGCTGAGCAAGTGCAGTCAAGGAAGCGAGGGATGTGCATCTTCTAATGGCTGAACTCCTGTCATGCGAAAGTGCGAAAGGAGTGAAAGACATGGAAAATTCCCCCATTCATATTCTTACGCAGTGACCTGATGGTGCAAGGCTTGCAAGTCAAGGAAAACAGTGAAAGGCAGAGATAATGGAAAATTCAACAGTTGGGAGTATCACTGACATATATACCAGTGACAAATATATATAATAATATAAAAGCAAAATACTGTGGGTGCTGGAAATCTGAATGAAAAGCAGAAAATGCTGGAAAAAACTCAACAGGCCTGACAGCATCTGTGGGGGTGAGAGGAACAGCGTTAATGTTTTGAGTTCAATATGGGGTAAAATTTTTAGCTCAGCAGGCAGGCGGTGCCTGACCTGTTTGAGTGTAAAATGATGTGCGTTGACATCGGATGAGGGTCATGACATCAACATGTAGTTGTGTGATATTTCGTTCGGCGGGCATGAGTTAAAGTCGGCAGCACGCCCGACTACAATTAAAAGGCCAGTTAAGGCCATTAAATGACCAATTAGCTTGAATTTTTTGCTGCCCGTCCAACCTTACAGTTGGCGGGCAGGTGAAAAGGCCAAGCGGCCTTTGCACTTTTTAGGAAATCTCATCCACAGGTGGGATGAGGCTTCCTAAAGCAAATGAAAATAAAATGAAAAATTTAAAACTTAATTAATGACATGTCCCTGCTCATGTGACAGAGTCATATTTATTTTTATTTTTTTTTATATAACGCCTCATCTCCCTGAGGCAGCTCTGCCCAACCTCCACCACCTGCCCCCACTGAGCTCGCCCAACATGGGTGACATTCTGCCCATGGATTCAGAATTCTGAAGAGGAGTCATATTAGACTCAAAACATTAACAAACATACACAACCTTTGCAGAGGGCTTTCCCTGTCTTCTCTCTCACCTTGAGTCAATGATGTGAAAGCTATTTGAATGAATAACCAATGTTTGAAAAAAAAAATGTGGTGTGACTAATTACAAGTACCAAGGCCAGTTATTGTTGCTGGGGATCTAGGAAGACTTCCATCAATGCCAGATTTAATTTCTTCATATTGGCATGAATCTTGCATGGCTCCAGTTGCTTCTCCTATGATTACTGAGCTTGTGTGGCGGGGGGACAAGCTTTCAATTGCAGGTTTAGATGATTGTGGCAGTTCAGTACAGCAAAATGTGCGATCATCGCTGCACCTACACAGACATGAGCAACTAAGAGTAGAGGACCCTACAGGAGGAATGGAAGCATTATATAAAAAGGGAAGGCCCAGGACAGGCAGAGAGTCAGAATGTCTCTGAATACTTTCAGCATTAAAATGAGAATCACGTAATATCTCTAAAAAGGTGAATATTCACTTTCCTGACTCATAATTATATCTGTACTACAGAGCATGGTACAAATATTCCCTGACATTACATCATCTTTTACAAATGTGGAAAGCTTAATATACACATCTGAAATTTATAACTCCATTGTTTTAGTAGATATATTATCCATTTGTTTTAATAGCAGAGTGGGGGTGATTTCAAACAATGTTTTAGGTAGCCATGCACTAGTATTACATAGAAATATGAAAATCTACAGCACGGATAAAGGCCATTTGTCCCAAATAGTCCATGCCAACATTTATGCTCCACAGGAACCTCCTTCTATCCTATTTCCCCTAATGCTTTCAGCATCTCCTTCTATTTCTCTTTCCCTCATGTACTTATCTAGCATCCTCTTAAATGCATCTAGTAATTCACCACATAACTTCAATACAGTATTGTAACATGATGAAGGCAATAAAATCTAGCTCATTATATCTGCAAATGTGTGTTTTAATGTGCCTTGAAGAGATAGCAGCATGTCATTCACTAGAAAGGAAGAGTGTCATGTGATCCTGTTTTAGTTTCGCTTTTGCTTTTAACAGAGCACACGCACGCACATCTGCAGCTCTGATGTCTTCAAGCTTTCTACCTCTGTGTAAATGTTCCCATGTGCCTAGTCTCGATAAATGAACCCGTAACATGTTCCCCCAATCCCTTATGAGTGATTGGTGCCTTTATATCATTATAAAAACACAACATGGTGCTCAATGGTGGTCAGACAATCATGACATAGTGAAGCAGGGGTTCCTTCTAACCTACATGGTGCTCAGCTTGACCTCAAGATTAAGTACAGGTACGACATGGTGAACAGTCTGAGATCATGCTACATGGCACGGGACAATCCCTGATGTTTTGGTGGGAGCGCAACAAATTCGGAGAGTGTTGAAACATCAGAGTGCTGACTGAGCAGAAAAGCTTTGAAGACACATACTCAAAGTAAAAGCTGGTTGGCAGATGGATCCCTCATTGTGAAATTGCAGCACATAGCTTGTCAGTTCAGTGAGTGGGACAGAGCATTAAGAGGATCAGCATGGGTTAGCTCAGTTGGGAAAGGCGAGTGATCAGTGTATGGGTCGGATCGATAGCGAGCGAGGGACAATCAAACACATCAAAGCCTCCTAAAAATTGGGCCAGAGGAGGTTGCAATTGTAATGGGTGGAACTTTGGAAAAGCGTACAAAAGTGGCTACAGTGACACTCATCCCAAGCAATATAGGAGAAGGAATGTCAAAGGGATATTGTCAAAATTTCCACAAAATTCCCAACTTTGAATTGGGCTACATGTGACCCACTATTTGAATTTAAAAAAATCTTTAAACAATGAAGAGAGCTATGGTTTCTTGATTCAGGTGTAACTGAACCAGATAAGCAAGTCGTTAAAAATTCGCCTAGCAATTGGGAACAAAGGTCTACACAGACTGAACAGGTCAGGATTAACAGAAAAAGAGCTAGAGGATCCCAGATTACAAAAGACCCCCAAAAGATATGTGCTACATTGGCAGACTGGTTCAGAATCAGGTTAAACTTCCATATTCATCGACTAGAGTTCATTTCATTTCGACAACAGCCTACAGAATCCATAGACCACTTCGTCAGCAGATGCAGAGAAAAGGCTATGTACTGCGATTTGTCAAACACAGAGCTAGCAGACTGAATTGTTGAGCTGGTGATCACATCCACTCCCATGGAAGAGTTCCAGAGAGACCTGCTAGACAAGCCCAAAACGTATAGCGTCAAAGAATTACACAACAATGGATGTAATAACGAAGTGATCCTTGCAGGTCGACAAAGCTTACAGGTCTGTTGTAGGGTGGCTGAGTTATACTATTAATGATAGAGTTGACCAGCAGACACTTCCTGGGTGGAAACATTTTTATTTACAATACACTCAGCAGCAACGACATGTGGGCTTTCAATTCCAACTCTAACTCTACACTGACTGCTGAGGTAGCCTTGCCTACTCTCCTATTGGCTATTACAGCTCATGTGATCTTCCTTAACAAGTATTATTCTTAAAGGTACATTGCAGACTAGCTAAAAACATAATTAATACAAGGTACCAATTGTTGAAGCATTTACTAAAACACCCAAACCGAGTAAGACATGTAGAGGGTGTGGTCTGCTGCATGCAGCAAGGAAATGCCCAGCTTTCCAGCAATTTTGCAAGGCATGTGGCAGAAAGGGCCATTGACAGTGGCAGTGCACTAGAGCAAAGGCTGATACAGCTCCAAACTGACAGTACACAACGGGTGCCTCAAGCAATAAGAATGAGCAGCAGGTATTCCATCAGAAACATATACATGAGGTGATTGACAAACCAGAAAATGGTGCTGCTGTGCACAATGAGACAAAGAGCAGTGAACACATGTTTCATACTGTAAATCTAGTGTAAAACATGGAAGCCATCTCACCATCCGAAGTGTTGCCAAGATTTGAATTACCTGCCCTAAGAAAGTTGGCAACTATTCGTTATTGGCCAAGATTGACATAGGGGAAGATGCTAACATACTAACCCTGCAAATTCTAAAAGAAATGTATCCACAGACACGGAAGACCACGGCAAAACATACTACTGCACAACTGTCAGTGTACAATGGTTCAATAATTTGATATACAGGATCCATAGTCCTGGATTGCACGTAAAATCAATCCTCCTAGTACCCATAGATATTCTACATCATGGAGACTAAAGGTCCAGTGATTACAGATCTACCTGCTTTTTCTGATATATGTCAATGACCTAAACTGTAGCATTCAGTGCATGATTTCAAAATTTGCATATGATATGAAGATTGGAAACATTGTCAGCTGTGATGAGGATAGTATTGAACTTCAAAGGGACATAGACATATTGGTGGATTGGGCAGAGAAGTGGCAGATGAAGTTCAATGCAGAGGAGTGTGAAGCAATTCATTTTGGCAGGAAGAATATGGAGAGATAGTATAAAATAAAGGGAAAAACTCTAAAGGAGGTGCTGGAACAGAAGGACCTCAGTGTATAGGTACATAAGTCATTGAAGATGGCATGGCATATTGAAAGAGAGCAGTTAATGAAGTATATAGTATCTTAGGCTTTATTAATAGGGGCACTGAGTACAAGAGTAAGGAGGTCAAACTGAACTGTATAAGACACTAGTTAGGCCTCACCTGGTGTGCTGCGCCCAGTTCTAGCACCATACTTGAGGAAGGAAGTGAAGGCATTGGAGAGAGTACAGAGGAGATTCACAAGAATGAGTCCAGAGGTAGAACTGTAGCTATGAGAATAGAGGTTGGGACTGTTTTCCTTGGAGAAAAGAAGGTTAAGAGGAGACTTGATAGAAGCATTCAAGATCCTGAGGGGTATGGATAGGGTAACTAGTGAGAAACTGTGCCCACTCAAATGTAGACAGGCAAGCAAGATCTGCATATTGCAATGTTGCATCTGAGAGTGACATCTTTAAGTGCAACTATTCCATCACTGGCAGAGCTTATGTTTGGCAGACCATGTTACCAATCTACCTACTCTTAGCCAGTTCACTCTCTCAGAAACTAGAAAGCAACTTTTAAAACTGCAAGAGATGACCAACATGCATGATAAAAACATAGGGACAGAATTTGTTTTCATTCGTTTATGGGATGTGGACATCACTGGCTAGGCCAGCATTTATTGCCCATCAGAGGGAATTTTTTTTTTAAACAGTCAACCACATTGCTGTGGGTCTGGAGTCACATGTAGGCCAGACAATTTCCTTCCCTAAAGGACATTAGTGAGCTAGATGGGTTTTTCATGATTTTCATTCATGGTCATCGTCAGACTTTTAATTCCAGATTTTTATTGAATTCAAATTCCACCATCTGCCATTGTTGCAGGATTTAAACCCAGGTCCCCAGAGCATTACCCTGTGTCTCTGGAACACTGGCCCAGTGACAATACCATTATGCCATCACCTCCCCTGAAAATTGCTAAGTTTACAGTTAGGACAACAAGTTCACACCCAGGCTCCCCCAGAAGGTATGTCATAACCAGCCGAGGTGACAAGGATTTGTTCAGAACCAAGCGCTATGATAGTACAGAACTTGCATATTGCTGAAAAAAGACACATTTTTGTTGAAGCTTTTCATCTTGCACATATCAGGACAATTCGCAAGAATAACAAATGTAAAGGAAACAACAATTTATACTGTATGAGAAAAGAATGCTGGTTAGTTGGCAAGTGGACTCTGATTGGTAGATGCATTGCCATGGTGAATGCAAAGGATAATGGTGACTAACAGTTAACTGCCAAGCATGTTTGCAATTTAAACTAGGCAGCTTGACTATTGTCAAGGCATTGCTCTGAGGAATGAACTAGCGAATGGCTGTCCCTTACATTGTTTAGCTGAAACAGGCACAATGTGTGTACATATTCTTTCTGTCTGTAAGGAACAGGACCCTGTGTATTAATATATGCAGCTTCCAGTACATGCAAATGTGCCACACTGCGAGTCTGACTGACAATCTTAAATTGGTTGTCAGTGTAATTCCTAGCACACTGAGGATTATTTAGCAAATGTTGTCCAATTGTGGAATCAAACCTAATGTTGGACACCGAATTTGGAGTCTTGCAAGCACAGGCTGATTGGGTACAATCTGTACCTTGCCCATTGCAAACAGCAGAAGGGACACACTGTTTGATACAATCCACCAGTCTTGGGGATGTACTGCCTACAAACCTAGCATCACAGTGGCACTGAAATTCATACACCACATTACTCATTTGAGAGATAGGCGAAACTCTTTTTGGCTTGACGGCCGCATCCTGTTAGTGGTGAATACCACTCATGTTGCTACTGCATAGAAGCAGTGTGAAACAGCTAGCTGCTCAAATGTTGCTCAAATTTTTTATATACCTTGTCCTTTCAGGGTAATCTGAGGTAGACTGAGCACTTTTCAGGGCCCAAAGTGACAGCCTTAGACCTGTTCATGAATTTCTGCAAAATACAGCACAAAATGATCTGATCAGGGTAGCTATTATCCTGCAGGATGTCTTACTATGCCCTATTTCTTTGCAGACAGAAAGAACATGGACACACATTGAGCCAGTTACAGCTAAACAAATTAAGCGACAGCCATTTGCTGGTTCATTCAGCAGGGCAACACCTTGATCAGTCAGAGTCAAATTGCCTGGTTTAAATTTCACATAATGCTTGGCAGTTAACTGTCAGTCACCATCAACTGTTGCATTATCCATGGTAACACCTCTATCAATCAGATTCCACTTGCCAACCAATGAGTATTCTCTTCTAATACAGTATAAATTATTGTTCTTTTTATATTTGGTATTCTTGTGAATTGTCCTGATGAGTGCAAGGTGAAAAGCTTCAACAAAAATATCTCTTCTTTCAGCAATATTGAAGTCCTATAAAATAATTACACACAAAGGCACACAGTGAGGCATAACTGAGGACCAATCAGATCCATCCCAGCTCCTCAAATGCCGTGGAATCCTTTTGCTTCAAGGACTAGATCCCAAATGCAACCAGGAACAACATGCAAGAATGACAATCCCACAAACACTGTGAGCAGTTAAAGAAACCTCCAGACCAGATTACCATTATAAGATCTGGGTGTATCAGCAGATTACCTTTACGTGTTAGAGGCTCATAGATTCACCTGTTCGATGCACTTATGTAACGATAACTGAACACATACATGTATTGTAAATAGTTATGATCCTTTGGAAGGGGGAAAATATCTTTAAAAAGAAAGGAAGATGTTGTAATATGCCTTTAAGGGATAGCAGCATGCCATCACTAGAAAGGAAGTGTGTCATGCAATCCTGTTTTAGTTTTGTATTTGCTCTCAGCAGAGTACACACTCACAGCTCTGCAGCTGTGATGTCTTCAAATTTTATACCATTGTATAAATGTTCCTATGTGCCTAGTCTTAAGAAATGAACCCACAAAGTGTTCACCCAATCCCTTATGAGCGATTGGTGCTTTTTGTATCATTATAAAAACCACGACAATGTATACGGCTACAATATATTGAACCCCTGACTTGGTGATCAAGGCAAAATCAGGACTGGGCTTATTTCCAGCTCAACTAAATTTAATTAGACTAGCCCCAATTAAATTTCATAGAAACCAGTACATGTAAAAGAGATGCAGAGACTCTAGATGCTTAATTGGTTGGGATGGGGGTAATCTAGTCAGCCAAGAATTATTTAAAAATCTTTTTGATGTAATTAATTATTGCTGCTTCTTGAGTTTTTGCAAATGTATCATGGGGAAATATATACATTTGTGGAGTTAGGAACATAATCTTCTTTACTGAGAAAGCCTTGAGGATCCTAAAACTGGAAGTTGATGACAATTATCTCCCTTGTGTTATATGTATTGTTATTCTTACTTACTCTCTCACTCAGTAACACACAGGTGGACTTTGCACAAAAGTACTAAGATTCATTGTATGCCGGATCTTGCCTCTGTTAAAAGTACTGCATTCAGAAAGCACTGTAACACATCTTCCTATGAGGTCTTCTCAAGGTGAGATGTCACGGCCCAACAACACCCAAGATCTAAACACGTCATGCCATTCCCTCCATCTGACACAAGCACCAAAATAATTCAAACACAAAGAGTGTTAATGAGTTTAGTAGGAGGAATCACTGAGTTGAGTATCACCATAAAGGAGAAAGAGTCAAAGGGGATGAGGAAGGGGGAGCAACCACACTGGGTGTGAGCCTCAGGCGTTCCTCTACTGAATGAGCAAGGGATAGGCCCCTGACTAGCTTGCCTTCAGAAGGGAGTTAATAGCTGAAGAAAAGACATTCATAAAATCCTTGGAGATTGTTTTGGAATTGCTTGTTTACGTGGCACAGTGAACATCTGACCTGTCAACAGCAATACCTGGTACAATTTCACAGCGCCATGGTCCATATGGAGCCCATGGCAATTCAATGATTATCTATTACCAACTCATTGTTGACATTGAGTCCAAGCCTAGATACAGTTTCCCACAGAAACACTTCAACTGAGGCTATTGAACCTTGGCATTTAATTTACCAGGAGTCTGTCATCGCTTGGTTTAACAGGCTGGGGCTTGACTGCATAGAATCAAGATGCACATTCCTCAGTGGTTCCCTACAATCGACCCACATACAAATTGTTGGGGCTCATTTTTGAAAGTTGTCGAAGTACCTTTCACACGGTTTATTTATTTATTTTTCCATAAGTTATAATTTGGCGGGGTTGGGGGGCAGGATGGATGGGGAGTGGGGGACGGGGGATGGGCAGGGGGTGCTTGGAAGGTGTTTATTTTCAAAACTCCAACTTGTGGAAATTTATGAAAACTGCAATGATTAGGCCTGGAAACAGCAGACGTTGATTCAAAGTACCACCTGACTGGCAATGTTCAAAATGATAAGCCGTTTTGGGAAGCTGACTCGAGTTGAATTTACATGTGCTGTATACTATGCAAAAAACAAGCAGTTTTTTAAAAATGGGAGGGGCAATAAACCAAGGTGCGGGGGGAGATTTCCCAGGCCATTTTGAAGAACAGCTTTCTTCACCAGAAATCAAGGTGCTGCTTTCAACTGCTCAAAGCCGGTGAATGTTTGAAATCAGGACTCATTTTATTAGTAATCCAATTGCAGGCCATGTTTCAGTTAGTTGATTGTGGAGGACATGTTCTCTAGAGGATTTCAGGATCACATAGTACCTGCAACAAGTGTGCCCTATTAACAATGTAAAATCTTTATGATCTCCTATTAAAAAATGTATTAGCCTGTGATGTGGACAGTTTGCTGTGCTAAAAAATGGAGGTTAATCTGGGAGTCAGTACTCAACTTTAATCCTTTGTCACCACATCTGCGGTATAATTGTATTTTTTTTCTGTTCTTGTTAGACATGGAATTATTTTGCAACTTGACATCAATTACTCCCCCACTTCTGGTGCAGAAGTAGATCTGGGGTCAGGAAATTCTTTATCTTTGACCTTATTTCATCTGTCTGTCACTCTGCTGGAGGACCACAGGCTCATCTCTGTTAATTGTCAGACAGGCTGAGAGATTCCCTTGGGCTGAACTTGTCTATCCGCTATCCTGTTGTTTATCCAGGTAACAGTGCAGTACAGCTTCCTCCTGTACCATTGCACACCTCTGTTTTGTCTGCATGTATCTTTGGTAGTTTTCAGAAATAATTGTTTATTTACTTCTTTGCTTGTTGAGAAATGTAACAATATTGTTCTTCCAAAAAAGAAATACAGATTGCTGCTATGAATTATAAATGGCAGTATAAAATTCACCCAATAAAGCAAAATGTAACTTGAACACAAATAAATGCAAAATATGCCAACTTTTAATTATGGTGGAAAATATCCAAGGTGCCAGTGAGACAAGGAAAAATAGAAACAGAAAACAAAACTTTAACAAATCTGAACTTTGTTGGTCAAAAACCAACAGAGTCGGTCTGAGACAGCTAATTAGAAATCACTCTCTGTCAACAATTGGTGAACCTGGAAGGATGTAGTCAATCACGTAAACAAGTCTGAAGTGATACCATGACAAAAAAACCAAGAAAATACTAAAATAATCTTAGAAATTTCACCACAGGTGAGAGCTGGCTGAGTGCAACATTGATTAAGTGAATGGATAAAGGTGTAGCCGATCGAGCTCAGTATGGAGAAGAGATGAGGTCATGCACTTTGGATTTGGGAAGGACAAATAACAATATTTTCTTAATGGTGAGGGACTAAGAACTGTGATGGATTTTGGTGCCCATATGTACACAAATTAATAAAAGCGAGCACATAAATGTTGGTCTTTATACCATAGATTCCATAAACATGGCTTGTATTCCCTTAAGTTTAGAAAATGTAAGGATATAAGAAATAAGAGCAGGAGTAGGCCATTCAGCCCTTTGAACCTACTCCACCATTCAATGAGATAATGGCTGATCTTCTACTTCAACATCATTTTCCTGCACTATCCCCATATCCCTTGATGTTTCTAATATGTAGAAAACTATCAATCTCAGTCTTGAACATACTCAATGACTGAACCTCCACAGCCTTCTGGGGAAGAGAATTTCAAAGGTTTACCAACTGTTGAGTGGAGGAATTCCTCCTCATCTCAGTCCTAAATGGGAATGTGGGGCTAAGGTCACAATCAGATCACCCATGATCTTATTGAATGGCAGGGTTGGCTTGAGGGGCCTTCTCCTGCTCTTAATTCGTATGTTCATATGTAAATGACTTGCCCCTTATCCTGAGACTGTGTCCGCTGGTTCTAGACACTCGAGCCAGGGGAAATATCCTTCCTGCATCTACCCTGTTGATCCCTGTGAGAATTTTGTATGTTTGAATGAGAGCCCCTCTCATTCTTCTAAACTCGAAAGAATAAATGTCCAGACTATTTGATCATTCCTCATAGGACAATCCCTCTATCTCAGAAATTTTCATTGCACTTCCTCAATGGCAAGTATATCTTTCCTTAGGAAGGAAACCAAAACTGCACACAATACTCTAGCTGCAGTCTTTCCAAAGCTCTATATAATTGAAGTAAGACATCTTCACTCCTATACTCAAATTTTGTTCTAAAGGCCAACATACCATTTGCCTTCTTAATTGCTTTCTGTACCTGCATGTTAGCTTTCAGTGAGTCATTAACAAGGACACCCAAGTCCCTTTGAAGTTCAACATATGCCAGCCTCTCACCATTTAAGAAATACCTTAAAGGTCGAGAAGTTATAGAATTAAGGTGTTTAAAATTAAGAAAGGACTTGAAAACTTAGATGCAGATAACTATTTCCTCGCATGGGGAATTATCAGTATAGGAGTACAGTCATAAAAGTGAGCTAGGTCATTTCAGTGTGGAGTCAGGATGCACTTTTTTAACAGAAAGGATAGTGGAAATGTGATACTCTATCCCCAAAAGTTTGTCGGATGTTGGGCCAATTCAAATCTTCAACTCTTAGGTTGTAGAATTTTGTAAGTTAAAGGTATCATTGGATCTGGAGCAAAGGTGGGTAAATGGGATTGAGTCTCACATCAGCCATGAATGGGAGAACAGGCTTGAGGGGCTGAATGGCCTTTCCTGTTCCTATGGCGTGGTTAGAAGCTTTTGCCTCTGAAAATTGGATGCAGAACAATTCAAGGTCAATTGGATGAAAACTTTCTCTTTTGGCTGCACTTTAAAAACTCTCTGATACAAAAAGTTGGCAGGAATGACCATTTTAGTTGACATTTCTAGTCCAAATGAAATTGTGGGAAAATGTTGTTGCAAAGAGTGTTTGATTTTGCCAGTAAGGACAAAGAAAAATATAGTCAATCACAATTATTTTGAAATAATGATTCTTTGACACTTCTAAGCCTGCAAAAGTTTCCCATTCATTAAGCTCACTGACTTTATGTAAACTCGAATAAAATAATTGCTGTTTGATTTGACTGAGCAACTGGAAATGTACTCACCTTTTTGCTAAAGTACATTAATTCATTTTTGGAGGAATATGAATTCTCAGATTAGAATCAACAAGATAAAATAGTCAATTAGTGGTTTATTGTACTCTTTAGTCGGATTTTGTTTGGCCAGAATTACCGAGGAGGAAAATATGACCCATTGGTGAACTGAGCTTTGGGCAACTTAATTCAATTAAACTCATCTACAGCACAATGCTGAGAGCAATTTAGCATGAATTGGGTAATTATGGTAAAGTGGAATGCTATGTACCTTTAAGAGAATGTAGTTGGTTGACCATGTGACTTGTATTGACTTGTAATCGATACACAACGTGGGCTTCTTGGTTAACTATAAGTCTAGAGCTGGAGGTGATTGAAGAAGCACAAATGCTGTTTGTGCCCTGTTCTTATTTCCAATAAACTACCAGTGTTTGTTCAGTTTATCGGTCTCTCTGCCTATATTGTTTCAAGCACCAACTAATGTGATAATATCAAGGGCACAGCTTGCATTCGCCAGACAAAGCAAACCTGATAACCAAAAACATAAAAGTAATGTTACTCACTATTGGGATTGCTAATGTAGAAAATTGAATATCACAGTAATGGGAGTTACTTGGTGATTAGGGTCGAGTCATTGCAAGAGGAAGCTTACATTTCGTTTCTGTTACTGACTGAGCTGGGAGCTTTCTGTGTGAACCCTGAATGGAAACTTATCTTCCTGTACTGACTTACATCCTCGACAGCATAAGAATAAAAATTGTTGGAAAGATAGAAAGCAACTGACTTGTATCCATAATGAAAGGCGATCAGACGCCCTGAGCAACATAAGCTTCATTGTTGAGGAACAAACAATGGCACAGCTCCTGGGCCTGGAAGAAATGCAAGGCCTTCAGTGGTTACACTCAGCAGATATGGAATAGCACTGCTCGTCTTTATGGGAATTTTGATTACTGAGTCAGCTGGAGATTCTAATAATTAAATTTCCATTCTTCTTACAGGCCAGAAATATTCTTGTGCCAGTATTTCAAATTGAAATCTTTAGATTTTTATTACATTTGTCCAATTTTGTGAATTTCCCAAAATGTCACAACTACCTATAAATTGTTTTTGTATCTTTTTGTCTCACAAGTCTATCCCTTGACATGAATGTCTTCATTTTTAAGCTTGCCAATCTTTCTCCATTGATTTTCTCCTTACATTTCTCTCCAGGAGACATTGATTTCTTCATGGTTCTGGTTACTCTCTGGTGCCTTGTCAAAGTGCCTATCAGTCATATAAGCTTTGACAGTGAGCAATTTCAGGCAATCAAACCAAAGAGGGCATCTGTCAGAAACGGGGGGGCTAAAAATTCAATCAGTAATGGGAATTTTCCTGGCTGGCTGATTTTTCCCCATCCGAATCCAGGGAGACCAAGACTGAATGCAGTACCTGCCTCAGCACTATTTCCACTGATATTGGCTATCTTGCATAGATTGAGAATTGGCTGGAGGCTCACTGGTCTGCGGTACTCACTGGATAAGCCCACAGAGCTATTGAGGGAGAACACTGAGGATTTTCATCAGAAGAATATTTTAGCAGTGGAATTTACGGATGCATCTTGGCAGGATTTGGCGACTGTTTTATAATATCTGCCTTCTGTGCCAATGATGCTCCAGGGGTTATTTTAAGTTTTTTTGTTGTTGTTCCAAACCCTATAGTTGTGCAGTCATGGCATGAAATTGCTTTAGCCTCTTTAGGAGAAGGGTTAAATGGATTGGGAATTAAACACAATGATGAGGGGTTTTGAGAGACTGAGCTATGCAATCACAGCCATCACAAGATTTTAGTTACTTAAGAGGAATATTTGTACTCACATGATATCAACCAGCTA
Organism: Carcharodon carcharias; assembly: GCF_017639515.1. NCBI lineage: Eukaryota > Metazoa > Chordata > Chondrichthyes > Lamniformes > Lamnidae > Carcharodon > Carcharodon carcharias. The sequence continues at coordinate 12,656,879 of NC_054491.1, read as the reverse complement.
AGCCCTTCTTATTATACACTTAACAGCTTTTTCATGGACTTTTGATTTCCATAATAAACACTGAATGTTCCAGGAAGATTCTCTTCTGTGCTGTGCAACAGGTGGACCAAATAAGTGTAAACAATCCATTATTTGAACGTTAGCTCCTCAACCCACACACAGCACAGCTTCATTCCTTAGGCAATGTAGAGAGGTATAGTTTTCCCTATGTGGAGAGTAATTAGACTAGAAAACTCCTGACCTTGTTTGCCAATGATCTTTCTATCAAGGGCGGCTATGTTGATTCATTTTGTCTCTGCTACTTCCAGATCCACACAAGGCGTTCCTCAAGCTATGGTGAAAATGTGAAATCAATCGTCCATTCTATAGAATCCTGTTAATGCCCCTCCAGTACATGTCAATTTTAGAGTCTGACAAATTCCATGAACCCTGGGAAATCTCTCTGATTAGCCAAAATATTGCTTCTTCTTTTCTTTATTGAAAAGTTATTGCATTTAGTTGGTTATAAGGAACATAATACAAAATTTCAAAACATTCTGACTTGACTGGTTGCATAAGCTGTGGAGCAGAAATGTAGGAAATGCAGTGAGGTGTGTTCCCAGGTCTTGCTAAATTCAGACAGGAGACAAGAGGAAGATAGTAGGGCAGGGGTGAGACGGAGGAGACAAGGCATGTATTGTACAGAGGGGAAAGAGGCTGTGGTGGGATAGACGAGGTAGAGTAGGTGTGGGATGGAGGAGGTTGGGTAGGGTAGGCATATAATGCACCAAGTTCTACCTTGCACTTACCTGTAGAATTTCTACGCCATATGTGTTTAAAACATTTTGCTTCTTTTAAACAAGGATTCTCTCATTGGGAACTGTACTTTCCTTTATATCATTCCATTTATCAGGACAGGATTGTGCTGATTCAACCACAGAGCTCATTTATATTCAGTAATACCAATTTTTATGCTCTCAGCTTAGAATGGACACAATATTTCCCCTTGCAATGTACACTTCAACAGGTCTGTGCAATTCTGTCCTCAGGCAATGGCAGCAACTGCTGGAAAGCCCAGATTGAATTTTTCTAGCCCAACAACAACAATGGTTCTGCAAACAACCTTCAGGCACAATTGGTGAAGGGAAAATGTTGTGTTCATTATGAGCCTACAACTGTGCAGTAATTGCAACTGATGTAAGTGATGTAATAAATTAAATTAACAATAGCAGTATCTCCCAGACTAAGGCCACTGTGGTGGATATGTACATTATAACATAGTATAGTTTTAGATGCTTCAAGGTTGAGAGCAATTTATTAAATACAGGCCAGAGATCAATCCTCGGACCTTCCTGATCAGCCGGGTGGAATCCCACACGGAATGTTGAGTAGTAAACAGGAGCTCATTCAGCTGGTGAGCTTCATCTTTGAAATCCTTTACTTGGAAGGGCCTAAATATTGTCTGACCAACTGTACCAACTGGTTAATACAACAAGAGTTATTTCTGTGTTTATTAAACAGACCAGAGTGTATATGCGTATCGGGGGGGACTGAAGAGGAACAGTTTTGGGTAAGGTGGGAAATTTAACTCAAGTTGGTTGAAGAAAAATCAGATTTAGGCCTGATAGATAGGGTACATGTATGTATATACATATTACTGGTCTAGTGATGCAAACGACTGGACTAATAATCCAGATTACAAGAGTTCAAAACTCACCACAGCAGTTTGAGAATTTGAATTAATAAAAACAAAATCTGGAAATAAAAAAACTGGTATTAGTAAAATTGACCATGAAACCATTGGATTATTGTAAAAATATTGGTCGCTAATGTCCTTTATGAATGGGGATCTGTTGTCCTTACCCATTGGCCTATATGTGACTCCAGTCCCATGTCAATTTGGTTCACTCTCCTCCTCTTTGAAGAGGTCGAGCAAGCTACTCAGTTGTATCAAACCACTACATAGTTTTGTCGGAGCACCTTCCCCACACAGACTGCACTAATTGATGGTGGATGCAGATCCAGATCCAAAAGCACAAAGTGGAATTGGAAAATACTTGAAGGAAGAAAATAAATTGCAAGGATGTGGAGCAAAAGTAGGGCTATGGGACAATTGGAATTGCTATTTGAAAGAGCTGGTCTGGACTTGATGGACCAAATGGCCTTCTCCTGTTTTTGTACTATTCTATGATTTTTGATTCTTAGAAGGCTTACCATAACCCTCTCAGGCACAGGCTATAAATGCTGGACTTTCCAACAATGCCTATAGCTGCCTGCATTCTTTACATCCAATGCTGTAAAGCTCCATCTTGCTAACCTGCTGTCTAATTCTTCCTCAACAGCAACAACAACAGCTTGTATTTACATAATGCATTTAACATAATAAAACACACCAAGGTGTTTGACAGGAGTGATTATCAAATAAAATTTGACACCAGGTCACCTGATGAGATACTGAGAGAGGTGACCAAAAGCTTGATGAAAAGGTAGGTTTAAGGAGTGTCTTAAAGGAAGGATGAGAAATGTAGAGGTGGAGAGGTTTAAGGAGATGGCCCTACGTGCATTTGTTTAGACCCAAGGAATCTGAGTGCGGCTCTAAAATGATGCCATTATAAAATTCCCACACTTGAGGACCTGAACCCTAAGTTTGTGAACTCCAAATTCTTTAAACTCAGTGCTAAAAATAGCAACTGGCCAGTGCATTTGGAGAAGACATCCAGGGATTGATGAAGTTCCATACTCCTTTTGGGAGTTACTGTTTCCAAAAGTTACCGTTCTGGCTTTCCATAAGCCAGAATCTTTTTCAGCAACATATGGAGAGGATCACATGCGAGATTCCAGGATGCATCTGCATAGCAGATGACATCGCATTTGTTGGCACAACAAAATAGGAGCATGATTGAAACTTGCACCTTCTGGTGGAAGATGCATGCAGAGAATGTATTGTGTTAAATAGTCAGAATTACAACATCAACGATACACAGATTAACTCTTACAGATCCATCTATTCCAACACGGGCACCTGTTCTGACCCCAACAAGCTAGAAGACATCAGTGCAATGCCCACTCCACAAGACAAAAGTGATCTACAATGTTGCCTCAGTTTGTTTAATTTCCTTTCACCCTATATACATATACTTTGCCCAGAAACCTCATCTCATCATGAACTTCTGAAAAAAGAAGTACTTTTTGTTTGGCAGGAGGATCACCAACATGTTTTAACAAATCATTCACCGTAGGACCATCAACTCTTCACTTTTATGACCTGACTGATGATACTATGCTTGAGGTTGATGCATCCCAAAAAGGACATGGAGCATACCTCCTCCAGAAAGGGAAGCCTATTGCTTTTGCCTCCAAGAATTTGTCCACTGCCCAGGTTAATTATTCAAATATAGCACACAAAAGTTTAGCTGGTATTTGGCACCCAGCACCACACTTACATGTTTGGAAAGAAGTCCATGGGAACCCACCATAAACTGTTGGAAATGATCTGGTGAAAACCCTTAACTTGTGCACCACCTAGATTACAGCGCTTACTGGTCAAAATACAATGCTATAATTGTGAGGTGCACCACAAGCCGGTTAAGTCCATGGTCACAACTGATATCCTGAGTCTAACCTGTCAAAATCTGCAGACATCTCCCAGTAGATCTTGTGAACATTGAAATAAAAAATGTTCTGCACGTTGTCCTTCTGCATTTTGGGCAATCTAAGTGCCAACGTCACAGCGGGAAACATCTTATGATCCTGTATTATAGAAATTATGAAAGACAGTGGTTGGCGAATAACCAGAGACCTTCCAGGATGGTCTAGAGGCTGTAAGACCATTTTAGCCCTCTAGAGATGAATGCAGGATATCTGAAATAGGCACCTTCAAGAGAAATCAAGCCATGATCCCAATGTGCATGAGGCCTGATATTCTCCAACAGTTGCACCAGCCACACGTAGGAATTGATCAAACCAGAAGATTGGCCAAAGAGATGGTATATTGACCAGGACTCCACAAAAACATCAAAAAGGCCGTGAGAGAATGTGGGGCATGTCAAACATTCATGCCTAGAAACCAGAAAAAACTATTATTCCTCACAAGGTACTTACACATCCATGGACCAGACTTGCAACTGATCACTTTAGCGCCCGTGGAGATGATTTCTTGGTTGTAATGGATTACTTTTCCAAATTTCCCATTATCCATCAATTACATGACTCATCTAGTGAAACCATGGCAGAGACATTAAGTTTTATTTTCAGTGTAATCTGATCACCGTGGGAAGTTGTTTCCGACAACGGATCCTGACACACTGAACGATCTATTAAGGCAATGTGTGAGAACTGGAGTGGTAACCATAACACTTCATCATTGCATTAGCCCAGATCCAATGGAATGGCAGAACCTAGGGGTTGAACTGCAAAATCCTTAATCATTAAGTGGCGTCAAACAATACATGATCTATACATGGCCAAGCTGCACCTTAGAGCGACACCGCTCAGTGGACCATTCCCTCAGCTGCGGAATTACTATTCAGCAGACAAGTACAGACAACTCTCCCCAATTTTTGCTCATCAATACTTCAAGAAATACAAGAGACATTAATCGAAAAACAGGGGAAAATGAAAGATGCTCATGACCAGCACGCAGGTACCAAATTACCTAACCTGAATATTGACAGAAAGTCTGAGTACCCAACTGATGTCACGTGGAACCAAACAGAAATCCTCAGCATATGCCCAGAACTAAGTTTGTATCAAGTACAAACACCAAATGGCATCTGTTATGACATGGCATGTGATGTGTGCCAGGTAGACCAAACTGACAAGAGAAACTTAGCTATACCATCGCAACGGTTTTGCAATTTGTATTTATTACAATAAGATTTGGACACTGAATTCAGGAATAATCAGTGTACTAACACCTTTGGAGATTTTAAAAACTAAATTAAAACATTAATTAACAAAAGAAAAGATTTCAAGCACATACATAAGATTACAGTTACATAATTTATAACAAATCCCAAAATTCCGAATTAAGCTGACTCCCAACTACACACTCCTTTTAAGACAACAGTCCAAAATAGATTTTAAATTTAAATAAGAAGCCAGCAGGTTTACCATGGCACTCATTCAACAATGACATTCCAAAGTTCTTTTCTCCAACTTTAGTTACTGAACACAGCAGACTTTTACAAACATGGCTGGAGGCTTCCCCAAGGCTGTTTTACACATTCCTTTTAGTCCTTGTATGGCTCCCCCAACATCTTCTTTCTTTATATATGTTTCTCTCTCTTTAATCTATAAATTCCATTGTTCTATGTGTCTTTCAAAATGTACTTTTCCTATTATATAAAAATCTTTCATGTTGCCAATATGCCCAATACCCTTTGGGAAAAATAAACACAATAACCTTGCCCTATTTATCTTGTTAGTTGTAAACATCCTACCATCCCTTTGAAACTCAAACAACCCCTTCATTTATCGAAAAATGCAAATTTCTTTCACACCCTATGTACTAAGACCTCGTTCATGTTTACTCATTAGCATTTCAAATGCCTTTTCCCCAACTTATTTTGATAATTTCAAGCCTGCAGCCTAATTGACTCTAATTTAATTAAATTACACAGAGAGAACCATCTACACTCACACCCATGAACCTATTATACAATAAAGCACAATAATATTACAGTTTCATGACACATCACAATGCAACAAAACAGAAGCCAAATCAGAACAATACCCCAACAATGAGTAATCCTATTGCAGATAGGACATGGTCTAAAATGGAACACAAACACAGCAGCCCTAACTAGCAATCTGAAAACATAAAGCAGCCTCCAACCAAGATCACTGTAAACAAGTCTGGATGAACAAGAAAACTGCTGATACATTTCAGAGACTTTTCAATGTATTGCTTTGTATAACGGTTCATTCAGATATCATATCCTTTTGTTTTGCTGTCATGTAAATAATTTGACTCTTTAAGGGTAAACCACTAGTTTAGAAAAAAGGAGGATGTCGTGACATGATGTACATGTTCCTTTAAGAGGGTGTATCTTAAAACTGCTGTCAGTCATTCCCCACCTTGACACAGGATGTGGTGTAGTAGTCCCATGACTCTGTACTCAGTTTACAGCAGCAAGTGTATAAGTCAGATTTGTTTACTGAGCCTCCTAGTTAACATTGTATGTACATAGTCTTATCTTCTAATAAAGAGCCTACATTATTGTTTACCAATCCATGTCAAATGATTGGTATGTTCACACTGAATAGAAGAACACAACAGAAGGTATAGCTGGCAATGGCGGAGTGAAGAAAATTGGGTTGTCCAAATGCTAGAATTGGAAGAGTGCAGAGATCTCGGAGCTTTTGAGACTAGAGGAGATTACAGAGGTAGTGAGGGGCCAGGTCCTGGAAGGATTTGAAAACAACTACAGCTAAAATTAAATTTCATTACCATCTTTCTTATTTCCCAGTTGACAAAAAATTTCTTTGTGGTTAAAGCAATAGTTCCCTTGAGTATGATTACAAATAGAACTGGGATTGAGTGCTTCCAGATGCATTGAAAAGTTGGCAGTAGGAAACATGTTCAAGTTTTACTTGATTTCCTCATTTCTACTCATGAGATTTTGGGGCAATAAACATAAGCATAGAAACTGAATTTATAAATATGCACAGAATTTGGGCTTATAAGTGTCTAATTTTTGGGTGCAATGAGTACTTTTTGAGCTCCAACATTTATCTGTGCTCCATTGTAGGATCCATGTATCATTGGATAATCAGATTTGATTGGTAACTACGCAAAATCTTTTTTATGGCTAACTAGATGGTTAAAAATCTAAGCAATAAAGCATGATGATTACAATTGCTCACAAAATGCTAAGATATAATTATAACACTGCTCATGCTAGAGCGTGGGGACTCAGCTCAGCAGTTGTGGAAGTGGGATTAAACAGCTGAGCTTATGTATATATAGATGTGTAGAGGATTGGACATCCATGGTGAAGAGGAGGCGGTTCGAGCCAGGGAACTGGAAATTGTTGATATGATGTAGGGTGTCAGAGGAATTACGGATGTAGGTGGGAAGGGACTGGACAAGGTGAGAGAGAATGGAGTCAAGATAGCATGAAATGAGTTTCGTGGGGCAGGAACAGGCTGACATGATCGGTCTGCCAGGACAGTCCTGTTTGTGGGTTTTGGGTAGGAAGTAGGAGCAGGCCGTCTGAGGTTGGAAGACTATCAGGTTGGAAGCTGTGGGAGGAAGATCTCCAGAGGAGATGAGGTCAGCAACAGTCCTGGAAACTGTGGCTTGATGTTCAGTGGTGGGGTCATGGTCCAGGGGAGATAGGAAGAAGTGTCTACGAGTTGATGCTCAGCCTCTGTGAGGTAATGGTCAGTGTGCCAAACAACAGCACCACCCTTGTCAGCGGGTTTGATGACGATGTCAGGGTTGGACCTAAGAGAACGGAGTGCAGCAAGTTCAGAGAGAGACAGGTTGGAGTGGGTGAGAGGAGAAGAGAAATTGAGATGACTAATGTCACGCCGACAGTTCTCAATGAAAAGATCAAGAGAAGGTAAGAATCCAGAGGGAGGGGTCCAGGTGCAAGGAGAATATTGGAGGTGGGTATAAAAGCATCCGTTGAATGGGGAGAGAATTCTGCCCAAAGAAGTGAGCACGGAGACGAAGGCGGCAGAAGAAGAGTTCAACATCATGCTGAGCCTGAAATTCATTGAGATGTGGGTGCAATGGTATGAAACTAAGTCCTTTGCTGAGCACTGAACGTTCAGCATCAGAGAGGGGAAGGTCAGGGGGTATTGTGAATACACGGCTGGGGCTGGGATTGGAAGATGGGATGGAGACAGAGGGACAGGCAGGGGTGGAGGGTCCTGGATGAGCGTTGGAGTTGATGAGTTGCTGGAGCTTGCATTCCTTTGCACCTGAACGAAAGAGACAAAGTTTCTTGTTGAGGCATTAGATGAGAGGAAGAATAAAATGAAAATGGGGGCACGGGCAGCTTAGAAATAAGGTGCAGCGGTGCTGCTGGAGGGAGAGGTTGAGTGTGTTCATATGGCGGCGCATGGCACTGATTGTGGATCTCAGGATGCGATGAGAACTGCAGTCCGAGGAGCGTTGTATGTCCTGGAGATACCTGTAATCCTGGGTGGGTTCAAAACATGAGGGATGGACCTTCAATTGAAATCCACGTGGGGTAAGTCGGAGACAGAGACAATCACTGAGAAAGGAGATATGGCTGTGAAAGCGGGTTTTAGTAAACACCTTGTCAAACACCAGGAGGGAAATGGAAAGCAATGAAGGTGAACAAGGCAAAAGAGAGAGACGGAAATCCTGTCGGAGAGTAGAGCAATACTTATTTAAGGTAGGCATTCCTTGAAGAGAAGTGGCAATCAATTAAACACTAAGATAAAAACAAAAAATTGCAGATGCTGGAAATCCAAAACAAAAATAAAAATACCTGGAAAAACTCAGCAGGTCTGACAGCATCTGCGGAGAGGAACATAACTAATGTTTCGAGTCCGTATGACTCTTCAACAGAACTAAGGAAAAATAGAAAAGAGGTGAAATATAAACTGGTTTAAGGGGCCACCCTTAGAGCTGGATAGAGGGCCAGTGTTAGGTGGAGATAGCCAAAAGATGTCATAGACAAAAGGACAAAGAGATGTTGAAGGTGGTGATATTATCTAAGGAATGTGCTAATAGGCGACATTAAGGGCAGAAAGCAGGACGAGCAAGGTACAGATAGCACTAGTGGGGGTGGGGTACCTAGAAAATGATGCCCCAGTGTCTTTGGAAAACAAGGACCAGAGGTCACTGTTACAACTACTGCTGTTGTTATGTACTAATTTTGTGTATGTTATTTGAGCTTAATAAACTCAGGCTGCTAATTGAAGCATTCAACGTCTGTACGTTTTGGGTCAAGGAGAGGTTAAGATCCCTGTATTCCAAAAACCTTACAGTATGCATAAACTTTTGTGCTGAATGGTGTTGGATGCCTTATTGTTGTGGGCATTAGTCGCATTGTGACCATCTGCCGGAAGTATGCGGAACAAAGATAATAAGACCATAAGACTTAGGAGCAGAAATTAGGCCATTCGGCTCATCGAGTCTGCTCCACCATTCAATCATGGCTGATAAGTTTCTCAACCCCATTCTCCCACCTTCTCCCCGTAACCTTTGATCCCTTTACCAATCAAGAACCTATCTATCTCGGTCTTAAATACACTCAATGACCTGGCCTCCACAGCCTTCTGTGGCAATGAATTCCATAGATTCACCACTCTCTGGCTAAAGAAGTTTCTCCTCATCTCTGTTCTAAAAGGTCTTTACTCTGAGGCTGTGCCCTTGGGTCCTAGTCTCTCCTACTAATGGAAACATCTTCCCCACGTCCACTCTATCCAGGCCTTTCAGTATTCTGTAAGTTTCAATCAGATCCCCCCTCATCCTTCTAAACTCCATCGAGTATAGACCCAGAGTCCTCAAATGTTCCTCATAAGTTAAGCCTTTCATTCCTGGGATCGTTCTCGTGAACCTCCTCTGGACCCTCTCCAGGGCCAGCACATCCTTCCTGAGATATGGGGCCCAAAATTGCTCACAATATTCTAAATGTGGTCTGACCAGAGCCTTATAAAGCCTCAGCAGCACATCCCTGCTTTTATATTCTAGTCCTCTCGAAATAAATGCCAAATTGCATTTGCCTTCCTAACTACCAACTCAACCTGCAAGTTAACCTTAAGAGAATCCTGGACTAGGACTCCCAAGTCCCTTTGCACTCCAGATTTCTGAATTCTCTCCCCATTTAGAAAATAGTCTATGCTTCTGTTCTTCCAACCAAAGTGTATGACCTCACACTTCCCCACATTGTATTCCATCTGCCACTTCTTTGCCCATTCTCCTAACCTGTCCAAATCCTTCCGCAGCCTCCCCGCCTCCTCTATACTACCTGTCCCTCCACTTATCTTTGTAGCGTCTACAAACTTAGCCAGGATGCCCTCAGTTCCTTCATCTAGATCATTAATGTATAAAGTGAAAAGTTGTGGTCCCAACACTGACCCCTGCGGAACTCCACTAGTCATCGGCCGCCATCCTGAGAAGGACCCCCTTATCCCCACTCTCTGCCTCCTGCCAGACAGCCAATCTTCTATCCATTCTAGTACCTTGCCTCTAACACCATGGGCTGTTATCCTATTGAGCAGCCTCCTGTGCGGCACCTTGTCAAAGGCCTTCTGGAAGTCCAAGTAGATAACATCCATTGGCTCTCCTTTGTCTAACCTACTCATTACCTCCTCAAAGAATTCTAACAGATTTGTCAGGTATGACCTCCCCTTGATGAAACCATTCTGACTTTGCCCGATTTTACCATGCACTTCCAAGTATTCTGAAATCTCATCCTTAATACTGGATTCTAAAATCTTACCAACGACTGAGGTCAGGCTAATTGGCCTGTAATTTCCCTTCTTTTGCCTCACTCCCTTCTTAAACAGGGCAGTTACATTAGTAATTTTCCAGTCATCTGGGACCCTCCCTGACTCCAGTGATTCCTGAAGGATCACCACTAACGCCTCCACTATCTCTTCAACTATCTCTGTCAGAACTCTGGGGTGTAATCCATCTGGTCCAGGTGATTTATCCACCTTCAGACCTTTCAGTTTTCCTAGCACCTTCTCCTTGTATGGCCACTATACTCACCTCTGCCCCCCCCGACTTTCTTGAACTTTGGGGATATCACTCGTGTCTTCCACTGTGAAGACTGACGCAATGTATCTATTCAGTTCCTCCACCATTTCTTTGTTCCCCACTACTACTTCTCCAGCGTCATTTTCCAGCGGCCCAATGTCCAGTTTTGCCTCTCTCTTACCCTTTATATATCTAAAAAACTCTTGCAATCTTCTTTTATATTATTGGCTAATTTACCCTCATATTTAATCTTCTCCCTCCTTATTTCTTTTTTAGTTGGCCTGTGTTTGTCTTTGTAGGTTTCCCAATCCCCTGGTTTCCCACTGCTCTTTGCCGCATTGTATGCTTTCTCTTTAGCTTTTATGCTGTCCCTGACTTCCCTTGTCAGCCATGGTTGCCTCGTCCTCCCTTTGGTATGCTTCTTCTTCCTAGAGATGAATTTTTGCTGTGTCTCCCAGATTACTCCCAGAAACTCCTGCCATTGCTGTTCCACTGTCTTTCCTGCTAGGCTCATCTCCCAGGCAATTCTGGCCAGCTCCTCCCTCATGCCTCTGTAGTTGCCTTTATTCAACTGTAATACCGTTACATCTGATTCCAGCTTTTTCCTCTCAAATTGCAGGGTAAATTCTATCATATTGTGGTCACTTCTTCCTAAGGGTTCCTTCACCTTAAGCTCCCTTATCAAATCTGCCTCATTACACATCACTAAATCTAGAATTGCCTGTTCCCTAGTGGCTCCACCACAAGCTGCTCCAAAAAGCCATCTCATAGACATTCCACAAATTCCTTTTCTTGGGATCCACTACCAACCTGATTTTCCCAGTCTATCTGCATATTGAAATCCACCATGATCACTGTAACCTTGCCTTTCTTACATGCCTTTTCTATCTCCTGGTGTATCTTGTGCCCGACATCCTGACTACTGTTCGGAGGCCTGTACATAACTCCCATTATGTTTTTTTTACCTTTGCGGTTCCTCAACTCTACCCACACAGATTCTACATCATCTGACCCTATGTCATTTCTTGCTATCAATTTAATTTCATTTCTCACTAACAAAGCAACCCCACCCCCTCTGCCAACCTGCCTATCTTTTCGATAGATGTATATCCTTGTATTTTTAGCTCCCAGTCCTGATCCCCTTGCAGCCACGTCTCCGTGATGCCCACCACATCATACCTGCCAATTTCAACCTGCGCCACAAGCTCATTTACCTTATTTCGTATACTGCATGCATTCAGATACAACACCTTCAGTCCTGTATTTCTCGTCCCCTTTCTCATTGTCGTCCCTTTATCTGATGTTCTTGAATTTAGATTCCTAGCCCTTTCCAAACACTCTATCCTATTTTGTGTTCTGGAGACTTTAATAGCCGCTCCTGGGCTCTCCTTTCTTTTTAGTTTTTTCATAATTTTCCCATGAAGTTGAATCCACCCCCCGACACGCTAATCTGCTGCTTTGTTTCCCATTAGTCATACTTCTTGGAGTTTTACCCTTCCCTCCTCCCCCCCACTTTCTAGTTTATAGTCCTGTTGACCACCCTAATTACCCTTTTCGCTAGAACATTGGTCCCAGATCGGTTCAGGTGGAGACCGTCCCAACAGTACAGATGCCTCCTGTTCCAATACTAATGCCAGTGCCCCATGAAATGAAACCCCTCTTTCCCGCACCACTCCTTTAGCCACGTGTTTACTTCCCTTATTCTCGCGTCCCAATGCCAATTTGCACGTGGCTCGGGTAGTAATCCGGAGATTATAACCCTTGAGGACCTGTTCTTTAATTTAGTTCCTAGTTCCTGATAATCCCCAAACAGGTCCTCTTTCCTAGTCTTACCTATGTTATTTGTCCCGACGTGGACTACAACAACTGGATCGTCCCCCTCCATTATTCTGGAGCTCAATGCCCCAGCCAATACCCTCTCATAACCTCACACAGCTGACACTCTTTCAGCAGCATAAGGACTCGTGACTAGCACTATCTAAAGGGATCATCAACTAATTATAGGTTAGATGCTGGCTGATTTCTTCTTGCTGTTTCTGGGATTCTACAAATGCTTGGTGCTATCTATAGTTGTTTCAAGTGGCACAAGGCTACAGGGAGTGATGCGGCAGGTGCATTAGCTGACTTTAAGGCTGCCAAGCAAACCAGTTGCTCCCAGACACGGATGCATTGGTAGGTGTTTCCCTTGGAATACAGTCTGACTTGCAGAATGAACAGAGGTCACATGGAGCAGGACAGTCCGGAAGACGGAGGAGGAGGTTGGAGAGAAGGGCTCTCAGCAGGAAGCCATATCCGCCCAGTGTGTTCAGGAAGCAATTCTCCATACCTGAACATTAGCGAGGAACAATGTATGTGAGATCTGCACTGCACTAAGGATGCTTCAACTGACATACACTAACTGCTGCAACCACAACAGCAACCTCAGAGCAGAGAAAGGATTACATTGTCAGTCACTGAGAAGGTGATCATGGCAATGAATCTCCATGTGACTAACTCTTTCCTGGAGCTGGAGATTTTTACAGTGTTTCACGGTTTGTGTAAGGAAGGTCACTGGCACTTAAGCCCTCATTTCAAAAAGAACTACTTGCATATCATCCTCTCTTGCCAGAGGCAGGGTGAAGTGAACACATGGTTTCCCTAATTTTGCCGGCTTCCCCTTGGTGCAAGGTGCCAATGATTACATGCCCATCGCTTTGCAGGCACTACTTGTCAGCTCTGCCCTATATCAGAACTGAAAGGGATTCCACACCCTCAAAGTCCAGCTGATGTGATCATAGGCAGTGAATGGTGCAGGTCAATGCTTGGTTCCCTAGCAGCAGTCATGATGTCTTCATTCTGCAGCAGCCCACAGAGCTACCACAGCAAACCAAGGGCTATCCACCAATGACATTGCTGATGACTCCAATGCACACCCCTCACACACGGGCAGCATTAGTAGAATGCAAGCTATGCTACATTACAAATGTGATATAGCAGACCATTGGCATGCTGGTACAATGCTTTTACTACCTGGACAGTTATGAAGGAGCTGTGCAGTACCTGACAGTGGATGCCAAGAACCATGGTGGTCTGCTGCATGTTGCTCACCTTTACAATTAGGAGGGGACAGCCCTTTCCACCAGCTACATGGCAATGAGCTGAGGAGCAGGGACATGAGGAAGAGGAGGAGGAAGAGAGGAGGTGGCCTAGGCCACCTGTTTCTGCCTGGAATGTGCATGAAGAATTCATCTGATTGTGATACCAATAACCATGATCTCAATTCCCCGTTCATCTTATCTTTCCTCTGTGTCGGGCCATCATTTTTGTGTTTTGTATATATGCCAATGCAGACAATTGCATATGCCTTTAAGACATTACACAGTGAAATCACTATGACATCATATTGTATAAGGCTGCAGGACAAAAGGTACAGCCGCCACGTTAGATGCTCACGATTGCCTGTGACTCTGAATCAGTAAGACTTCTGGTACACCTTCTGAGTCAGGTATATAGTCAAGTAATCAGTCTATTTAACTGTTAGAACCCAGGATAGATTAAGGCCTGTGCAGAGCTGTATATAGTTGTTGCTAGTAATAAACTTCATGCAATTGTGTTCGAACGGAACCCTTGTCAGTCTCAATATCTTACTGTAGATAGCATGGAGACAGATCCCTTGAAGGGTACATCAAGACCCTCAACATATATAGTGGCAGCAGACCGTTAAGAGACCATGACAGTCATTGGGCGGAGTTGTCTCAGATTTGCATGCTTTACCTGTTGGCCGCAATGGCAGCTTTTCACGCCGTATCATCCCAATCCCACCTCATTAATCATATATTCCCAGGAAACATGCCATTTCGCTGGCAGCTGGCCTCTGATTCATCCGGCACGCCGTCACCTTGCTGCTTCCTCACACTGGGCACCATATTTCAAGTGCAGCCGCGTGTAAACCTCTCAGTGCTTTCAGCCCAGGACTGTGTCACAGAAGACGTGGCCCTGAAAGGCAAGAAGACTGCAGCCCCCCCGATTCAACGACGCGTCCCTGGAACACCTTTTGGACCCCGTGGAGGGCAGCTGCGATGTCCTCTGCTCTGGGTGAAGGCCAGCAAGCATGCATGGGAGGTGGTGGCAGCAGTGGTCAGTGCCAACGCCCTGCAAAAGAGGACAGCCACCCAGTGCAGAAAGAGGATGAATGATCTCATCCATTATGCCAGGGTAAGTCAACCACCTCATCACTCTCAACTTACAAGCCCATCACACATCCACAGGAATCTCACACCTTAAAGGACAACATCACTGACTCTCACACAAACCTTCACATCTCCATCAGGCTCATATCCTTTGGAAGTCACGTCCACATCCCATCCATGGCTCCGTTCAGCACACAAACATTCCACACAGCGCCTTGTGTCCTGCTCACACTCTTTCCATCTGTTTTCATGCAGGAGAAACTGGCTCATAACAGCAGGGAGAGGTCTAAGAACGGGGGGGTGGGGGGGCGGCGGAAGTGGCTTACATTAGGCTCCTCATTCACTTTGAGGAGTGTGCCATCACACTGACTGGTGGGGATGTGGATCATGCTGGTGGGGTAGGTGGCGAACACCCTGATGAGGATCCAGCACCACAACATCCCTCTCTCAACGCAAATGTGAGTGCTCTCTCTCCTGTTTTTGACTCTGCTGTGATGCACTAATTATCTCTATGTTGGTTCACAAGGAGCACTGCCAAGCTACTGACACCCTCAGCCAGCCAGCATCTCGGCTCCCTCCAATGTTCAGGTCCTCACCCCCAGCCAAGAGGACAGCTCCTACATTAAAGAGCTGGAAATAAGCAGTCTGGAAGAACCATCATAGCACTCACCCACATCCTCCGCCAGCGCAGAAACATATACCTCGGTGGGACTTAGATCTAGAGCAGGTTCACAATCTGGTGGTCACTGCATGGATACCTGTCTGCAGCAGGAAGAGGCAGGTTCAGCGAGCTCCCAGCACTTGGAAGACTGCTGGGGAAGAAGCATCTGCGAGGTCCGAGTTAGATGACAAGTCTCTGGACTCAGCCTTCCAACTCATCGTGAGTCAGCAGAAGGCGGGGGAACATCACACAGAGCTATTAGGAGCCCTCAACACAGTAGCACATGAATTGGAGGAGTGTGTCAGCCTGCTCTCTGGTGAATATTTCCCACATGTGTGTGCATGGAGGTCTCCATGGGAAGAATGGCGGACATCATGGAGACCCTGGTCCAGCAGAATGTGGAGATGTGCGCAGACCTGTACTCCATTTCAGTAGGATGAGTCCCTGCAGTAGCAATATGAGAGGGAAACAGGGCACCCCAACATCCCTCGGGCACCCTAAGGGAGGTGGTGCAGCAGCTGGAACCCGTGGATCATCCAATCAGAAGTCTCAAAGGCTCTCCTCTCCCTCCAAGTCCCCTCTGCCTATGAGCCCCTCAACCTCATCCTTTTCACCGCTGAAGGAGCAGCTGGCCCATAGGGGGACAGCCAAAGCAAGCAGGGCCCCCAAAGGCCTCGGCTCTACAGAGGACCTACACCGAAGTCATCAGAGGCAACAGGGTCAACCATTGCGCAGGCTGTCTCCACCCCTGCTGCGGATGTCAGGGCAGAAACTATAAGATGTTGTAGGCCTAGAAAAGTTAAGAATTTTTGATTGCAATTGGTTGCTTGGGTGAACATGACACTTTATAAGCTGAAAATATATTCACTTTCACTGAATAATGTGTAATGGTTTTTTTCAGCTTCATTGACAACCTCCCCCTGAATCCCCGCCCTCCCCGCCCACAACTAGCAGTTCAACTGCACACAGCCAGCTCACAAATGATTCTGGAGGGAGAAGTGTGTGTGAGGCAGAGCCTTTCCGAGCCTCGTGCAAGCACTCTCCCACTCACGCAGATCCTTCCTCCATCACATTCATCTCAAATGTTCTGAGCATTTTCAATGCTGCCTGCTGGGGTTCTCTTTCAGTTGTCCCTCTGAGCTGAGCTGCATCTCCGCCCACCCACTGGTCACACTCCCATGCAGAACCTGTGCCCATCCAACTCGAGGCTCCTCTCAATTTTGATTTTGCAAGATTGTACTGGTAAAGTATGCCTTTAGCTCCCCCACCCTTTCTCCTCCCCCAGTCACCCATGTCCTTTCCCCTATCATTGCTGACCCTGCCCCCTGCATTACCTTCCACCTCCCCTCCACCACCAGTAGCCAGAAACCTTTTCTTTCCAGGATGACCAGGTGAACATGCATATTCCCTACCTTCCTGAGAATCCCACCCAAAACACATTGACTGCCCAGCTTCCTCCTTTCCACCCCCAGGATCCGTGTCTGCCTCTGAGTCCTCCCCAACCACCCTCTCCGTCCCTTCTACCATCGCACCCTCATCCTACCAGCTCACTGTGCCTTCTTTCATTCTCACCATTCCTTCCTATCATGTCCACCCTTGTTTCGCTTCCCAGGAGGCAGTCATCGACTCCACAGACCCCTCCCTTGCACGTTCACTTGGACATCCACCCCCTGACTCTTTTCCCCCCGACTCCTTCCCCACTCCGAATGCCTTCCAC